>NC_030427.2:7431210-7792460 GCF_001660625.3 Ictalurus punctatus
GTGCATGAGCAGGTGAGTGCTCACCACTGTCTGTTTGACAGATTCGTCCTGTCAGAGTTCATTACCTGTGAGTCGGCGGGGCTCTAATGAGCTGAATTAGTGGTATAATTAGCCTAAAAGAAAAGAGCACTGGCGTTGAGCTGAAGCAGACTCCTCTCTTCGGCCATGCTGGAATTAATGATTTCCTCCGCAGCGCCCCTCTCCCCACGCCCTCCCATACATCTTCCCCCTCAAACTTGCACCTTTCTCCCTCCTGTCTCTGAATCAAAGGATATTGATATTATCCTCTAGCAAAATTAGACAGTATTGACGACGTAGCTGTGGTGCTCACATGACCTCGTGTTTTTTTTTTTTTTTTTTTAGAAATATTGACCTGTGTAGTAGCTGTTTGATTTGTGTCGTAGGTGAAGGAATCTTCCGTTAAGGTAGGAAAGGTGGAGATTCATTGAGCGACACTCCCTGCATCACGGTATCTTGATTAAATATTGCAATTTTTTTTTTTTTTAAATCGAATGCTCTTTATACACCACATCTGGAGTAATTTGGCCGGATTTTGACGTACTGAGTGTTGCCCCAACATTCAAATTCAATACCGGTAAACATCCGTCTGATGTTTTTATTGTCCTAAGCGGTGCTTCTTTTAGTTTACAGGAGTGTATGTACATGGGGGTTGGTGTATGTAGGCAGTACGTGTGTGTTTGGAGCAGAGGGGCCTATCTGTGTTTGTGTGTGTGTGTTTGTGTGTGTGTGTGTGTTATGAGCAGCAGCTGGGGGGCTGTCCGGTCACAGACGGGTGCTCGCATGGACGCCTGTCAGCGTTGGGTAAACAGCCGCCGGCTTTGAGCAGGACAGGAAACGCTGGCAAGTGTGTAAACACTAGCTCGCAATGCGCTCAGCCAGGGAGAACTCACAACACACACTCGCACAGGAAACCGTCCTGACGGGGATTGACACTGGTTCCCATTAATCCCTGCTGCATTCCGCCCCTCAGTTTCTAACGGCGATTAGGCAACAGTCTCTTCTCCCGTGACCCCTTGTCCTAAAGCAGTGTGCCCTAATTAAGCCGTCACTCAAAACTCCTTGGACTCCCCGATCGTTTTACAACCCCCTTTCCGTAAACCTGCTCCGCTTTAACCGCAGTTGAGCATTGGGGGTTTAAGGCTGAAGTTTTTGGAGCAGTCCTTGTATGTGTTATGACGATGTGAGAAGCGACCGTGTACCGCACATGTGGGTGGAGGGGTGGAGGCTGTAAGGGCATTTCACACAGCGGACCTACTGCATTCAGACATCGTAGGTGGCCGTGTTAGATCTGGCTGGCATGATCTGTAGGCTTGAATTAGATTTGCAAAGAAACCTGCCTTTCGCTATTAGTGTGTCCTTGCCTGCCCCCTCCTTGGCCCTATCCGCATTTGCTGTAGGTGATGTGTGTGTTAGATTGGTCACAACCACCCCCATTCTTTAATGATCGCAGTAGGACTGTAAACAGCTATGAGAAGGGATCCAAATAGCAGCGCATTGCTGACAGTGACCACAGGTAGCAACAAGTATGTACACACACACAGATGTGATGAGAAAAGCACTGAGTAGCTAATTAGTCCAATTAGCATCTCCCCTATGTGAGGACATGCTCCCTAAAGAACTAATGGTTGTGTGTGTGTGTGTGTGTGTCTGAGTGCTTACTGATTACTCTGTGTAATTATCCCCACATGTAGCAAACATGCCAAGCTTGACCCTGTGTGTGTAGAGTGGTAAAGAAACTGTCACAAATGTATATTTCTTTGCACCATCGTTGAATTTTCTTATTTGAACTGTATAGTCGCTTTATAAACATGCAGTGACTCTGGGGAGATTTACGTTAGTTTCTCTTTCACACACACGAATCTCACACGAAAGTTTTTTGCCCCCCCCCCAAAAAAAAAAAACCTTTTTTTTTTTTTACACGATTTCCTTGAATACCACATTTTTGTGTAACGATTTCCACACGAGTCCGTTCATATCCAAACGATAAAGGCTCATCGTGCGTATTTTGTAATTCGAGTGCGACAGTGTGTGTTGTTTAAGTGTGCCACCCGCCTCTATAAATCCAGACCCCTGTCTTTACGCTGTCCATGCCCGTAACGTCATGTGCCCATGCCTGACCACTTAACCATCAATGCAGCAAATTAATAAACAATACTCCAGTCTTGGTTATAGAGATGTGGGTTTTTTTTTTAAAAATACATGCTTTCATTAGCGAAGCTCACTTATCCTCCTCTTTGGTAGGAATTTGATCAGTGAACTTCTTATTATTCTTCACACATGCTCGTCCTCTTATTCCCTCGGACCCTGCCCTTGGCAACCTTGCTTGTCGGGGAAGGCATGCGTTTCAGGGCGCACTCAAGTGCTCTCTATTTCCTCCAGCCATACAGAGACCCTGCCGAGCCTCTTCCTCTCCCCCTGCCCACCTCCTCCTTTCCCTACGCACTCCGCCCTTTCTCTTTCCCCATCTCCACCCCAGCTCCCAGGATGCTTTGTGCTGGGGCTGTGGCCCGTGCACCTACTGTCCGGCCCTCTCACTCACCCGAGGCTCACAGCACACACACTTAATACAATTCCTCAACGTTCCCATAGCTGCTGCTGCTATGGCGGCTGCCCTCAACCGTCTCCGCATCCCTCCCTCTACTATTTCCAGTCTTGACTTATTTATTTATTTATTTGCTGTATCCGTAACCCGGCTCTGACGTTCTGTTCATTGATTGATTTTTGTGAATTTTTATGATAAATGATCGGTAGAAAGCGTACATGTAGTCGCACAGCCATCGTGTATCATGACTGTGCACGTATATAAACGAGGCCCATGCAGCTGAGAAGATGAAATAATTATGCGTCGAGAGTTAGGGCTCTACCAGCATGGGGGCTTTTCTTTGATTAAGAAGGGTGTCACTAAACCATCGATCTCCATGGCTACTGATCGATCTAGGCTTGTCCTTTTGCCTCCTTTCTAGAATGGTATCTCCTCTAGTCCATGACGCACATCCGCAGCTAATTTGTTATCAATTAGAGGTGTGTTCGATTACGAACAAGTAGGGCGATATTCTCGTGTTGCTCGTGAGCACCGCGTTTCTGTAATGTAGCTTTCCGAGCAGATCGAATCTCTTTGAATCCCTTCGAACATGAAAGCTTTGGGAACTGTGCGTGCACCCGGCGCTTAGGTCGTAAATCATGAGATGGTAGAAAACCAAAGAAGTTGTGATTAAGGTAAGACTGCAAAGAAAGCCAAGGCTAACCAAGCCCTATGCATTTTAATATAATGACAGTGGTACACTGAGGGACCGGCTCTGATAACAGGCTTCTAGCAGAGGGTGCTTGCAAACTCCCTGTAGGGGATTTTGATTGCACGTTACATCCACGACCGTTTAAACAAGTCGCACTCAACACTGCAGAGTTTCTCGGCGTCCTAAGCTGTGAAATATGTACTCGGGAACGTGGTGATCTTTATGCCCTTTTCGTTATACGCCGTACGACACCACAGGCAGTTTCAAATTCTACTATTAAAATGTTACGTCCTGCTGCCAAGATGGTGGACCTCTGCAGATAAGTTCTAGACCACAGGTCCACCGCATCTAGGACGAATCGGGTGCTGTTCCAGCACAAAGGAAAGTAGCGCATGCAACATTCCCTTCGCTCAGCAGACACTGTGCTTGCGGAGGAAGTGGAAGCTGGAGGGGGTTTCTCGGCTCTCTGTTCTCTTGTTTTCTGAGATGTGAGACCCCCTGATGGGCAGCTGTGCTTCAGGGGATAGCTCAATATCCTCTCCTCTGGGGCTCGATGCACTCCCCAAAGCCCTCACATGGGAACTGGGCCTGAACTAATCTCAGCCAGGCCCGAATGGAGCTGTTTACACTGTGGGGATTAACACAGATTAGCGCTATCATAGAACAGGATTAGCGAGAGAGCTAAAAACATGCAACTGATAGCCCCCTTCTGGGCTGGGCTGGGGCTTGGTTGACATTTCTCTCAAACTGTATAAACACACACAGAGCACCTTAAATAGATTGCTTCCTGTTCCTGCTTTCTCTTCCTCACTCATCCTGTTTCCTCTCTCTCTCTCTCTCTCGCTCTCTCGCCCTCCCCCACCCCATCCCCAAATTATGTGGGGCAGGGTTGGGTTTTTTTTTTCTTTCTTCTGTTTCGTACACAGAGTGGTGATTGTCGTAGTTCTTTCATGGGCTGCGTGATGTGTGTAGGCATGTTGGAGCTTTATAAGAATGCAGGACCTGGCGACTGAGAAAGAAAACAGTAGCCAATAGCAATCTACACAAATCCCTGAGCTCTTAAATGTCATTCAGAGAACTCTTAAATGTCAATCAGAATGAGAGCCGAGTCCAGATATTACTTCAGTGTGAACATGTGATGTTTCTACCTTATACATTCACTTCACCTTGACCTCCTGATACTTGACGTGCGGGTGTGTGTGTTGTTCAGGGAGGAGCGTGAACGCTGGATCCGGGCTAAGTACGAGCAGAAGATGTTTGTGGCGTCTCTGCCGTGTGTGGAGCTGACGCTCGGGCAACAGCTGCTGCGTGCTACCGCCGAAGAGGACCTGCGCTTAGTGGTGCTGCTGCTCGCACACGGCTCGCGAGATGAGGTGAACGAGACGTGCGGTGAGGGAGATGGCCGCACTGCGCTACATCTGGCCTGCCGTAAGGGCAGTGTGGTGATCACGCAGCTCCTCATCTGGGTACGGACACACGCACACTCTCCGTCATCCTTTTCTGCACCAGTCCTGTGTACTAGGGGCTATATTTATCAATGCACGTCATTCTATTTAAAGCAGTAATTACTGCATCTGTAGAGTCTGTAGAGTCTGTAGAGTCTGTGTGTGTGTGTGTGTGTGTGTGTGTGTGTGTGTGTGTGTGTGTGTGAGACAAGATTCAGTTATAACGGGAAGCCTAAGGGCAGTTGAATTCCGAATACATGACTGTGATACATAAACACCATTACACTCTGAAAAATAAATAAATAAATAAACATTTTACATGAGAGAACATCTTACCAAAGCTTATATATTATAGTATGAGACTGGAGATCTCCCCCCCCCCCCCTCCCCCTCCCTCCATACTATATAAAGCGCTTTGAGTGTCGAGAAAAGCGCTATATGAATGTACGTTTAGCGTACATCGTGAGTTCTATTTCAGATTAGTTGTGTGTGTGTGTGTGTGTGTGTGTGTGTTATCATTGTTTCATAACTTTGTCTTTCTGTGCCCCTCCAGTATGGAGTAGACATCATGGCGCGTGACGCCCACGGCAACACGGCGCTGGCGTACGCACGCCAAGCCAACAGTCAGGAGTGTGTGGACGTGTTACTGCAGTACGGCTGCCCGGACGAGCGCTACCCGCTCATGGCCACGCCCAACCTTTCACGCAGAAACAACAACCGCAACAACAGCTGCAGCAGCACAGGAAGCACCGCCCTTATCTGACACACACACACACCCTACATACTCAGAAATAAACTCACATACACAGCCATTTGCATACACACACACACACACACCCTCACACTAGCACAAAGACACACAGCTCATCCTCCTCTTTACTAGACGCAGAGAACGACTGACCATGATGATGAAGATGGAACACTAACAGAACCACTGAGTTTGCACTCGCACTGCCACTAGCTTGTCTTGAGGGTGTTCGTCCTTCCTAGCCAATCACACAGTCACTCTTACGTCAGGTGACCTGTGTTGGGAGAGTGCCCCGTCCCAGGTCTTCTGGCTGCATAGCAGCAACGCTGCTGCCTCCGTCCACAAATGCTGCAAGATGCATGATGGGAGATGAAGAAGGCGGGGTTAAACCGGGAGCTCAATGAATGGCAGGAGACACGTCCGTTTAGACTGCTCCAAGCGACCGGGTCCTCGTGTCGTCTTTCTGCGCGGCTTCTTGCGAGACTGAAATGGACAGGAAGTGACGCCGGATCAGTCCCAGAGATCCTAGAGAACTTGAGCAGTGCTTTCCTGCTTGGTGCTTTTGAATGCACGTGCTCCGTGTCCTCACCTACTTTTGGCCTCCGCTTCCCCTTTCGGACGAGAGTTTAGTAAAACTGTGTGAATATCTGCCCAATTTCTTTCCCTCTTTTGGTTAAAGTAATGTGAAAAGACAATGTCTCAAAGACCTTTTGGAAAACATCCGAATATCACAAGGGTGACAACATGAAGAGGCTTTTTTTATTATTATTATTATTATTATTATTGTTTTTTGATTGTGAGCGAGTTGGGCATTTGTGGACCATGTGAAAATTGAAATCTAATCTGCGTGAATGGATGGCACTAGCGTTGTGCTGAAAACTTTTATTATTCCGTCGTCTGTTTCGCAGAACTGAAAGGAATTTCCTACCTGATTAATGTCGTCGTTTGTTTTTTTTTCCCTCCCCTCGGCTGCTAACCAACCGCATGCTTCTTTTTCCGCTGCAAACGATCAGGTCTTATTTAGCTGACGAGTCGCGTGATGACTGACACTAAAGTGACGAGCTTCCGACTCGTCTCGACTGACCGTGTGTGTGTGTGCGCGTGCGTGCATGAGGCCGAGAGATTGCAGAGAGTCTTTCTTATTCACTTTAGCCATATTGATAATATTGATCAATACAGACTCGTTTCCAAATGAGGCGACTGGAGCAGGATCTGACCTCGCAGGCTCGTCGATATCAAACGCGCAGTGTCTGCAGTTCCCTCCGTGCTTGATGACGGAAACATTAGCGAGGGGGAGAGCCTGCAGCCTCATTTACCTGTTCTTGCTCAATATTAGGTACTCAGGAGAAGCAGGAGAACTCTCCTCTCCATATGCTACTTACTTATTAATGCCAGAGACTCTTGCACACGTGTGTGTGAGAACGTGAGCGAACGTCGCTTGAGATGTGCATACATTACCCACTCATTGCTGAGGCCTTGGAGTGCGGAGCCCTGTTCGGCTCAGTGAAGAGATGGCGCGTCTTTTCCTGTCGGTTTGTCTTCTATAGAAACTCTTTGGTGGTCAGCTTGGTGAAAATGAAGGGAATATGGTTTTCTTTCCCCCGAAAAAGGCCTTTTAATGTTCTAGCCTGACTTCCTTGGGCTTGATGGCAGGCTGTGTCAATTGATCATGCGTGCGTGCGTGTGTGTGTGAGAGAACTAGCCCTCTCTAATCTTTGTCTCGTTCCCCGAGTGTCTCGTTCTTGACGTCTTTAACGTCCCGTCTCGAGTCGTGTGTTTGTGCTGTACAGGCTCGAGCCCTGACTGACCTGTATTTAAGCAATACAAAGCCAGACGAAAGCCAGGCGACTATCTGAAGTAATAATTTTCCCACACCAGTATTGGCTGCTGTGTGGCTCTGAGAAATGCAAGACTCTGTTTCAGGTCATACGTCATTACGGACGTCGCGTTTAGAAACACGACGCCGCTAGCCTTAGGGTTCGTCGTTGAGCAGGTAACACAAGTCTTTAAGTAGGAAGTAGGAAGATGTCCGACCTGCCAGGGTTGCTTCATGGGTTGGAGGGTCGTGTAAGGACGAGGCCTCGTCTCAAAAACCCCTGCGTGTCTTCTAAAGGGCACTACGGGGTGAGACGCGGGTTACAGAGAGTGTACAGAGTTTATCCATAGAGCTAAGATGTAAAGTGTTTGTATATAATGTAGCAGATCTGTAGAAGTCTCAGCACCATACACAGTTATTTATGACACAGTGCTTTAACGCACACACACACACACACACACACATTCTAATTCTAATAACCAACCCACACTTATCGCACCCACTTCATGTCCTTTCTGTGAAAGCCTGACTTTTTGTTTTTTGGCCCCTTTTTTTTTTTTTTCTTTCCCCGCATGCATGAATGTAAATTTCCTCATAAATGACTGACGGGTGATCATTTAACCGGATACCTTTTCTGACGTCGCCTGATTGACCTTTTTGTTTATCTTTGGGAAGGTAACATTTCAAATAGTGGTCAGTTTCACTCGTCGTATGACCGTATGATCTAGAACTGGAAAAAGAATGAAGGAGTCGCACAGCCACCTACTCAACCAATAGCGTAAGAGCAACCAAAGCAGACTCGGATCTGAGCGATCGCGGGTTTCTAAGTCCTGTTTTCAGCTGCTTACATGCATCCATGATTTTAGATCAGTATCTGCTTGCCATGTAGCTGTCACGTTCTGTACATAGCTGTAAAAAAAAATAAAATAAATAATAATAATAAAGAAAAAAAAAGGGTGAAACATCATGTTTTTGCTTTGTTGTTGTTGTTGTTGTTTTTCTTTTAATTGTTTTTATTACCTCATTTTGTCGACAGTATCCTTGATGCGTCCAGACCCGAGAGACCTGATTATTTATGAGCGAATATGCTAATCTAAAAGGGGAGGGGCTCTCACACTACTTTTCTTTTTTGTATTGGCATCACAATTACGTCATTTATGATTCCGATTGTCCTTGTTGTATATCTAATGATTATTATTATTATTATTATTATTATTATTATTGAGTTTGTGTCAGCTGTACAGTTCTGTGTTGAAAAATTATACCTGATGCAGAGTCTTATACTGTAACGTGTCTCCTTTCAATAAAGAAAATTACTTCGTAATATAACGCTGGCCAGTTCACTTTAATCTGAAATGTTATTAAAAAGGATTATTTTTTGTGTTTTTTTTTTTTTTTTTTTTTAAAGGAACAGCTGCTTTTAAGTGGTACGAAGATGGTGTGTTAGTTACACGGTGAATATCCAGTGATCAGTGAAACCAGATTATATACCAGGAAATCATATAGCAGGTTGGTTTGTTTGTTTTCCCAAAAAGTGTTGTGGATCATTTTGAAATGAGACGTGGCTACGTGCTAACACGTCCAACACAGCTTCCCGACCGCCTGGCTTTCGTCTCTGGGCCGTTAAAACACGTCGGCGTCTTTTCAGACGCCCTTATCCAGAGCCACTTAGATTTATCTCGTCATATCCAACAAACTTACTCCAAATATGATATTATTCGAACCGATCTGAACGATCCGCTCTTCTTTATTCATTTACCTTCATTCGGTCTATAGTAGACACTTGAGGATTTCACAGCGATGGTATCATGATCCCGACCAACGTCTTTGAACTGCCTCATGTTTTCTGCCTAAACCTGGCGAAACCCTTGCTAGCTAAAGTGTGCAGTTAGTGATCAGTTCCCAGCTGACAAATCGTATTGCTGCTGTGCCATTACATCACAAAACTCTCCGAGTGAGTGAGTCAGTACGTTTCCATGGACGGTAATAATCCGATATTGACCTGATTAAGACGATACTCTGATTAAGAAACTACCATGAATCAGGGACTACGTTTACACGGACAGCAGTAATGTAATTATTGACGTTAGTCTGAGTAAGATAATAATGTGATTACGGTGTGTACACGAGTCGCTTTTAGAATACTCCTGTCATGTTCCCGTTTTACATGTTCGAGAACATAGAGAGGTTAACAGCACACGTCGTTACGTCGCCGTCCGACGTCCCTCCAGAATTTCACGTATCGACGTACAGTTGGTCTTCGTTATGGGACCGTATACAGTTTCGGGTGTTTTTATTTTTACGAACGCTTTAAGCGCAGTTAATTATTAGTCGTGCTGTACGTGCTAATAGACGACTGCTTGAAGCCGTGGGCTGCGTCCCAAACCGCGTACTTACCGTCTATATAGTAGCCGAGATACGTGTATTTCTCCTACTACATAGTAGCTCAGATACATGTATCTCGTCTACTATACAGTAAGTACACGGTTTGGGATGTAAAACGCTTGAGCGCTGCCGTGTGTGATCGTGTCCTGTCGCACAATGCGGTGAAAACTCTCACACGGCGTTAACAGTGTGATTAAGGTGTGTACACGTCTGTAATACACGTCCATAATGCGACTAAAGCAAGAGTACTCCACCTGTCTTAATTCCATTCGTGTTTACTTCGAGTATGACGTTAATCGGATTAAGGTCATTAAAAATGGCTGTTTACATGCCGGGTTCTCAATCAGAGTATCGTCTTAATCAGGTTAATAGTGGATTATTGTTGTCCATGTAGACGCACTGAGTGATTATTGATGGCATTAATCCGACCAAAGTCATACTCGAAGTAAACACAAGTAGAAGCTTTTGTAAAATTTTATAAAAACACCCAAAACTGTGTGTCGATACGTGAGATTCTGGAGGGACGTCGGACTGCGTGGCGCGGTGACGTAATGACGCGGGCCGTTAATCGATGAACATGTAAAATGGGTACATGAAAGGAATATTCCTAATGCAACTCATGTAAACACCGTAATCACATTATTGTCTTATTCAGAATAAGATCAATAATTCGATTACTGCTGTCCGTGTAAACGCAGCCGGTGATCATTTCCCCACTGATATTAGAGTGAAGAGTGACGACGAGGCTCGTGTGGAAATCTTCTGACTTTTACTTGAGGTCATGAGACCGAGACTGATGTGTATGATGCTGATCATCAAAGTGAGGACGCGCTTCCCGCTGTAAATCTATAATTCATGTCGATAACACACGGACGTTTGTGGACCGTAACCCTCTCGTGTGGATTTGTGCTCATTCAGCCACAGAAGCTGACGTTGGACAGGAAGGCCTTGTGCACAGTCGGCGTTTCAATTCATCCCAAAGGTGCTCAGTGGGGATGAGGTCAGGGATCCGAACAGGCCACTCGAGTTCTTCCACACCAACCCGGGCACACCATGTCTTCATGGAGCTCGCTTTGTGCACAGGGACACACTCATGCTGGAACACGCTCGGGCCTCTACGTTCCAGTGAAGGGAAATCTTAATACTACAGCATATATAGCAACTGTATTTTTCCCACATCCATCCATCCATCCATCTTCTACACCGCTTATCCCTTTCAGGGTCACGGGGGAACATGGAGTCTATCCCAGGGAGCATGGGGTACAAGGCGGGGTACACCCTGGACAGGGTGCCAGTCCATCACAGGGTACAATCACATACACAATCACACACCCATTCATACACTACGGACACTTTAGACACGCCAATCAGACTACCATGCGTGTGTTTGTACTGGGGGAGGAAACCGGAGTTATTTTTCCCACCTCATCTGTATTATTAAGAACACATTTCATTCTGTTCATTTACATATTTGATAAACCTCGCACTTTTATGTTCAGCCTGTGAGATTAAAATGTTTTTCATTTTTATACATTTTATTTATATTTTTATAATAATGCATCTGGCTTGCTGAACAAGTTCTTTTTCCAGTTTCGAATTAACAATGGGCACGGTAATAAAGAGTCGAGCCATTTTTTTTTGTTTTATTGCTTAGGAAAGTTATACAGTGATGTCTGTTATTCGGGGCTTCTTGAAAATGTTGTACCTTTTTGTCATGAGCAGTCATTTAAGTGACGGGTTTATCCCCATATTCTGAGACGGACTCATGAATTTTGCATGAGATCAATAACATGGACTTTGTCTTTGCACATTTTATGTTCTCCCTCACAACCGTGTGTGTGTGTGTGTGTGTGTGTGTGTGTGTGTGTGTGTGTGTGCGTTGGTTCACTCTGCAGGCCGCTGTGACACTGTGCACTGGGACTCTGTGGTATAGATGAAGGCGTTTCAAGCCGGGCCCTGTGGACTCTGCTGAGGCTCTAATGGGATAATGGTGCTCTAATCCTCTTCTCGTTCTCTCTCTCTCTCTCTCTCTCTCTCTCTCTCTCTCTCTCACTTTTTCACTCTCTGTCTTTCACAAAGCAGCTGGGGAGGGGACAGGAGGACAGCGCTCACACTCACAAAAGCCCCCTGACCAGAGAGGACAAAGGAAGCCTCAGCAGCCTGGGACAGCAGATGTAATTAAAGAGATTAGACGAGGCTGAGAGGGAAACTGGACGGTGGGTAGAGAGGAAATGGACATTGTGTGTGTGTGTGTGTGTGTGTGTGTGTGTGTGTGTGTGTGTGTGTGTTGGGGGGGGGGGGGGGTTCGGGTGATGTAGTTGTGTTAATATTACGATAACCTTTGTGATATGAAATCGTATGAATATATTACATGTATTACATTAACTAAACCATCGCAGGTTTGTGTATGCTGAGAGAGGACGATGCTTCCGCATCTTAAGTGACAGCTGAAGAATATACACCCTGTCTAATCTCATTCGGATATTTATTCAAGATATATCTTGGATGAGATTGAGATGTGGTGGTGAGATTGTATTTCTCACGATAACAGTACAGTATATTCATATTCAACATATTCAGTCCTTCTTTTATTCATCTCGAGTAACTGCTTTATCCTGATCAGGCTCACGGTGGATCCGGAGCCTATCCTGGGAACACGGCAGTCCATCACATACAGCACCATACACACACACACACACATGCGCGCGCACACATTCATACACTCTTTCACACCTAGGGGGAATTTAGAGAAGCTAATCCATCTACTGGCATGTTTTTGGGAGGTGGGAAGGAACTGGAGAAACCAGAGGAAACTCACACGGATATGAAGAGAAGAAGCAAAACACCGCACATACACGAACTAACGCAAGCTTTGGATTGGACTGTGGACCCCGGACACGTGATTAGTGCATACCTGGACTGTCTCTAAACCTCAATTATAATCCCAGGAAATCCACGTTTCGGAATAAATTCCGAATCTCGAGTAAGACCACAGTGGAGCGGTGTGGTTCTGATGAAAAGGCTGCCAGGGTGGAGCATCTTGTCCAACTCCAGTCTGATCATCTCTAATCATAAATCAGTCCCACTTCCCGATGTGATGGAGTCCAGTGAAGCAAAGTGCTGCTTCAGTGTATTAACACAGCTGTGTTCATCTATCACTCTGTGTGTGTGTGTGTGTGTGAGAGAGAGAGAGAGAGAGAGAGAGAGAGAGACATTCACACGCTAACAGCATTAGGAATGCAAGAGAGGCCCTGAAATGAGGCGTGAGCAGGGCCATCATGGTATGATGATAATCTTGGTATGTTCAGAGGAAAGAAGAGCTGTCTTCTTCACACACTCACACACACACACACACACACACTCACACAGAGTGCTGGAGATTGGCAGTACAAGATACAATGTCAGTTGGAAGTCGTATTGTATGAATTGTAAAAAATCAAATAAACATTTTTTTATTTAAAATAAGAAATGAAGACAACGATGCTGTAAACAGGTGTTTGGAGATGTCCGCCGTGTTAAACTGAATAATCCAACCGGATTACAAATCAGCATTTTTTTTATTCGCTGTGCCATAATTAATGGGATTTCAGTCCTCCGTGTGGAACCTCTTTAAAATGATATTTTTACACTCGATACATATTTAAATCCTAACAAATGAAGCATCTTAAACTAATATAGGGAATAATATAATAAGACTGCATGCCATTTGCATTAGGATAATACGGTCACCGACAGCAATGAACGCAACCAGCACAGTAATACAAGATTTATCAAAAACATATACGAGCTGGGATAAAATAAACAAGTGCTGCCTGCTGATACTGTTAGAGTATGATCTGTGTGATTCCATTCACAAAATGTCCACTGAATTGCTTTCCTATTCGCACTGTACATACAAATTTGGTCAGTTAAAGAGGTGTGTGTGTGTGTGTGTGGGGCACATACGAGTTATTGGTCCTTCTGCCAGTGCCTATTAGGTGGCATGAGTCTCAGGGCTTGTTCCCCTTCAGAATTAATCATTGGAGGTTAATTTGAGCCTTAGACAAGTTGCTGTTAATTTAGTGCGCAAGGGACACGAAGGAGTGAAAAGCTGAGGGCCTGGACGATCCCCCCGGGGCCCATTTATCTGTCAGGGACGACGGCTGGCCTTGATTACTATTTGCAAAAAAAAAAAAAATCATTAGAGTTAAGGCAATTGTCAGATCTCCCTCTCACTCACACTTTGGTCATCTTGTTTCTTTCCACACCTTTTTACCTCATATTTCTCATGATGAATTCAGTGCACATGCATTCAAGTCTTTGTAGTAGCCGACATATTTAGTGCACTTGATCCGTGTGTGTGTGTGTGTGTGTGTGTGTGTCAGTGATGTACTCATAAGAGCTTATCTAGCCCACTGAGGCTCGCTTATGCCCAGTAACTCTGCTCCTATAAATCTTTATTTTACTCTTCCCACTTGGGAGAAGTAGAGCGAGTGTGTGAGTTTAATAAAGAATATTTTGTTGGAGAAGTTCAAACTATGAATCACTGCAGAAATACAGACTGTATGTGCCTCTCTTTTGTACATTTTTTACAGTATTTATGGGTATATATATATATATATATATATATATATATATATATATATATATATATATATATATATATAAAATAAGTAGACTACACACTCAAACACATACAACAGCAATGTATTTATATAATTTATATATATATATATATATATATATATATATATATATATATATATATATATATATATATATATATATATATATAGTATGTGTTTGAGTTTGTAGTCTACTTATTAGAGTGTAGCTCATGGCTCTGGCTATTTATTCAGTGCCGTCCATGAAGTCTGAATCTGAACCAGTTTGATTGGAAAACATGAGTAAATAATTAAACACACCCTGGTTGATATTTTGCGACTTGCCTGAAATGAAATAAGCTGCGTTTCTTAACGGTTTGTGGCGCTTCTGAACCCCATCATTTACCCTCAGGCCAATGCAGATCCACAAATCATTTCATTTGTCATATTTTAGAAACTAAATTTTAAAAAAAATTAAATAAATAAATTAAAAATTCTAAAATGAAAAATTAAAATGACATTTATTTTGCATTTTTATAATTGTAATCATTTGGAACGGTCTGTTTTCATTTCCTTTTTATGCAAATATTCTTTTATTCTTTGTGTTTTATTTCATACAAAGCAGTAGTGCAGATAGGTCTAGTTTTTTTATTTTTTATTTTAATTTATTTTTTTTAATGAAATAAGTACAACATAAATTTATTTGTATAATGATTTGGTCTCTGATTTTGGCTGTGTGTGAAACGAGCTAGGCTTCACACACACACACACACACACACACACACACACACACGCACCGCCCCTCTTTATGAGATATGAATAAATAATACATATAAAATAAACAAAAGTGCATTGCATTTCTACTGCAGCGCGTCAGGAGTGTAACAGTGTATAATAATAATAATAATAATAATAATTATAATAAAAATAATAATAATAATAA
The DNA here is from genome assembly GCF_001660625.3 of Ictalurus punctatus. Taxonomy (NCBI): domain Eukaryota; kingdom Metazoa; phylum Chordata; class Actinopteri; order Siluriformes; family Ictaluridae; genus Ictalurus; species Ictalurus punctatus. Next base: position 7,446,385 of record NC_030427.2, read on the forward strand.
TAACAATAATAATCGTCATCATCTTCCCCATTATTATCATCATTATTATATATGTTATTATTATTATTGTTGTTGTTTTGTTGTTGTTGTTATTATTATTATTATTATTATTATTATTATTGTTATTATTGTATGGTCGTTTACACGGCAGTAAAACAAAAACCCACCACGTACAAGTATTTCACAATCACGGTCCACTTTAATTCACACAATCTCAACTCAATAAACTCTTCGCATGTTAGTAACTCTTTGCACAATATCAAATAAATTAGCAGCGTGCCCCCAGGAAGTAAACAACAACAAAAACAAACAAACAACAAAAAAACAAACTCAAAATGAAGAGAAGTGATTATTAATCAAGACAAATAAAAACACGTATTAACAGAACAGACCATCACCTCGAAGGCATGACTGTTGTTTAATTTTCTCAGTGCTTCAGCAGAGCCAGAAAAGTGCTCCGTTTAATAGATCACCTCATCTCTGTTAAAAAAAAAAAGAAAAGAAAAAGAACGCAAACACACACACACACACACACACACACACACACACACACACACACACACACTGAACACTACAGAAAAACAAAACGAAAGAGAACTTCACATTCTTTGAAATCTACAGGGAATTAGTTTATTCATCATTTGGTCCACAGCAGCTCTCTCTCTCTCTCTCTCTCTCTCTCACACTCTCTCTCTCTCTCACTCTCTCGGTGTGTGTGTTTGTGTGTGCGCGTGCCAGTTACCAGAACTTGGGCTGCGTCCCAAACCGCGTTACACTGTATGTCAAAACAGCACACTAGCTATAGTAATACTTCTGGAGACGCGCTGTCGCATTATTCAGCACAAAAGTCTGCAGTTTCCTGCGTAACCGGAAAGTCCGTTCAAACAAACCGACACTGCTTCCTCCTCGAGGATGAACGCAGATATCCGCGTGGAAATGTACTATATTCATATTTCACATGTGGCTTTTTTTTTTGTAAACGAGTCACTCGCGTTAAGTGAAGTTTGTGTTTTGGTCCAAAAGCCCAGCGCATATCAGGGTCTGGCTTGCTCCAGCTGCTGATGCTGGCTCCGGATGGCGAAGCGACTCACGTGCACGGGAATGGGAACCACTATTTTGGGGTTTCGGGACGGCTCGCCCGCCTTCGTGTTCACGTTCCCCGCCTTGACGCGCTTCCACTTCGCTCTGCGGTTCTGAAACCAGATTTTCACCTGCACCTCGCTGAGTTTCAAGGCGTGCGCGATCTGCGAGCGCTCTGTCAGAGACAGGTACTTCTTGCAGTGGAACTCTTTCTCCAGCTCCAGCAGCTGCTCGCTGGTGAACGCCGTCCGCCGCCTCCGGTTTTTCCCCCCCGAGGCGCCGCTCCCGGAGCGCGCGCTCTCCTCCAGGCCTGCACTCACCTCGCCGTCCTCTTTGGCACACAGCGGGTTGGACGCAGAGGGCATGTTGTCATCCGAGCTGTAGTCGAGGTCGCTGTCCATGGAGAAGCTCTCGTCCTTCCTCGTGCACTCGTCTTCCTTGGGATCGTCTTTGCCGTGACTTCGTACTGTGGGGGTGGGAAAATTCATCTGAATCGCACTTGCTCTTATACAGATTACGAGTTTTAATATCATAAAATCATTTAAAATCACGTAAACGTGCTCAAACTGTTTACATGCTGCTGCAGCGTGCTCACTGTTTAGTGTAGCCGCTTTTACGCACAATTACGCATGGAGTCGGTTTTTGGAGAGGCACTAAACACAGGGTAATCAGAGCTGACGCGCGCGATTAAAACTAAACGAGATTCCGTAGAAGAACCTTTTTTTCCCATCTGTTTGGTCCCTAAAAGAGTTCTTCTATTTGTGCCACTATGGGGGACTCATAACCACACCATGTAGAACAGAAGAGGCTTTGGGTAGACCTTTAAAAAAATATATTTATTATTATTATTATTATTATTATTATTATTATTATTATTATTATATTATTATTATTAATAATAATTATAATATTAATATATTAATAAATAAATTACTAACCTTGTATTATTATATTAATATTATAATAATAATAATTTAGAAGTCGGGAACCATTAGCCATGCATAGAAATGTGTTTGTTTGGATCCTAATGGAACCATTTAATTGATGGCGCTTTAAGGATTTTTGCTGTTGCCAAAAAATATGCACGTAATTATTTACACCGTGTGGAAGATTCTCGTTAATTAACTGTGGCACCAACAAAACAGTTAAAGAACCATTTACAAGGTTCTTAATGGACCTGCATTTTAAATGCGTTTTATGCACATACATTTAATAATTATAATAATAATAATAATAATAATAATAATAATAATAAACGAACGAATTACACCTTTCACATTAGTCCTGTACTGTGTGTATACCCGCTGTTGTAAATGTGTAGGCATTATATTGCCAGGAGTGGAGTGTCCTCTGAACTTTACCTACATGTTTAAATGATGCTTCCATCTTCACAGAAACCCTGAAACAGCACCGGCTCTTTCTCCATCCCTCAATTAAACTGGGCTAAATTAAGGAAGTCATGTGCGGTTCGCCTGCAGGCACTGCGCGCTGAAGGCCCTTAATCCACACCTGATAAGTGGCTTTCGTTCCAGCGCACTTTCCTGAGCCACGCACATATAACACTGTCTCTCCCGAGGCCGTTAAATCGTTATTTTTGTCATTAACAAATCGAGTGACATTTTACAAGACAGCAGTCCTTCTTTCATCTCTAGCGCACAAGCTCATCTCTCGGAATGAAGCACTCGCTCCTTTGATTCATTCCCACGCATTACTGTCATCCAGACAGCATCCACAGGAACATCACGCATTATCACTCCAGCGCCAAAGGAGTCATTTACAAAGTTTCCTAAATGCTTAGTCCAGGCGTCCTTCAATAAAATTAGGTGCATAACTATGCCTGGTATTTTCATAATAATAATAATAATAATAATAATAATAATAATAATAATAATAGTAATAATAATAATAATAATAATAATAATAATAATAATAATAATACGCGTACAGAAATACAGCTTGTGCTATGTTGTGCTTTTGCTTGTTGCTGACATCTTTCTAGTGTGTACCTTTATACCTTATAAAGACACTCACTAAAAAGACCTCATCTTAAACTTATCTGTGGACACAGTGCTAATTAAAGGTAGAAATGATGATGTGAGCTGGATAGTACTCACATCAGTGACCGTTTGGTTCCTGTATTTCTGAACACCAAACAGGCTTTCATAATTTAAACACTCAAACCTCGGAACGCTTCGTGCATGCGCATGGGATAAACATGATGCTAGGTTTGCCCGTACTAGGCTACAGAACAGTCTACAGCTCTCTCATGTACATTTCAGAGTTCTCAGTGCTAACCTGTAGCGGACTGCAGAGGCTCATCGTGGAAGGGCAGAAGCGCAGCGGCGTCTTTGGTCAGGAAACTTTTGCCGTCTTCTGCGTCCAGTCGGATCTCATGGGATTTGTCAAAGGCCGCGTGCAGCGCCTGCGTGCCGAACTTCCGGGCCGCTTCCGGGTGCTGGGGAAGGCTGGCCATGAGCGTGGAGGTGAGCGCCATGCCCTGCGCCAAACTGGAGCAGAAAGCGCCCGGTATTGCGGCCGGTAAAGCGGCGAGCTGATGATGAGGAGGCGCCTGATTCAGACCAGGAGGAGGTGGAGGAGGAGGAGGAGGAGGAAGCACCACAGAGCGGTAGGGCATGAACATGGGGTAGCCAGTGTACACGAAGTGTCCCGGACTGGGCTGCTGGGAGCCGCCGATGAGCGAGTCGATGCTGAAGGCAGTGGTGTTTCCCACCGGACGCTGCATCATCGCGAAGGACGACCCGAATGCCGCACTCATAAGCTCGTCTATCAGGGACACACTGCACAGTTAGAAAAGTTTACTCTGGCGCACAGTTAGAGGCTGTCCTCTCAACTTTCATTCGCGTCAAATCCAAAAACTTACAATCCCGACAAAATGCACGCGCGCGCGTGTGTATGTGTGTTTGTGTGTGCGTGTATGTGTGCGCGCGCGCGTGTGTGAAGCAGGTGAGAGCCAAAAAGCACAGAGGAAGAAGGTTCCTGTGTCCTCCGCAGTTGCTGAGATGAGCAGCGGCCACACACACACACCCACACACACACGCGCGCGCGCGCACACACACACACACACACACACACACGCCGCTGGTAATCCTGCGATACACACTGTCCTTTTCCTGAGTGAAATCACTGCGCCTGCGTTTAAGGTCGTTTCTCCACGCAAAGACCCGAACAGTAGCTAATATTAAAAAAGTCAGTTTGCGCAACAAACAAACAAACAAACAAACAAAACAAAAACATGCGTATCTTGGCATGCACCAGGATAGCGTTGGTCGTATGTTCGTTGTTGTGACTTCTTCCTCCACCTCACCTTCTGTAATCAGCTGCTGATGTGTGAGAGTTTTTGAATTGCGCTCCTTCGGTTAAAGCGCCCCGAACGCGCGCCAAGACCACGCCCATAAACTGACCTGCCATTCCTATTGGTCCATCTGAGCGCGTTGACACGGAGCTTCATTAACGCGTCGCCTCACGCCGGATTGAGTAGAGTATAAAAGTGTTCATGTAACCCATCAGCGCCGAGCACCACACCTGTGCAGTACTGCTTTAACCCCTCAGTCCAACTGCCAAATAATGACCTATACTGCAACCCTGCTCATGTTCTCTGATCCTTCCGTAATGACAGCTAGAGGAGCTCCTATAGATTTATGCATGCACACTGGAGTTTACTAATATGTAAGCTTCAATAAAACATCAAAAGTAAACATAAATAGCAAATATAGAATATTTTGCTGATCAGTTGCATATATCAGATTCTAGCAGATAGCTTTGAGTTCAGCTCTCAGTGAATCATCCTGCCCTATGCACACACACACACAAACACACACACACACACACACACACACACACACACACACAACCCTAATCAGTAAGCATAAGAAAACCCTTTTGGCTGTTTTTATTTATTTATATATATTTATAATTTTTAAAATAAAACTCAAATGTCCACCATAAGATACTCCTGTACCCATGGGGACATTTTATCCCAATCGAGATATAAAACATTAAAACTTTCAGAAAAAAAAATGACTAAACTTTGCCTTTCCTTGTTAGTGGGCTGGTGTTCTCACACTGTACACTATATAGTGTATCTTTAAAGCATTAGGTACAGTTTTGTACCCTTTTTTTCTGAGAGTACACACACACACACACACACACACTCACAGCAGCAGCAGCAGTGCGTGGCTCAATATGTCAAACTGAAACACAATGTTATGCTTGAGAAACTGTATGATTATGTGACATCCTTTTCAGTAAAAGACAGCGTAGCATGAATGTGAGATACATATTTGCTTCATCACCTCGTGGCTACAAGTCTACTTCAAATGCATCTAGACTAGGAAATATTCTGAAGACAATTCTACTTCACCGGAAAAGACCTATTGTACTCATACAGTATGTTTAATAGAAAATAGACTTAAATGACACAAAGTCACAAAATAACTTAATGCAGCAAATTTCTGTGTAAACTAAACCTAGGCCTAGAAATAATTGTTAATAAAAATGTTTGGTTATATTCTTCAGCATACGTGGAATACATAATCTTTTCATACAAAGCTAATATGTATGTACCGCTATATGTGTGTTATACAGTTTGGGGAATTTAATGACGCATTTGATCTCAAAGATCCGTGCCCCCCCGTATTTATTTATTTATTTATTTTTATTATAATCATCTGCTTCACTCAGATCATTAAAATCCATCTCAGCCTTTTTTTTTTTTTATTCATAGCTCAAATTATTCTTAATCTTTGGGGACCTTTTCTGCACCACCCTAAAACCATGACCTCTGCTCTGCCGCCCCTAAATCCCCCCCCCCCGCCCGATCCAAATCAAGGACTCAAGGACACCCCCTTCCCTGCACAGGGTCACAGGGACACGGTCTCATTAAAGCAAGCCTGAGCCACAACTGCAATGCAGACATTAAATAGCAGTATTTTTCAATTAGCACTGACAAATTCAATCAAAATTCCATAGATTAGAACGAAATGAGGCATGGGTCATTTACAAGGGTATTTAATTGCACAGCCATTAGACAAATAGTACAGCAGTCAGTGTCTCATTATCAATCATGTGGAGGCATCAATAGAAAAAGGAGAGAGAATTGCGGAGGGGGGGGTATGTATGAGCGTATGGGGTGGGGCGGTTGTGGGGGGTTACACTCTCTAATATGCTGCCATAGCGCCAGCACTGGAGACCAGTTAATAAATACCCCCCTTTGTACTTATAAATTATCCAGTTTAATTAACAACATGGATTATGATTGGAATATGATTTAATTAAACCTCTGCTGCATGGTGGTGTGTGGGGTCATCCATTATGTGGGAGTAAGGGAAGCGTTACCGCAGGCTAAATTAAGGAAGGGCCCTAGAGACACTGACTGGCCTTAAGACCTTCAGCACGGGGACAATAAAGTGCAACAGTGGTGATAATGGTTGCAGAATATCAACGCTCAAACTAGCACACCTTTATTCACGATGCATGAGCTGTAGTATATCACACGCTGGGACATATGGCACTTGTGCTGAAATGCCCCAGCATTTGGAAGTGGTTTACTCACTGGGCAAACCAATTAAAAGGCTCTTATTGCTGCTGGACGCAGTTTTGCTGGGAAATGGATTCGGAAACGTTGCCTGAAGCATTTGACCATTCAACATTATTTAGTTACCATGTCTCAGGCTCAACCTTTTCATCAAGACCCAAATGTCAGCTATAATTTATTCGGCACAGTTCGCCTCTCCCAACGAAAACATGACTCGCTGTTTCCTTCACTCCTGATTCAGACGTATTAGGAAAGGCCACAGGCGCGACCACTTTTCTGCAGTATACACGTTTAATCCTCTCCGATTGTTTCAGAGACAGCTATTAAAAATCCCTGGCCTTCTGGCCTTCGATTCTAGATCATCTGATCTAAATGAAATTGATTTATTAAGCTTTAAACTGTCCCAGGATACTGTGAGATCAAGCCTGGTGAATTTGTTCCTCCTAAGGTGCAGGAATAAGTAGAGGGCTTATTGATCCTCTTCTCCAGTCAAGTGGTGCTCATGATCTCTCATATAAGTCAATATTCACAGAGGCAGTGGAAACACTGCATTTTCACACCGGGTCTGTGGGCTAGGTTTATAGGGACTATATCTACTATATAGAGTTTATCTGGCAAAGCTAAAACACATCACTAAGCATATTATACTGTATCAGCTTTGACCGACTGCTGTCTCATCAAATAAGCTGTCACGTTCCAGCTTATCTGAGCTAACCGAATTCTTGCTTATATATATATATATATATATATATATATATATATATATATATATATATATATATATATATATATATATATATATATATATATAAAAGCTTCTGAAAGCTTCTTTTTCTGTTGTTCTGTTTAGCTTGGATTTACTACACATACTGTCCTCTGTATACACTTTGCTTTGCTCCCCCCCCCCTCATTTTTTTCTTGCCTATATTTGCTCTTTATTGTACAGATCTCATATAATCTATATAATCTTCCATATAATCTAACATATAATCTACTTTTGTTTGAATGCCCTTGCAGAAACATCACATACAGTACTACATGTTGTTCCCATGTGATTATTTGAGTAATATGTGATCACATGTGCAAGTGCATTTGAATATGTACATATGTGTGTTCATGTGAAAAATTAGGTCTTTTTTAAAAAAAAAAACCAAACAAACAAAAAAACAACAACCAATCCTCACATGTGTAAGTAAACGAATTACATGTCATATGTGAAAATAAGGAAATCATGGGGATACACATACACTATATGTGAAAAGTCAACATGTGAATGTTTAAAAAAAACAAAACAAAAAACATTACACGTGAGTGCGCGGTGGTTTAGTGGTTAGTACGTTTGCATCATACCTCCAGGGTTGGGGCTCGATTCCCGCTGCTGCCCTGTATGTGAGGAGTCTGTATGTTCTCCCCGTGCTGCGGGGGTTTCCTCCGGGTACTCCGGTTTCCTCCCCCAGTCCACAGACATACAGGGTAGGGTGATTGGCGTGTCCGAAGTGTCCGTAGTGTATGAATGGGTGTGTGTGAACATCTATGTGAGACTTTTCTCTAAGGGTGAGAATACAATGTAAAAAAAAAAAATCCACTTGCCTTCACTCCTGCTGTAAACCAAACTACCAGGATTTTTATTTAGAGAGCATGAAGTGGTTTGAGCATATGCTTTAAGGCTACTCTGCCACCCCCTCCATTAGGCCAATTGCCTTTTTGAGGCAGATATTTGTATCACTGGACGCATTTTCATCGGCAGTCACGCTTAGTAAAATAGTTCCTGAGCGCTGCAGTAATCATCGCATTTGCTGTTTCATTTGTAACGCGCCGCGCATTAAACGGTTCACACCATGACACGACGCCATGGCCCAATTCATCTTGCTTTATTAAAGAGAGGAAATGAGGTGAGGCATCAGTGAGTCGAGCCCCGGGGGCACATTTTCAAGACAGATGAACGACGGGGGGCAAACATGGCGCTGGCGCAAAATTTGTGCAGAGGAGTTAGTCGATGGAGCTCTGCAGCCACAACATGTCTGAAATATCACTGTTTCTGTCATTTATTATATTAAAAATGTAGATTGGCATTTATATGCATTAGACATAACATTTTTGTAACAGCGCAGGCATCCAAAGACAGAATTCGCCTAATTAAATACCAACTGAGTCTATCTATGTGGCATTCAGTAACAGTTTTTGTGGTTTGCAAGATGTCCAGCAGGACTGCATTGAGGTTCGGCTTCATTCACAAACTGACCACTTGTGACAGTTTCTTTGTTTCTTCTGAAAAGATTAAACCGGTGGTTTGGTGGAACTCTACATCAAAACATCATATACTGTCTATAGTTTATAGCACATTTTTGGTAGGTATTATTATTATTATTATTATTATTATTATTATTATTATTATGGATAAGTTTCAATCTGGCAGATTCAGAACCGGAGCAAACTGAGCGTCCTTTACATACGAGTCCAGTTGTCTAGTATAGAGCATATTTGTATTGTAAAAACTTGACGTGTTTTAAATTCCTCAGGTGTTCTCCACAAGGCAATTTCAGGACACATGCTTTAACTACAAGCCAGGTTAGGGTTCAAAAACAGGCTAAACAGATACAAATCATAATCTTTGAAAGCACCCGTCCACTTCAGACGCCAAATGTACATACAACTCAAACCTTAAAAAATCCAGCTGTCCTGCGCACACCTAATTAGAGGCTATAGTTATTTTAAACCGTCTAGCAGTCGCTCTGTAACACACCTCGATCCCAGCACTGCTCAAAGCACTTTCTGTAACCAGAGAACCCTTCCAGTGTGAAACGGCAGCCTCTATTTAACAAACTTAATCCAGTGATTCACATATTATAATGTACCGCATTATTTGTTCATTGGAACCATGTAGGGTTTAATTCCTGATCTTCTCACTCACAGAACCCAAATCTTCTTAACCGCATCTTTATTCGTTTTAATAGATAAATTGACAGTATTTATGTTTTTATGGGGGGGTTAAATTAAAACGTTTCAAATGAAATGACCAGTCATTTAAGCTCATAATTATAACTACAACTTTCATAGAGCTTGACGGTGATCTCAAACTCTGTAAGGTCATTTAAAATACAGAACGAAACAACAACGAAATGGATTGCATAGCTATGCTTTATGTTCCCCACCATGGCTCTTGAATATGGTCCAGTAGAAGAAAAAAAACAACTCCGCTGCTACTTGAATGAATTGGTTACTATTGGATGTTACGGAATTTCCACCATCGCAGCACCACTCAAACCCGGGGCCAGGTTTTGGTTATTGTCCGTCACGTCTCCCTTTGATCATTTTTTGGGCCTAACATGACAGAAATGAAGACAATTTAGCATGAGACACTCATGAGTTTAAAAGTCCAGACTATCAGCGTCGAGTCTGCCCTCATCGTGGTCTCACACATGGTGGCCATATTAGATTTGATGCAAATTCACCCCAGGCTACCCTCACATGTCTCAAAAGACAATTATTTAATAATTACATGCTTAATTACTGGTACAGGCGAGAGGACTAAAATAGAGTGGAAGTCTTATGATACTAAAATTGGGTTAGTTCCTTGTTCATTGCCCTGGTTTCCTCTGTGGAAACATCATGCTAACTACTTTGTTTGCCCAGACATTTTTCTATCTAATCTATAGGGAGACTTCTAAACACAAGTCAGATGAATGCTGGTACTCACGAAAGGTTACTGCATTAGCTATTATTAAAAAAAAAAAAAAAAAAAATCAGACCAAAGTGGAATAGGCTGGTAAAACCATGTAGACCTAGCCCTATTAGAAATTCCAAGAAGTGTTTTTTTTTTTAACTTGGTGTAATTTCGAAGACTTTGACACATTACTTATGGAGCCATTATTAGATAACAGAGCAACCTGAACTCTACCACTTAGTTCAGCCTCATCATGTCGCATCAGAGGTGATAATAAAGAATGAAAAACACCAGGTCAATTATGACCAGCTTGTCAACTGAAAGACTTAAAGAGTGAGAGAGACAGGTGAACAGGTAGACAGAGAATCAAAGGAAAGTAAAATGGAGGAGTGCGAGTGATTAGTGAGAGAGTGTCAGCAGCAGGGTTCATCCTGAAGAAGCAGACGTTTGATAAAGTGTTGTGTGTCTCGGCTTTGCAGTGGATTCAACATTATTACGGCGAGAGGGCGACAGTATGCTCAGCCTTCCCGAGGCCTAATGAGTTCTGTCTCCTCATTCTTCATACACTAATTAGTCCTACATGGGCCCGATACACTCCGCCTGCTCACCACAGCCACGCCAGCCTGCAGAGAGAGCAGATGCCTATACAGAACTGTGGCTGTAGCAAAGCTTTTATTTTAGCTCAGTGATGAGATGTGAAATGTGTTAGGTGGTGTTGGGTCCTAGTTCACCTTTATCGAGACCAAGTCCTTAACCAGTCGCGTCCAAACCGGGCCGGGTTGGACTCAAGTCCAAGTCCTTAACGGCCGAGTCCGAGTCGAGTCTGGCCGAGTCCAGAAAGAAATCAAATTGTAAAAAGATTTGAGATTGAGATTTTAAACTCAACACTGGGCTGGTAAATGAATATTTTAACCTTCACAAACCAGTGACAACATAAATGTAACAAAAAATACCACTATTACATCTTGCCATTGCCATTTAATATTTTTATCTCATGTCGTCAGCACCTCCACTAGATTCCTATCAAAAAATGGTTTCAAAGAAAAACAGGGATGTAGAGGTATATGTAAGACTTTTATTATATTACAAGTGTATGAAAGTACAAATGAACCTGTTTTGTTATTGTATCGCACTACATTGTGTCCTCCAGTTCGAGTTGACATTTCAGTGATTTGATGCCTCTCCCCCACAGTTATATAGACTGAGAGAGAGAGTACAGAGTAGAGTTACATTTAGCAGCAGGTCATAACAACAAGCTTCAACAAGCTTATTACTGCTTTTAATCCGTCTATGAATGACAACAAACTCATTTCTGAGCACTGTTCTTGTTTTAGGAATTAAAATGAAAAACAGAAATCCCTATCAGCAGGGATGATTTGATATTTATGATATTTACTACATTTCACATATTACGTGAAATTCAAGACTGGAGTCACCGAGTGCTAATGTTTAGGTCGGGGTGATACGACTGCAATCTTATTTCACGGTAACGATACGTTTACTCAGGTCGGTCTATCAGTAGTGTTCAAGTAAGAAATACTACAGAAATTGAATGAAGCAATTAAATGTGAAATAAAATAGACTTCACTGTGTGACATATACAGTGATTCTTAGTAAATTTACTGACGTTATTCAGTCAAATGAGTGAGTGAGTGAGTGATTTTCTCTGTTATTTGATGAACATTAATGACACAGACAGCAGCAGGTTTATTAGACTGTTGTCACTTTAAGACTCAATGCACAGATCTAATATACTGTATTGACACACCTCCGATTTTCCCCCAGATGTTTACATTTACTTAAGACACAACCGACTGTTGGCATGACTACTCGGCCAGACCTGCATTTTAAATTCGGTACTCGCTTTGTGTGCGCTCGCTTCAGGTGGTCAGGTAGAGAGACATGCAATAATTTCTTGCTATCTTAATTTTATGTTCTTATTTATTTTGTATCTTTCTTTTCAAGCTCGAGAACAAATTTACCCTAACGCGTGACAAGTCCGAGTTTGTTCATAATTCGACTCGAGTCCAAGTCCGTGATTGAGTACCCCGACTCTAGTCCAGCACAATGTCTATTGTAACTAAGACTAGTGATCTCACTTCTATAATGTCAAACTATTCTTCAGAGAGCTTAGGAGAATCTATGGTATTCTGTATTATTAGTCATCAAGCGATGGATCCTCCTAAATGATGTCACCTTTTACATTCTACTCGTGGCTGTGTCGGAGAGCAAAATTCAAAAAAGTAGTCCTTTGGAGTTCAATGGGAAGCTACATGTGTTCTCAAAGGGTTCTTCTTGGAACTTTGTTTTTTTTTTTTTTTTTTAAAAAAACCCCAGTGTCACATGGTTCTACATAGTGGCTTTAACAGCTTTAACAGAGTCCCCCAAGGTCATATGCACATGTGTTTATGTGTGTATGAAAGTGAGCTCAGAACTATGATGCTAGTCTATACTGGAGCATAAAATACCATTCACATTCCAAACAAACAGTAGATTTAAATTTTTTTTTTTTTATAGCAGTATGGTTCAGAACAAAACATTGTCAGACGCTTTTATCAAAAGCAGTCCTTTCATTTGTGAAAGGATTTGATGCAAGCACAGGGCTGAGCAGTTTTGCTCAAGGGCACAACAGTTGCTCTTTGGCAACCCTGGGATTTGAGTTCATAATTTGTCATAGCTTAGAACCCTAACCAATGAGGTATCACAGACCCTGTGGACCCTCTTTATGAATTAGGTGACCTTGAACAGTTTCAGACTGTAATGAGAACAGTTGTACATGTGGAAATATAGAAGTACTACCAGGAATACTTTATTAGTCTAAACATATAATTAAATTGGGAGGCTGGGTGGTGCACTGAGTAACGTTATTACCTCACAGCTTCAGGGTCTCTAGTTCGGTCCTGAGCTCAGGCTATGGTATGTCTGGAGTTTTACATGCTCTCTTGTGTCTGTCGGGGTTTCCTTCAGGTTCTCTGGTTTTAGCTCACCTCCCAAAAACATGGCAGTATGTGGATATGCTTAATGGCATGTAGGTAGAGTTGAGTGTGTGAGTGTGTTTGCGTATGACTTTGATGGAACACCATGTAAAACCCTATAACGGAGCAAAAAAAAAAAACATTTCCAAGTAGAATTTATTTAGAAAGCAAAGGAACCCTTAAGGAACCCTTTGTCTAGAAAATAATTCAAAAGACAAGATAGCTAACTTATATAAACTTCTACGCAGTACTAACCCAACAACCTGCGTCTTTCATCTCATTTTACTCTAATGATGAGGGCTTTTCCTGCTTGGACTGGTTCGAGGGGAACCCATGCTAAAATAAGAGCTATGTGGATGATCACTTGCACTTCTGGTTTTCAAGGGCCATAAAACATGCTCACTGAGGTTGTCCCTCCCCAGCCCTAAAAGTCAGCGCCAGTCTGTGATTTCCCAGATTCCCCTGCTGGAGTGACTGACCCGTGCAGGGTGTGTTTGGCAGTGGTGTAATCGAGAAGGAGCACACCTGGCCTTTAATGAACAGCTCACCTGGTTCGTCGTCCCAGCGTGTATATTAACTCTACCTGTCCCCTTCACTCTCACTGTAGGCACTTTTAGTGAGCTGTTCAAAGGAGCTATAAAGATGTAACAGGTTCGCACTCCTTCCCACATAACTTTTCTAAGGGTTGCTAATTATCGCCAGTGGCCACTCTGTAAGTACGCTGCGGTTCACTAACTTGTCCTACCATTCTTGACAAGATATTGTGCATTTTGCAAAGAGGTCCATAATGTCATGGAAATAAGGAATCCATTTCATTTTATATACCCAGTGCTGGATTGTTATTACTGGATTACTGTATGTGTAGCATTTCACAGGTTCTCTCTGTATCCGAGTGGGTTTCCTCTAAGTTCTCCAGCTGCCTCACACATTTTAAAAACACTGGCTATACTAGATTGCCCCTAGATGTGAACGAGTGTGCGAATATACACGCTGCCCTGGTGTCCATACGCCATCGACAGCATATTCAAGTCGAGTCAAGTCACGTGGGTTTTTATTCTCATTCCTCTATATAGCTCGTATACATTCCCACCTTGTGCTAAGTGTTCCTAGGATAAAATACAGACAGTGATTTGACGCTTCTTTCTGGTCAGTTATTTCGTGTATAACGAACGAGAAGGACTGAAAGTTACAGGGACATGGACACGGAGACTAATGTTGTATACGTTAGAGACATGCTGCTTACTTGTCGTTAGCTACCAGAGGAGGTTATTGCTATTTCCTGTGAATTTAGTTAACCAGACCCTCCTTCGGTCAAATTTCCACATTAGGCACAAAATGAGCACATGTTCACTATTACCCGTTTCCCAAATTTTCCTTCTTACAAGAGCCATACAAACTTCCAGCTATGAGTCATACTGCTGCAATGAATGACCTCTCCCTCTCACTCAATCACTTTCAGTAGCTACTTATCCCAGTCAGGGTTACGATGGCTCTGGAGCCTATCCCCGGGTGTGAGGCGGGAACGCACTTTTGACAGGATGCCAGTGCGATGAATGATGGAGCGTTCAATTTATTCTTGTTGACAAGTCACCAACTGATGTAACCTTGATATTCAGGTAGGTTTAAGAACACATTTTCAGCACATGGCTTATCGGAGAGCAAATGTGCCCAGTCTAAGATGACGTACACAAGAACGCAAAAACAAATAAGACGTTTTGAGGGAACACTCCGAGTCGTTAAACCCTGGTGTCACAGGACTGGATTCTGCCTCACTGGTACCTTTACCTTTGAATAAATGAATCAATGCAAACATGCTTTACTTCAAACCTTAACGACCAGTAACGACTGTTGTGTTATAAATTTATGATAAACGTGCTGTTCAGGTTGCCTGCAGGATCGAACCCATGCTGTGCAGTGATATGAAGATTCTTTCAGTTTGTTAAATACCAGAATCTGATTAATCACACGTAATTTTATGTGCTACAAAACTCAGACTAATTAATGAATAATTAGCAAATGATAGAGAATTTCTAGAAATCATGCGTATTAGCATAACATTAATTGCTTTGTTTTATAATACCCAGCTGGCTAATTGTTCGGTAATTGGAGCATTCAAAATGACATTTTTGGGAGCTAGAACGTGGCATTGCACAGAAGAGCGGAGGTCATCCACTGATATAACTGTTTCGAACAGTTGAGCAGTCTGTGTGCTCGTCCACACAGACAGATGTAGTCTGATGTGACAGGTCGTTTTTCCCAGGGACCTCCTGCCAAAGCTCACTTTTACGATCTCCATTAAATGAGAGAAAACATTTTAATTGGGCATGCCTCACTCCTCACCCTAAGGGTCAGTTTTAGGGACTGAGGTTTGGTAAGGTCACATGACAGAGAGGAGTGTGAAGATCTGGATGCATCACCATAAACAGTCGTGACTAGCTGCGGGGAAAGCACCGGCCCTGAAGCCTTGGAAAATAAACTAACCGAGACACGATGGTTAAAAAGCTCCTTGAAATGATGTTCTTTGTTTTAGCACCGCGTCATCCTCTCCATGAAAAGATGCACGTGACTAATCCGATTAGAATAATGTTTAATTAGAGTCACTCCTGAAGGGAAGATGTGTGCAGGGTTATGGAATTACCTACGAGAACAGTGAGCAGTCAAAAGGGGCGAGTTAATTAAAAATGAAGTGTGAAAAAATTCATTCTTATGACTGAGTAATGTCGGCAGCAGATACGGCCACTGTGCACTGGACTGCATGCTTCATTCCTGAAAGGTACACAATAGATGGCCTTTATAAGTGAGTGCACTTTAGCAGATGTGCTTTAACATTTGAATTAGAAAAGATGTAAAAAAAAAAATATTCTCACTTATCATAGCGTGATACTTAGCTTCAGGGCTTTCAGGACGAGAACACACACACACATCCACACACACCCTCCTGAATAATTCAATTAGATGTGAGTCGAAGCTGGAAGGAGCACAGAGTCTTGAGTGTGTTTGTCATGCTCTATAAACCCACCTGGCGCAGAAAAACGAGGGAAGCGGGTAACATGGAAGGATCAAGAGATGGATAAGAAAAAAAGACTGAGAGAAGAGAAGCGGATGAGTGGGTTTAATATGAGAACATTCAAATCTAGGCTGGAACGCCATTAGGAAGAGGAGAAGAGTGGAAGAGAGTAGGAAGAGGAAGTGGGTCAGCTGCACGGTGGAACAGACTGGCACATGAACACCGGGCACGGAATGATCCTGTCAGTTGGGCCGAGACGTTGCAGCACAGTCATGCTGGCACCCACGGGCATGGCGGCCCATTACACAGGCTAATTAGCAACTCCATGGCTGAGGAGCTAAATGAGACTGCTCAGGAGAGACACTGCCACAACACAACACATGTCTTTAATATGATCCGTCTCGCCATCATTATTTTCAGCTGCAAATGTAATAAAATTAAGATCTCCCGAATCTTTTAATCCGTCTTTAGACAAGCGAATCCCAAGACTATAATCTAGAGGGTCTTCAGGGGTGCTGGCAATATTACCTGTGCACATTATCAATACCACGTGCGTTGAAGACTGAAGTGGTGTGTCAAGCATATGACCCACGGGCCAGGGCCAGCCTGATAAAGGTTCTAATCCGGTTCACCGAATGAATTTATAATCTGTGTCTGAAATTAAAATTGTCCAGTGGACTGTAATTGAATTGAAAAGGGTGAGATGGGAAAAAATCAGTTCCAGGTCGTAACACTAGAAAATGTCGGAAAGATAAATGTAGATAAATGAACAGAATAGCAACAAGAGAAGAGTTGTTGATGTGTTATTTGTCACTTAACTGATTTGTTTTTTGATCTGGCCAGGGTGACACTGGATTTAGCAAACTAAAAGCTGAAGATTCCACTGTTAATGAGTAGAATGAGTACTTAACAGCAATTTCAGCGATACATTAGTCAACGTATTAGTGAGATCAAATTAAAATATTTATTCATGTGACATTAAGCTACAAGCACGGAAGTAAATGAAATAAACATTATCGGTGTGAAGGAAATAATACAGCAGAAAGAATGATGAGAAAGCCTGCTCCTGCCCTCCGGTGGCCAGAAGAGGACTTGCAGTTCCCCTCAAAGATTTTGTTCAAGTGTCTTCAGGTTTTTACATTAAATCATGAAATATAATAGTACAATATAAATAAATATACTAATAAAATGTAAAGTTGTTCTAAGAAAGGAACTGAAGACTTGTAATAAAATGTAAATTTTCTGATATCATGAAAAACAAAAACACCCCCCCCCCCCCCCACACACACAAAACTACAGTTCTTAGTGAAACAGCAAAACATTCACTTCTTTTTCTTTTTCCCCTTCGCCTCTGCTGCCATTTTTAAACCCTTTCCGTGTTTCTTCTTTCCTTTTTTCAGCTCTGCCGCTTCTTGAAATGCCTTTCCTGCCCGTGCTCGCCTCTTGCCCATTGGAGTCCTGCTGTACCAACTCTGCCAGCATACACATTCAACACATGGATTATTCAGTTTATTATTTATTTTTTCAACGCTTAATGTCAAAATTATTTACCTGTATTGTAATAGCTGGGTCTGGAGATCTAGAAACTGGGTTTATGTGCAATCTAATGCAATTCGGTATCAGAATATCTGATATATATATATATAAAGAAATAATCTCTCAAAAGTCAGGTTTGCATTATGTTGATCTGCAGGTTGAAATGGAACACGTCACGCGCCGTTACAGGAATATAATCAACATCAGGGGGGGTCTGATGCCTCTTTACCACTACAAAGTTGATTATTTTTCCATAACAGCACATATTAAAGTGTTTTATTCTGGTTACACCACAGCAATTTGCCAACAATTATTTTTGTTTAAGGAACAACAGATCAAAATGTTATCCTTTTATTGCTGCATTTTCCCTCTTGATTTTCTTCCTAATTTAGTCCAACTCCCTCCCACCAGCCTGCTCTCCCCTATCGAATGACAGCGACCAGCTGGGGAAGACGAAGGCTATCACATGCTTTCTCTGTGACATGTACAGCACATCATTTCGAAGTGATGCGCATTCTGCATCACAGGACTGCACGCATGACCTCACAGACGCCCACAATTAACGAGTGTCACTCTGATTGACAGGGGAGAGAGAGTGTGCCCCTCCCAGTCAGAGATCATGATCAGTTATTGTACTCTTGTACTGCTGGCCACGGATGGTTGTGGCATCGCTGGGATTCAAACTTGAGATCTCTGGATAATAGGATGAACTCTGTCCTGTTGTGCCACTTGGTAACCCCTACAGTTGCATTTAATATTGCGGAATGGCTGCAAAACAAATAGAATTAGTTTCTATTATCACTTACCTTTGTTATAATATATAAACCTGTGGATTGCCTTACTGCCAGAACTAGTGCCAGAGCTAGACAATTCATCAATATGCCTTGGGTTCGATAAATGCTGACTGTGTAGGCAAACTCCCCCTTAGTGAAAGACACTAGCCTTGGCTAAGTGATATACTTTATTTACTTGTATTTCTTGGACTTAAGACTTGTCTCAGCATGTCACACTGTTCGCCACTGACCTTAAAGGCCTCTTCCTCCTCTTTGTAGATGGGGTCTTGTCTGGCAAGAGGAGGAATAAACTCCATCGCAGTGAGGGGTTTCTTGGTTTGCCGACTGAGGCGTTGAGTGGTCAGGACACTCCGTATAGCCTGCAGGATGTGACCCTGAGTGTAGCCGTCTGTAACTTTAGCCAAAGAGCTGAGGTCCAGAGAGGGGTTGAGCTGAACACCTCGCACCATGAGCAGCTCTTTCCATAGAGCTACACACACACACACACACACACACACACACACACACACACACACACACACACACACACACTACAATCTAGTTAATCAGCCTACACTCAGGGAATGAACTAAATCCTCATGTATCCACTGTTCCACTGTTAACATTGACTCAGACTGTTGCTTTTTTCATACAGCAGTGAAATGTTCAATATTATTTTACAATACTTTATATACCTTCC
The DNA here is from genome assembly GCF_001660625.3 of Ictalurus punctatus. Taxonomy (NCBI): domain Eukaryota; kingdom Metazoa; phylum Chordata; class Actinopteri; order Siluriformes; family Ictaluridae; genus Ictalurus; species Ictalurus punctatus. Next base: position 7,465,674 of record NC_030427.2, read on the forward strand.
CACTTTAATAGGAACACCTGTACACTGATCATTCATGCATTCCAGTTATCCAATCATGTGGCAGCAGCACAATGCATAAAATCATGCAGATTCAGGTCAAGAGCTTCAGTTAATCTTACATCAAACATCAAAAAAAAAAAAAAAAAAAAAAAAAAAAAAAAATTGATGTCATGACTCATAACCATAGCACGGTAGTTGGTGCCAGATGGGCCGGGCTGAGCATTTCAGAAACTGCTGATCTCTTAGGAATTTCACACACACAAAAGTCTGTAGAGTTTACATAGAATAGTGCAACAAGAACAAGAACAAGAACAATAACAACAACAACAACATCACAATGAATAGTGGCTCTGCTGAGAGGTCAGAGTAGAACAGCCAGACTGGTTCAAGCTGACAGGAAGGAAATAGTAATTCAAATAACCACTCTTAACAAACATGCTGAACAGAAAAGCATGTTAGAATGCACATCGTGTTGAACCATGATGGGGGTGGGGTATAACAGCAGAAGACTACACTAGATTCCACTCCTGCCAGCCAAGAACAGTGGGCACTCACCAAACAGGCTTACCAAAAGTGCACCAGGTGACATTCCTGCAAACTTTAACTGCTCTTAACTCACCAGATATTCTCGAAATGACATAAAAATAACCTCTGTAATAAGAGCATCAAAGATTTTTTGATCATGAGAAAAACTGAACCATACCCAGTGTTGGAAAAAAAGAAATGTCTGCTCTAATTTTAGTTCCGAAAAAATCCATATAAATCCCTGAACCATAAAAAGTGAGACTGCAGTAGATACATGTAAACACCATTTGTAAAAACAAACAAACAAACAAAACGTATTTATAAAGAACAAAAATGTCCTTTTCTACCATTATAATATAACACGGGTCATGATGAAAGTGTCTTTTTTCCTGTTGTCTCGCAAAGGTGTTTTCAGAAAAATATAAGTGAGTAATAAAGCTCATCCTTACTAATCAGGTTTTTACATTTTTAAAAATTAATTAATTAATTAATTAATCTTTGTGGCATTTTTTATTTTTTAAATTTTTTTTTAGTAAATGACAGGTTTTTAGAACAGAGACAATAGATAAGATAAACACACACACACACACACACACACACACACACACACACACACACACACACACACACACACTACTAGGGTAGGTTGTGATACTTACTCAGTCTTGAAGCATAGTCTGGTCTGGGAATCAGGATGATCTTTTTGTAAACTTTACACAGTGCTTTGAGATCTGCATCGAAAGGTCTGCGAGATGTCCCGACCAGCAGCACACGATCCTCTGCTTTAATGGACTTGACCACTTTTGGCAGATCTTTCTTCAGTCTTTTGGGTTCCATCTTCAGCAGTAAAATATAATCAATAGAGAAGTAGATGGAGAATCTGCGCAACGTATCATTTGACAGACACAAGAGGGCAGTATAGGCTAATTGACTCAGTCAGCGTGGGAAATCTTGATTGTTGACATGACTCCATAATGGATTACTGAAGTTATCTCACATCACTGGGACACCTGTTTTCTTTTGTTTTGTTCAGTTATTGTGTGCATGAATGTCTCTGCGGGTGTTTGTGCACTTGTAAAAATACAGCCCAGTTGGCAGGCATACCTCTTTCTCTAGATTTGGCACTTTTTTGTAGAATGTTTTCTCAGCATCTCCAATCCAAATGACAGAGGGCTGCAGCTGGCGAGCCACCTGGCAAAACATGATAATAAACACGCACACGCTCAGCAACCCGGATACCCAGAGCAGAGACAACAGCAACTTTAATCACCAGCGTTCTCACAAACACCATCACTAGGTAACTGCACTCATTGCATTTTGCTAATGACAATTACCCCACACATTAGATGTCCTGTGTTTTTACTCTGTGTGTGTGTGTGTGTGTGTGTGTGTGTGTGTGTGTGTGTGTGTGTGTGTATGTACAGATGCATCTTGAAGATAAGGCCTAAGTAGTGAGGATAGCATCTGATAGGAAGGTGGTCCATTCGTTTCATAATGGCAGAGTAAGCAGGAAATTGTGATAGGACACAATTCTCCTCCCAGCATGCATTAGGAGAGGTGCTGATAGAAATGTGTGCGCACAATGCAAACAGGTCCTTAATGTGGTTTATCTGCAAATCCAGCTGTACCTGACTCGAACTGCTCTAGCCGCACAAAGTTTGTCTTTCCTCCTGCTCCTTCTCAACACAACCCTCTAAACCCTTCATATAAAATACACTATTAAAGATCATTAAACATCTGCACAGTTTATGAGCAAGCACAAAAAGGCAACACGGGGACAGATTCTCTCAGCTTTCAGTTCCTCGTTAAAAACCCACGTCTGTTTATGTTTATATTTTTGGGGAAATGTCAAACGTGAAGACGTCAAGTACTGTAAGTTTGTGGCTTCTGTGACACAGTAAGCAACCTGTTTGGATGTGCGTGCCATGGTGGGCTTCAGAGGCGGAATAGAAAACAGAGCTAGCAAAGCCTGACCTTTCGGCTCACTATGACTTTGACTTGTTTGGCCAAATGCGTTTGAGAATGTAGCAGTCAATGAGGAAAAATAAAAACGCATGTTTAGGAGAGTTCAGAGTCACTAGAGATAACTGGTCAAACAAAATCACCTAAGCTTGACAGACTGCACATACAATCACATACAATTCTTTTCAGACGACATCATATGAGGACAAGAATAGAAATTTCAAGACAAGAAAAGCTCTTATGCAGTTGACCATTTCTGTGATTAAGCCTGCACAGGAGACTTTGAAAGGGTGAATCCCACAGCAGCCATTTTTGCTAAATAACAGTGACTTCAAAGGGCACGTTATTGAAAAAAAAAAAAAAAAAAAAGGCATGCAGGCCAAGTTCAATCCATCTCGAATCTGACTGATTAATCAGAAGGCGTTGATTATTTTTCTATAATAGTAGCTCTGATATATATGTATATATACATTTATATATATAATAGTAGCTCATTCTAATATATTATCATTTCTATAGCAACCGCTCTTCAGCGGGACATAAGCACGTAAGCAGACACTCCACATGAACGGAACCCGATAATACGCAGATTTAGAAATGTGCTGTTAACTAAAAAAAAAAAAAAAAAAAGGTTTAGATCTGGTGACGCTTTGTGTGAGGAGACTTTTATTTAACTTTTATGGAAGGAGACTCCAGTGTCAGTGCTTTGTAACAGTCAGAGGTAAAGCTGTTCCTTGTTTTGCACCGTGGGAAAGTCTGCAGCACAGCGGGCGTTGCACTTTCGCTCTACAAGCTGAGAAGCTGTGATTTTTCTGTCTCGTTAACTATTGCATTTGGAGGGAATCAGGCTTAGTGATGGTCACTTCAGAATTTATTTTAATCATCATGTATGAACTTGATATGACTTGACATGAGAAGTTTTAATCTAAGTAGTACATTCCATGAAGTGCTTTGGAAACAGCAGTCTCTCCTCACCTTCAAGACCATGTGCAGGAGGTACTGGAGGCCGCTCCTGCCTGGGTATTTGCCTGTCAGGTTTGCAGGGGAGAGGTTGAACAGATTGGCCCCAGTCTCTGTGCACAGGGCGTGGAGCAGCATCCTTTTACCCACACCTGAGGGACCGGCCAGCAGCACTGAGCGGATTAGAGGTCCTCTCTCATGTACACACTGAGAGCCTGAAAAGAGCACCACAGCATAGTAATTTATACCATGATGTTGTAATTGAACTGTATAGTTCAAATATACTAATGGGGCTGAAAACGAATGTAAGAGAACAGTCAGTGATTACCTGAGTGACTTTTAAAGTGGGCTTTTTATTAATTATTACCCACATTAACATGTCTGATTGAGCTATTCCTTCCTTTTAGTGTTACAAGCTCTCACTTCAATGGCTTCTTTGACCTTCATTTGCCTTGAACTCTCATGTACTCTGCTTGCCTGTTCATCAGTTCCCTCTCATTATTGACACATGTAATAAAATTCGCTTAAAATTTAAAGCTTGTTAGATTGGGAAGTGAGATGTCAGGACAGATGTCGATCGCTGTACCTGCTGATGCTCTGTAATAAAAGAACAATAGTTTCATGGGCCTCTGGGGCGAAAGCAAAGGCAAACATGATTAAGGATTCCGGCTGGGACCAGGAAGTGGTGTGTAGGTGCGTGACACAAACAAACATCCGGCTACACGTATACATCCACCAAGCTTTGCTTTGTGAGTGCAGTAAGTGCTGGGCTATCACACGGCTCCTTCCACTTCCTCCTGAATTGCCCAATACCGAGCAGACTTACAACTCAGGCCTTTTGATTGTTGTGTGGTGTGTTTTGAAGTGTGTTTGGTGTGGTAGACCAGCCAGCATAGATTATTAAATATTTTTTTAAAGAAAAAACAAAACAAAACAAATCCAGAACGACTTGCAGATCTATGTTTATATACTTACATAATCAGTATCTGATCTCCGAATTCGTAAAAGATTTACTTTATGATTACTAATTTCACTTTGGCCATAGGTTTCCTACCCAGAATGCTGAAGGCTTGCTGATAGTGGCACCAATGGGAATTCATCTCTACCTAAAGAGACCTATGCAGCGCTTCAGTCTTTTAGTTTGTCCAGCTCTCACCTCCTCATCTGTACAAACTGATCATGTTCCAAAGCTTCATCTTTGAACATGCTAATTCCACTGACCTCAATCAACACCATTATGCTTATCAACTAACTAGTGGAATCCAGTCTCTGCCATAACTCTAGCTCTCGCAACTGGGTCGTAAATCTGCATTGTATTAAGGAAATTTGACTCCAACGCTTGCTACACTGGATTTTTTATGAATATGAATCGAATGTCCACAGAAAACCGTGAATGAGAAAAGAAACTCTTGCTCTTTTATTTTTGCAAAGTAGCACTAAAACCTATATGATATCTTTTTTAAATGATCACTCATGTTGTTTGAGATTATTAACATTTTTCCTGCTATTAAACACCATTATAACAGTGCATTAGCAGTGTCCCCTCCCACAGCACACAATCCCTATCTTCACAGGAATAACAAAGATGCAGCACCAATAAACAAATTAGCACCAGGATCTCTAAACACATCGCAAACATTTCAGCATAAACATACTCAGTGTTCTTCAGGGTGGAGTTTATCTTTAACACCAATACTAGGCTGAAAATGAATAGCATCTGGCAACTAATCCGGTTCCAAGCTGTTCAGTTTATTCTCGAACAACCTTCTTTTAATCGCTCTGAAAACCACAAGGTTGCACAACATGACATTTGATAACAATTCTCTGAGCTTTCCTGGTTAACTAGAGGCTCGGAGTGTGTAATTATTACCATCGCTGAGAAAAAAACCCCCTCAATTCCAACGTTTTCATGTCATTTCATGTCATCAACATAGATACAGTGTAGAAAAACCAATGTGAGCAAATCTGGTAGAGGGGAATGGAGCAGAATTTGTGCTCAAGGATCTGTGCAGCAGGGGGCGATATAAACGGTAAACTCTCCACAGCATGAGACGTGTGTGTGTGCATGTATGTGCCTGACTGGATGTACTCACTTCCCTATACCCAGAATTAGGAACTAGTTATACACACTTTTTGCCTGTAACCCTGTGATCTGTTTAAGGAGCATTGTGTTGAAAAAGAAGTTTTACAAATGTGGAAATCTACACACAAGTTCGATGACGTCTAGACTCTCATCTTCACCAGTATGGTTTAGTTCCATTGTACTGTAGCATGCTATTCTGAATATCTACCCTAATCCATTTCCACACATCATAACCTAGATGAAATGATGTTACACTACAAATAGCAGATGTTTCCCTGGCTCCTCTTTGTGTGGGAATGTCGCTGAAGGGAATGACAGACACGAATACACCCGAGCAATCGAAACTAATGGAGTGAGCGCAGTGCAACATCAGCGAAGAGGCCTAAACACTGCACTAACGGCAGAGTAAACCTGCCTTAGGGCTGCTTCTGAACAGGCCTCAATCCAAACAGTCTCCCAGCAGGAACAGTGATCATAAACATATGATTTGCTTCATTGTGGAAGACACCATGGACAGGTTTGTGACAGGAGAATGGTGCAGAAAAGCCTCTTTGTTCGTTTTTCCATTAAACTTTCTACTGTCCTACTGTTTTTGGAAACATATGTCACAATGCTGATCTATTAGGATTATTAGAAATATCAGCCTCCAAACCTCAATGCCTTTTCTTCTAGTCTTTCCTTCTCTCACTTTTTTTTTTTTTTTGCTGCCTATAGAGTTTCTATCCTGCCTGTTTTCTCTCTCCCCTGGCACGGAGGTGATGAAAGACCCTGGAGGTCTCCATCACTCTCCCTTGCCGAGTCCTGATCACAGGCCACGAGCCCTCCAGTGTGTGATTATTTTTAAGCTGCTGACTGATCTCTCATTGTTTTAGTGCCGTTGAGGCTGTTTATGTGGTAACACAGTGCTATCTGGGACTCTGGGCTGCTGAGCGTCGTTAGGGGTTATAGAGCACGAGGGCTCTGAACACGTGTGCGGGTGTGAAAGATCTTCTGACGGGTTATTAAAACGGGGGATGGAGGAGAGAAAGGGCTGTGGGAGAGGACGGTGTGATACCAGACACCGGTGCACTTTCCTCTATTCGCTTGCTCACTGCAGAGAAAGTGACAAAAGAGGCCGGGCTGCGCAATAAGCCACAATAGGGTCAGATACAGTTCAGAAGGGCATGCACCGTATGACACACAACACACACACATACAAAGCTTTAACAGTAAGGCTCCTGAAACATTCATGGGAGCCACTCTAGTTCCCAGGGTGTTCATTAGTGTCCCCTTGGACATTTTTCTATACACAATAGATTCAATCCATCATATTGTGTCACTCTGAAGCTGTGCAATACAAAACCTCTTTGTGATCTGAAATGAGTATCATTTTGTCCTTATACTTTTGCTTATGGTTCCATATATGACTTTAAATTGACTCCTTTTTCCAGGTGCTCTCTGGCTTGACTTCTGACTTGGATTAGAGGAAGCAAAGCATCCTGGGACAGAGTCGAGCAGACATGGGAACACTTACTCACCCAGAGGCAGCACGCCGTACAGAGCAATGAGCTGTCTGACGTCTGAAAGGGATGGCATGGGCTCAATGTCTGCCTGCCTCAGGCTCGTACCCAGGTAACTGTATTCCCCTGTAGAGACAGGGATACAATTTACACAAGCAGGATTAAAACAAACGCACTTGGAGCATGTAAAAGCATGATGTAAGTCAGTGACTAATATTAAAAGTCTGTTTATGGTACATCACTCAGGTACGTGTACAGAATTTTACTGGTATGAGCAATTGCGCTCACCTGGACAGAGAAACATATATAAAGAGAGACGCATAGAGATCATTGACTCATTTCTTCCTTATAACATCAAGATTAACAGATAAAGGTGAATCTCTGGCTGTTTGCCCACATAACATCATGTTGCTTTGGCAACACTGCGTACTCCACCAAACAGCATCAAAATGGAATATTTTACATGTCAGAACTGATGGGGTTTCTATTTACAGAGCCACACCCAGGCCTGGAAAGTTTAAACATGAACTGAAACTTTATGAACTTCAATGTCCTTTTTTTTTTTTTTTTTTTTACAGTCGATTAATAAGACGACCGAACACATCTGGAAGTAGATCTTACAAATACTGTCAGGAACAAAAAAAAAAGGTCCAAAGGAAATGTTAAGTACGCTTTGAATGGTTTCTGATAAAAAATATACTGTGATTTCTCTAACTATATTTCTCTGACCTGAAAGAGGCCATGCATGTGTGCATGTGTATTACTACAGACAGCACGTAATCAAGACCAACTGAGGAAGCAACAAGCTAGAATAGCTCTCATGTTAAATTCTGTTTTTACTTTACTGGGAATTGTATCAATGAGGCACATGGAAATGATTGACTCATCCGTCCTATTGGGGAAGAGAAAATACTCTGTCATGCTGGGATCCACACGTACGCACACGGATTATGATTCAGTCTGTGGTGGTGACAGTATAGCATCAGATGTTACTGTGAAGCCCAGAGCTATTGATCTGTCTTACTGGGGCCTGATTTACAGATGCAATAGTTTAGAGAAGTGGGCAAAAGTTTAGCATTGAGCACAAAAGACCTTATGCTATTAAGTACACACTTGGCAAACTCTAGCCATATTGGACAGTCAGTACACACTTCAAAAGAAATTCAGGCTTGAACCTCTCCCAGAAAGGATTTAAGATATATCGCATATGAACTAGAAAGAGAGTCATGAGTGTATGTGCCTGTTTAATACCGAGGTAATCACATAATTTTACGGTCATTGGCTGAATCAGGATGCCTTCCAGCACGAGCTCCTCGTATATTGATTCGACAGTCCTGCAGAGACAGGGAGGGAGGGAGATGGAAAAATGGAAAACAAGAGCAAAGGAGAAGTTCAGTAAAAAGCAGATGAATCATTCATGTAGCATCTGAAATATTAGCCATTACGTCATTACACAACCCACCCATCTAAGACCTCATGTTTGCCACATTTTACTAAATCTGAAGTGTGTCTGGCTCTTCATCGTCACAGTCCTTTTACTGCTAAATCTTCCAGGCTTCAACTGGACATTTTTACAGACAGTAACCTGACAAAATTCCAGATTAGGACTTCTGATAAATAGGCTAAGGGCAAATGAGAGGGAATTGAGCCAAGATCCATCCTCCTCTGGGCAGCACTGTATAAATTATAGCCATGGATAAAAGAAAGATAAAAAAAAGAAGCACACAGCTCATACAGAACCATGAGATAAATCAGAGACCCAAGCTTAAGCCTTAAAAACTTTGTTCTTGACACATGGTCTACAAAATATACACTGTACTGTATGGCCAAAGGTTTGATGACGATCATACCCATTATTCTTACCCAAAACTGTTGCCACAAAGTTTGGAGCACACAATTGTATAGAATGTCTTTGTATGCCGTAGCATTACAATTTCCCTTCACTGGAACTATGGGGCTCAAACATATTCCAGTATGACAATATGAAAGAAGCAAGCTCCATATAGGCTCGGTGTGCCAACGTTTTGCATGGAAGAACTTGAGTGGCCTGACGTCAACCCTAATGAACACTTTTTAGATGAACTGGAATACCGACTGCACCCCATCTCCCACCCCCACCCCCCTGACCTTACTAATGCTCTTGTGTCTAAAAGGGCAACTCCTCACAAAACAAGACTAGTGGAAAGCCTTCCCAGAAATATTATAACAGCAAATAGGCGGATAAAACTTGGAATGGGATGTTGAAAAGGCACATATGGGTGTGAAGGATGGATTATTATATTTTTAGTCATACATCATACTTGTGTGAGTATGAAGTCTGCGGGACAAAGACACAGTTCATAAGAAATAGGACGCATGCTATAAATTATTTTTGTCCAACATCAGCGGTTCCAGTAGCATGACATAATCACCGCTTCACCGACTTCCAAAAATAAAACCATCTTTCTACCATATTTCTATACAAACTCCCCCAGAATTCACAAAAGAAATATGCTTGTATTTATAGAGCTGCCTCTCCATATAGCCCACACAGACCACATGCTGTATATCTCTGCTGGGTCTCTAAAAATAATAATTTCATTAATATTAAAAACATTCCCTTTTACATTCATTGCACATGTTTGTCACCGTTTAAAAAATGTCCTCTATCATTATTACAAAAAAAATCTTCCTGGAAAATCATACAGGCATTATAACGAAATGCAGGAGCACCGCATACTGGCTTCATAGCAGCTTCGCATTGCACGACCAGTGAATTTTTCTGATCTTTCTGACATGTAAGAAACACAAAAACTAAAGTAAATCTGAGCAGTTATTTTTAGGTGGTTATTGATCTTATCTAATGTACTCACAGTTATGAATCACTTAGACCAGTTATGAACTTCATGCAGTTATCTACTCAATAGCACAATTAATAAAGTCATGCAGGTACAGGCCAAGAGCTTCAGTTAATGTTCACATTAAAAATCAGAATAAAGGAAAGGTGTGATCTCTGTGACGTTGATGGTCTGAAAGTTTCAGGAACTGCTGATCTCCTGGGAATTTCACACACAGCAGGCTCTCGAGTTTACACAGACGGATGCAAAAAACGCCTTGTTGATAATGATGGGTGGAAACGCCTTGTTGATAAGAGAGGTCAGAAGAAAATGACCAGATCGGTTTGAGCTGCCAGATAAAATATAGCAACTTCCTTAATCACTCTTTATAACTGTGGTGAGCAGAAAGTCATCTCTGCGTGAACAAAACATTGAGCTTGAGGTGGATGGGCTATAACAGCAGAAGACCACATAATCATCAGGTTTCAATCCTAGTCAGCCAAGAACAGGAATCTGAGGCTATCACGGGCAGAGGCTCACTCAAACTGGACAAGATGAAGATTAGAGGAAAAAAAATCAACAGTCATCAACTGTCCAATTTTGGTGAGTCTGTGCCCATGATAGCATCCGATTCTTATTCTTGGCTGTCAGGAGTCTAATCTGATGTGGTCTTCTGCTGTTGTGGTCCATCCACCTCAAGGTTTGATGTGTAATGCTTTCCTGCTCACCATGTTTGAAAAGAGTGCTTATGTGAGTTACTATAGATTTCCTATTAGCTCAAACCTGTCTGGTCATTCTCCTCTGATCTCCTTCATCAACAATGTGTTTCAACCTGCAGACCCTCTGCACACAGGATTATTATTATTATTTTTGTCGTTTTTCACACCAAACTCTTGAGACTGTTGTGTGTGAAAATCCCAGGAGATCAGCAGTTTCTGAAATACGTCTATTACCAACAGCCATGCCATGATTAAAGCCACAGAGATCACAGTCTCCGCCCATTCTGATGTTTGATTTGAACATGAAGCTCTTGACCTGTATCTGCATGATTGTGTGCATTGTATCGCTGCCACATGATTGGTTGATTAGATAACTGCGTAAATGTACAGTCGTACGGGTGTTCCTAATGAAGTGGATGGTGACTACAAAATTATCTACAAAATTATTTGTCAGTCACATGAAAGATTTAAACGGAATTGAATGCATAAAGGTTCTTTAATAGGGCTTCTTTTCATTTTATAGATGGTTGAAAGTCTGACAGATAGCGCTGTTAAAGCTGTTAGAGATAATAAACATGTGTAAGATGTTTAAATGTAGCAGATCACTGTAGGAACAATTAAGAAGCCTGACCACATAAAACACTAAACACGTTTCAAGTCTCAAAACAGCACACGATCATGTCCTTGAGTGGTTCTTTTATAGGCGTATAAAATTCATAATGCCTGTAAACATGTTTTCCCACACACATATATTTTAAAGTTCTGTTTTATTACCAACCTGTCTGCTGTAAGATCTTTCTCTTTCTTCTTCTTCTTCTTCTTCTTTCCACTCTTTTTTGCTTTCTTTTTCTTCTAAATTGAGAAACAGCAGATATAAATATGTCAAACTAGGGCAATGACAGTCATCAAATATCAATTCGTAATAGAGTCAAAGCTTTTGAAGCTGCTGTTATGGCTTAAATCTGTCAGTGCGCTGACTGGTAAATATGCTCGAACCAGGAACACCAATGCATTGTTGCAAACCAATGTTTGCAAAAATGACACTTGACAAAACATCTGGACCTTGGTGAGCGATGCACTCGTGCAAATGCTTATAAACACAGTTTCCAAGTTTCTCTGATAGGAGCAATGGGCCATACATGAGTGTTTTTGTTTAGCACTCTGATTAGTGATGCACTGACTTCAGGCCTGAATGCGGTCACTGGAAAACTGGAGCCATTGGTTACAAGGAATTTCCCTGGAATATTCACTGAATGTGTGACTCATCGCAGTTTAAACTCGGTAATGAGCAGAGATTTTGGTGTGGCTCCGTGCACTACACTGCCCACGGTGCTTGCACGTCATGGAGGTTAAGAGCATAGTAAGTGAAAATATTATGAAAATGCAATATGTGTGATATACATGGTACAAAACTGCCAATTCTTAATAATAAGACGTTTGAAATGACAGCAATGAATTGTCTGATGATTTATTACTATGATGGTATACTGTGATAAGGAAATCTGTCATATTTAATATAAATAATATGTACACTTTATTAAAGGAATAAAACACAATTAGGCATGTTGTTATAGGAAAATAATCAATCGCTCAGTGGTGTGATTGGCAGCTTCAAGCTTTTATTCCTTATTTATCGCTCAGTGGTATATAAGTTATATATCACCCAGTGGTATATAAGTTAATACCAACATTAACATTTTATTTATTAAAGAATGACACGTCATACTTTTTATCCATTTACAGTTACTGTGTGGTGTGAAACAACAGCTGAATTACTGAATAATACGCTGGGATTTATATAGTAGTTAAAAACAGGACACAGACCAAACATGCCAAGTGTTAATCAGAGAAAAGTGCACTTATGAACAACTCTGTGCTATCAGCAAACATCCTTAACCTTTTAAATAATTTAAAAGACAAATATATTGGAACAGTTCCAACATTTTTTTTAACGCGTGCCATGTGGCTGCAGTGTTTGTCCATTCCAATATGGGACAAAAATATTTTGTACAATGTCAGCCAAGGACTGGTTTCTTATAACGAAGTACGTACTCAGGGTGAGAGGAAGGTCAACACTGAATTTAAACCCAAGAACAGAGTATATTTCTCAGAAACAAAGAAATCTTGTATGTCATCTTTTGGCTGTTTTCATCAGTCAGAAAGAAAGGGCGGGTGGGTGGGTGGGGGGGCGCATTCTGTGGTGAGAAAGTGAACATGTAATCTCTAGCACACACTTAAGATGTCAACACTATTTGGCAGGCCTGGGTGTGTTGCCTGTTTATACTGGGCAAGTTGGGTACATGGGCAATTCTGATGTATTCATACAATTATCATGATCCAGCCAGAAGACTGTGCATTTTCCTGTGTTCCTTGCTTTTCCCTTCCCCATGTTTCCAGTGTTTTCTCTCCTCGTGTTTCTGTTAGTGTGTGTGTGTCTGTGTGTGGAAGCTGTGTTGTGGTGTATCTCAATGGATAACTCCTCCACCTGGAGCTCCCAGTTACCCTGGGTGGAGTATGCCCACAACTCCTTGACCAGCACTGCCACCGTCAAGTCCCCCTTTGAGTGTTCCCTGGGTTACTAGCCTCCTGTAATCCCTGTCCACGATAATTATATTGCGGTTCACTCCGTGCAAGCCCACCTCAGCCGTTGCCACACGGTATGGAGAGAGACCCATCCCGCAATCGACGCCTGGCTCACCGCTGTCGGGTTCCCTCACCCAACTACCGACCAGGTCAGAAGGTATGACTTTCTGCCAAGGACATCACACTGAACGCAGGAGCCAGAAAACTCTCACCCTGGTACTTATGCCCATTCACCATTGACAGCATTATCAATCCTTCTGCAGTTAAGCTCAAGCTCTCCAGGTCTCTACGCATCCACCCCAGCTTTCACGTCTTCCAGCTCAAACCAGTTCATGTCAGCCCCCTGAGCCCTCCATCTGACCCCCTCCACCCACCGGGTTATAGATGATCACCCTGTGTACACGGTCAGGAGACTGCTGGATGTGCGCTGTAGAGAATGGGGCGTGCAATATCTGGTGGACTGGGAGGGTTATGGACCAGAAGAGCGGAAATGTATACAACAGTCCTTTATCTTGGACCAGGCCCACCATGACAAGCCTGGCAGGTCACCTGGAGGCTCCCATTAAGAGGGGTTACTGTCATGATCCAGCCAGAAGCCTGTGCATTTTCCTGTGTTCCCTGTCCCCGTCCCCCCCCCCCCCCCCCTTGTTTCTGTTAGTGTGTGTGTGTGTGTGTGTGTCTGGGCATGGCGCTCCACCTCTGATTGAATCACTGACTCACATGTTCTTCATCAGTTCATCAATCAGCAGTGGATATAAACCCCGGTGCTTCAGCCATTCGTCGCCAGATCATTCCGGCTTCAGTATGGTACACTTCCGGTCTTCCTCAAGTTCGTCTTTCCCTGTGCTAATCCGCTCCCCATTTCCCAGTGGCACTTTGACTGTGCGCTCGTCTCTCATGTGGCGGACAGGAGTCGATTCCCGTCCCCGACAACTCTCTCCATTCTCATTCCACCCAAGCTTTTACCATAAATCCTGTTAACCTTCAGCCTGTGTCTGTATTCTGCGTTTGGGTCCTCTTGTCTCTGGGTTTAATTCTAACAACAACTCTTAATACATATCAGCGTTTCTATGTTATTCTTTATAATAATTCAATTTAAGTTGACACCTGCACCAAGAGAAAATCTTTAAACCAAACATTTTGTTGCTAGGAATATATTTTACAGATCCACTCAGCACAGGCTTGTTTTATGAATATAATCCAGCTGTTTGGCTTAGTGTCTGAGTGTGAACAAAGGCATTTGGGGAGGGGGTGTCAAATCACTAGCCCAGACACCCAGGACAGACAATTGACATATCTCAGATATCAGTTTTTCATTTTACAGTTGCCTAGGGGACAAGCTAGTTCATCAGGGTGTTGATAACTGTCACCAACATTTTAATTTTAATTTTTACTCATCCAACAACTGAAGAAAGAAAACACAACATCAACAAAAAACCTCTACTCCCTATTGGCCTTCCAAAAAAAAAACATTTCATTTGATATGTTTATTTAAATGTAATACACTCCAGTTGGTTCTGTATTTCTCTGTTCCAAAAAGCAGCTCAATACTTTGATGCACTTCACTTTTCCAAATCCCGCCACCTGCTGAACTTCTCACACGCACCGAGGACGTGACCTGGCTGTTTGTAGTATATATTTTTCATGGCATGTTACTTATCTTGAAAGGATGCTAGACGATCCGAATAAGGAAAGGATGTAAAAACAGCGATTATACTGCATCAAAAAAGGCTATATAACTCTAATGCTCTAAAACGCAACGCCGTCAGCTCACATTTAAACACATCAAGTGAAAATGAAGACGCTAGCCAGACTCAAATAATGTTTTTATGAGCACATCATTTGGTGAAAGCCAAAAACTTTTTGTCAAGGGTGCAAACATGATACTTCATCACCACTGACATTATCAGGAAAAGATGAAGACCATGGCTACATAAAGTCTCTCCTTTCAGAGACTCAAGTACTTTTTTTTTCTTTTTTTCCGTAGTCTGTATTAATACACATCAGTCATACTGTCATATTGTCATATTTTGATAAAAAGTATGTTTTTATATTTCTGGCTCTACAACTGGGCAGCGCACTGCATTTACTTGCTTGGTCGGCTAGCTGATGAATTTATGATTCGTTCACCTCTGACAATAATATTCTGGCTATATATTGCGTCCATACAGCTTTTTATTCCTGATTTATTTATTTATGTTTTTCCCCCACTGACAGAACACATTAGGTTCACTGTTTATAGGCGTACTTATTTTTGAGTTATTGAGGTTTGGATTAATCCCATTCAGTTAAAGTAACCAGTCAAATAGGCAAATAAATCTAATAATTAACAAATATAATAATAATCACAATATGGGGTTGTGCTGTCAAACCATCTGGCTATGCATCATGGACCGTTTTCTGAATATCACTGCTTCAAACATAAGAGACATGTTCAAGGTTTCAGAAGAAGGCAGAGTTACTATCTAAATTAATTCATCCCAGAAATATGAGTTTAATTAAACACTGCCACGAGCAGATTTGTACTCATTTTGTCAGAAGATTAATATCTACCTCTTTGCATACATACATTCCACATGTGAGCTAGAAAGTGATAGGTTGATTTGTCTGTCAAAAAATGATGAGTGTGAAATACCACTGGATTAACGCGCCAAGTATGTTGTAGAAATATTCGCTTGTGCAGACATGCCGTAAGCACTTGTGCAGATGCAAAGTATTTGTAAGAAGAAACAACAAAATTCACTTTAAGAAGTGCAGAAACACAATTGGCTTGAATACATATATACAATGGAAAAACAGACATGCACGACATCCGATATGTATGTATACACATGCTTAAGTATGTACGCATATACTGTATAAGTAGGGTATTTACAAATCCGGTCCAATTTCGAAGTCTTAAACGTGAAAGCCTGGGCGAGCATTCCTCTTTGGATGTTTACTACGGCATACAATTGTTTGTGAAGAAACAACAACTTCAACATCCTGCTTCATATCCACCAACACAGCCCACATCTGGACCGTCCTGTAATGTGTGTGTGTGTGTGTGTGTGTGTGTGTGTGTGTGTGTGTGTTGTGCGCATGTGTGTGCCAAAGGTGGTGGGAAAGCATTCCCATCAAAACACAAACTGACAAGAGAACTGTGTTCTTCTAACATTCCTAGTGATCAGTGTGTGATCAGTCCCAACTGGCTTCCATCACTATAACAGCAATAAGCCCATCAAATTCTGTATGCATTCACACTGCAGGCTGTGTGGGGAAGAACTGCAGATGAAATGGAGCAAAGAACTTGAAACACACCAGTTCATATTAGGTGATGAGTAACATCAAGGTGCTGACGCCTGCATTTTTAAAAAAAACAAAAAAAAAACAAAACATAGCCTTTATCTCACATTAATCCAAGTGAGAGCAGTGCACTGTGGGGGTTTCACCTTTTTATTAGCCTTTTTCCCTGTTTTCTTCTTTTTGCCCTTGTCCCGGTCCACTACCAATTTGAGATTCTTGAGTTCCTGCCTCATCAGCTCATCTACCTGTGGAAAAACAAATGTCACCTGAGTTAAAAGGAGGTGTTTAATCTAAATATGTCGTAAAAAAAAAAAATAAAAAAAAAAAAAAATATATATATATATATATATATATATATATATATATATATATATATATATATATATATATATATATACACTCCTTATAGCAGAGTCCACTACAAAGAACATCGGTTAACATACACAAATTCATACCAAATTTTATTGGTATGATGATATTTACTTTTTTCATCATACTACCGGGCTGTTGAATACTCGATTCTGATTGGTCAGAAGGTGTTGATTAATTTTCTATAACAAGTGTGACTCAGACAGTGCTTCCCACTGCAAGCAATTTCTTACATTTATGCTTACACAGGGCCTTACATGGTGAACGCTCCACATGAACTGATTTAAAAGACTGCTGATAATTGTAACCATTGTGATAATTGTGTACTTGTTGATAGGATGAAGCTTTTTGTGAGGAGTTTGTTTATTAGCGTTTTTGGAAGTCTCCAGTGTCAGCACTTTGTAACAGTCAGAGGTAAAGCTGTAACTTTTCCTCGACAGGAAGATAGAAGGAAGGAGGACTGTGCAGAAAGTTTGTTTTCTGACATAGGAATGTTTACAGGATGGAGGGCTTTGCAGTTTCTCTGTAACAAAACACACTGCATTTTCTTTTTGTCTGAGTAATAAAAAAAAACGCGGCAATAAGAAGTTTTAAAGTAATAACAGGAAATACCGCGTTTCGTGGATGCTCCACAGCATTAAATGCGTCTATAAATGGCTAAAAACTATGACATCTTTTGCTGATTAAAAAAAAAGTTAGCACTGGCAAATTGCTGTAGTATAAGACGAATAAAACTTTTCAGGAACCCTCATGTTCTATTCCTTATATAATTCATTGTTTAAAACCGTGGCACTTATTTCTTTAGCTGCTTGAGTAATACTTGTATAACATTGAAATTTTAATATTGTGTCCATATTGTATTTCATTAAAAACCTGAGGTCCATTTATTTATTTATTTAATTAATTAATTTAATGACACCTGATATTGACGCATTGACTGTGTTTGGAAGGACATACTATGAAGGACATACTATGCATGCTACTATATTAAACCCTGCTCAAAAGCAGTATCCAGTAAACCGTATGTGGGCAACATTAATGCCACATTTTCAGTACATCAAGGACAGTACATGGATGATATATGTATATATAGATGATATACCATTCAGGCTGAATTTCACAGCATATGGCCATAGTTGTTAATGAGATGGACTGCATCATACAATTCAACATCATTCCATTTTAGAAACAAACAAACAAACAAACGCATTTTATTATATTATATTACTGTATAAATAAACCTATTTCTAGAAATCTACTATTTGTACTTTAGTATTATTAAATTATTGGTAATTTAGTACTTACCTCATTTGTTTTTAAAGCTGAGACGTTCAGTCTGAAAATGAACTCTTTAGCTATTTATGCTAATCACCTAATTACTCTGCATTGCACGTTGCACTCCTGTTCGAAAATTAAAATTGCCTGCCTTAAAGCTTGCCTCCACCACATCATTACATAATTTCTGCCTTTAACCACTAAAGTGAACACATACGTGAAAATGAAGCATTACAACGTAATTCTGAGGGAACTACGTACACGAGTCTGGGAGTCTGGGAGCTAACCATATCATATTATTTTTGCAACACTATATACTACTATGAGGAACAGTGTGTAATATACAGTCGATGTTTTCTGAGGACTTTGTCAGCTGTATAAGTTTTTTTTTTCTTATTTAGTTTTTCTAGTTTTTGTGAAATTGTCCATGGTAGTTTGGACTTATTAATTAAAATGGTCTAATTAAAATGTTAATGTTTGGAATGTGGTGTATTGTGTAGTTTTAGAAGAAGTGCCTAACTCTTACCTGAACTCTGACCTCCACTTCCACCTCCATTCGCTTCTCCTCTCGCACCAGCTCAGGGTCAAAATGCTGGTGGAAGTTCTGGTCCTCGGCTCGGGTCTGCCAAAACTCTGCAATACACACACACACACACACACACACACACATACACACACACACACACACACACACGCACACACACACACACACACACACACACACACACACACACATCACATCACTGAAAATAAGGTCATGCTGCAGAAGACAAAACAAACTAACAGAATGAATGACAAGACTGAACACATTTATAACAAGCAATTGAACACCATTTAGTGAAACAATAGAACACAAAGCTTATGACTTTAATCATGGCACAACTGGTCAGTTCCATTTTTTTGGTAATGCTCCTGTTGGGACGCTGATCTTTGAGCCTCTAACAGAGGAAGCACAGGTGCTGTTGCCCGGGTGAGAATGTTGAAGGTGATTGTGCTCAGTGTCGCACTCTCATGCGCCATATCCTGACAGGAAATGAACTTCCGCGCACTTCCTGTTCCAGGACAGGACAAAGTGCCAGGCAGATACGGGCAGAGACTGACTGACTCACGGCTTCTGAGGACAGCTGACACTTAAGCCTGTTATGGAGGCTCAGATTTCTGACATTGAACTAAGGGATAAAACACGATGGGGAAAATAATCAGCGATGTGTTGGTGGAGGTTTACCACCATTACCACCATGAAACTGCAGTATATCCTGAAGTGTCTTATTCTTCTTATATCACAGTGATGTGCCAATGATTACAATATTCCATGAATTAAAGAATGACAAATCATATTTTTTAGCCATTTGTAGTTACGTTTCATGTCACGGAACATCTGCTAAACAAGTTCGTATTATCACTTACTTTAGCAAGACAAAAATAATGCAGCTTTGATGTTACTGAGAAACTGCAAAGCCCCCTGTCCTGAAGACCTTCCGTTGTAAGTTACTGCTTTACCTCTGATTGATACAAGGTGCTGACACTGAAGACTCCTCTCAATGCTAATTATACCACAGGGCTGTTGCATTATTGAATTTGATTGAGCTAAAGGTGTGGACAACACCTCCAGGGTCGGGGGTTCGACTCCCGCCGTGGCCCCGTGCTGCGGGGGTTTCCTCCGGGTACTCCGGTTTCCTCCCCCAGTCCAAAGACATGCACGGTAGTCTGATTGGCGTGTCCAAAGTGTCCGTAGTGTATGAATGGGTGTGTGAGTGTGTATGTGATCGTGCCCTGTGATGGATTGGCACCCTGTCCAGGGTGTACCCCGCCTTGCTCCCTGGGATAGGCTCCAGGTTTCCCCGTGACCCTGAAAAGGATTAAGCGGTATAGAAGATGGATGGATGGAAAGGTGTGTACAATAGTGCCTTTAATATAAACCACGTTTATTTTAATGCACTCGTTCTCAACCGTGTTGTTCTAAGAAAGCCATATTGTTATAGAAAATTAATCACAACCTTCTGACCAATCACAACTGAGAATTCAACAGCTCTGTGGTATAAAACCCAGCTGGCTGCCAGTGAAACTGTTGCAAACATGATCATATTGGTATATTCATCCATGTAATTCACCCATTCGCTGACTAAAGTAGTTCCAGACCTTTTCTCATAATTGAGTGGAACTGTGTTAGTCCTTAATTAGTGTATAACTGGACTAGCTAGTTAATGTGTTCATGTGGTCAAATGGCTCAATGTTGCACTTTCTAAACCTGTAACAGGAAGAGGATTTAAGAATCACTGGACTTCAAAGAGATAATCACAAACTGTAACAGTCTATATGGAAGTCTACACCTAGTGCTATAATACTGTAAATAAGTTGCTGGTTAATTAGCCTGAACCTTAATTATTAACCATCACTTGTTAAGTTAGGTTCAAGGACAGGTCAAAAGGAAACCAGGGTATCTTCTAAGCAACTAAATGCCTCTCGGGACTAAACAACAGATGTGTACAAAATGTGTAGTTACAGTTATTGCCGCACAAGGGGGTCACACCAGATACTGAAAGCAAAGGTTCACATACTTTTGCCGCTCACAGATATGTAATATTGGATCATTTTCCTCAATAAGTATAATATTTTTGTCTCATTTGTTTAATTGGGTTCTTTTGATCTACTTTTAGAATTTGTGTGAAATTCTGATGATGTTTTAGGTCATATTTATGCAGAAATATAGGAAATTCGAAAGGGTTCACAAACTTTCAAGCACCACTGTAAATTTACATCTTATCTTTATATTACCGATACCGAATTACCGAATAGGAAAATCCCCTGTACAAGCTTGGGGATCTTTCCGATGGCAGGTGTGCATGCACAGCTAGGAGTGAAAATATTCAATCAAGGTCATGTTTCAGGGACGACAATCATATATTTCCCCCGAGTGTAACCTAAATATTTTTTATTTCACCTTATCACCTTCAGGTCAAAATGACCTGCGCATCATTTTCCCACTGAAGGCTTGACCATCGGTGCATCAGTGAGTATGATGTTCTTTAAAATCTGGTATCGGCTCAAAAGCACAAAACTTGTTTAAGAAACACGAACCCTACCTTCATGACTGACAACTTTGTCTCATGAGTTGTTTTACCAGATTTAGCAGAGAGTTGAAGGGCACCACTGAGGCTTGTGCCAGTGACCTAAAAATAAGCATTAGACTTTTGAAATGGGATCTCCTGCCGAGGTCAGAGGTCAACCTGTCCTCCACAAGGCCTGCTTTTTAAGGTCATAATTTCCAAACATCCCCAGGCAATCCGATCTATATAATTACTTTAGCGCGTCAGTGGGGCGCATTCATGCAGACCAGCCTATTTGTTTAAAAAAGAAATCTAACTCGGGATACCGAAAACAGGCAGCTTTTTGAGGGGGAAAAAGAAAGATTTCCTGCCCTCAGTCCAAAACTGTGTAGGGATACAGAGAGAGAGGGAGAGGGAGCACCACAGCTGATGGTGATCCAAAATATGACACCATCTGTGAATTTCATGCTAGCTGGACATTTGACAAACCGGTGCTACATACAGTGATGAGTTGGCACATAGAAGGCCACACGCATATGTGCAAACTGGACACGGAGTGTGTCGAGCTCATCCACCACCTACCACATGGGGACAGGCTGAAAGATGCTCAAGGGCTGGAGTGTGCTTGGTTTTACCACTCTTCCTCTGATCTGTAGTGTCCTGCCATGCTCATCATTTGGCTTTTCATTAATGTGCCATTAGTATGCCAGGGAGCATGTGGTGAGAGAACGCCACTCTTTCAGCTCTTTTGATGAACGATGCACCCGGTTTGTTTTTGAGTCATTCAGCGGGCAGGAAAGACGCTTCTGAGTTAGAGATGCTTCCTAAGGAACAGGCCGTTCCGGCCTGATTTAAAATCAGCGCTGACATCCAGCCAGAGCAAAGTGATACCACTGGGAAGGAAGGGAGTTCTCCATGTTGCGTATTACCTGGAAAGATAAAGAGTGAGACAAAGAGGACAAAGGGAAAAGAGATAATCGGAATGTCATCCGCTTATTTTTAGGAAAATTTTGATGCCAGGAATTTGACCAAATATTGGCAGGAAGTGTATGCGTGTACTCCAGTTTCTCCATGACTCTGTATGTTTGGTTGCAGCTCGTTTGCTACTTACTGTTGTGTAAAATATTATGTAAGACAGTTGATAATGGAAATTCCCTTAAAATTTGATATACATCCATGTAGAAATGAGAGACTGAGTGAGAAATAAGAAAGACAGAAAGGAGTGAGAGAGAGAGAGAGAGAGAGAGAGAGAGAGAGAGAAAAGAGACATGGAAAAACATCCAACAAGCCCAGACAAGTGTCCTCCTTCTCATCGTATGTCCTAATGGCTTCCTCATCCTCAGTGCCAGTGATCCATAACCAAAGTGTCAGACGGTATCCCAGTGAACACTGTGTCTCAGGGGACAAGGCAGCCCTCTGTCTGATGTTGTGTATCTGGATAAATAAAGAGTTCACCTTTCTGCTCCATTACAACTAAACAAACCTGTCAAATAATAACATCCCAATTACTGACAGCTGATAAAACAGAGCTGAGGTTCTAGAGCTGGTGAGTCCTCAAAGCCATGCTTCTTAATCCTAATCACTACTCAGACAGACCAGATGATGACCAGCACTGCTCTAAATGCTGCTTTCCTTTTTTGTACAAATGAATAATCCTGTCTTTAATAACGGAACACCTTAAGGTTAGTCCCCCAATTAACCAAATAAGTAAATTACACAATTCGTTTTTGGCATCACTCGTATCTGAGAAACTGGCAACCCTGGCAATAGTTTTTTCCCCATCCTGTCTAGACGTTTTACGGCTTGAGCAATGTCAATGTCTTTTTAGTGTACGTAGAGTCACTTCATCTATTCGACCTCTGACGAAAACCTTAAGGAGGGCAGCAGAGTTAATGAGCATTGAGGATTGCAGTTTTAAGTCAGGAGTCGAGAGCTGGAGCTCATTGTGGCCATACCGTGATTAACGTTTGGGAGGTGAGCTCAATAGTCTGCTTTTCATTATAACTCTTAACTTCATTCTCTAAGAATGTACCCCTGTGCTCCTGGGGTTGAGTCAGGTGACATGTGAAGGGAAATTGTAATGGAAACAAATGAAGTGACTTTGACTAGGAAGATAATTGCTTCCGACAAAACACAGAGCTGCTGCCCAACTGTTTTTTTTTTTTTTTTTGGACACTCGCATGCACATACATAGTCCCATCCTTTCCAGTACTCGCAGTCACAGGTAAACACACCTATACACACTCCTACACCAGAGTGTGCTGTATGGTCAGGGGAGGGGGATAACTTGTGAAGCTATCACACACGTTAATGTTTTCAATTTGATCTTTTTTCTGTTAGCGCAACTGTTGTGAGACCAACTAACTTTCTGAGTGATTGCAGCCATAAAAGATTTGGCAAAAAAATACACAAAGCATCTTAGTTATAAACGAGAGGAAGTTCAAACATGCTAGTAGCTAACTAAGTTAACCATCTAATGTTAATGGATAGCTAGCATCATATATTTAATGACTGGTGAAGTAAAAAAAAAATAAATACATAGTGCAGTCAACACATTAAACACTAGAGTAGATAAGTAATTAAAAAAATAGTTGGCATATTATATTTGCTTATATTTTTGCTTCACGTTGAATGACAGAGTTAAGCTTCATGCAGTGTCAGTGTCAAGACCTGGCATGACCTGTTGTAGGGGTGTTCAAAACTGTAATGTATACTGGACATGCTAGGAAAATATATTTTGTGTATATTTATTTTAGCGTGGTAATGATGGTTTGAATTCTTAATCAGGGGCGTTCAATTTAAAAGTCCTAAAGAAAAATGAGTCAAGATTCTTTGTATAGGTAGATACAGAGGTAGCCCTAGTCAATGACAGTCACCATTCAGGTTGTTGATAGATGTTTTCTTGACTGGACTGTCTGCAGAGTGTCTACATTGGACTATCCAAATGAAGTGTTCCTGATACCACCAAGTATGCTCACCGACTGTGGTTAGGACAGAGGTCTGTACACACTGCCATTAACCAACAAAATAAATAGGAAGTGACAGTGGAATCAATCAATCACGCATTGATTTCCATTAGGTGGGACCAATTCATGTGAAAAATGTCAATCAAGGCTTTCTGAAAGGCCAATATACACCACTCACTGCAAGTAGAAGCACTTTTATGCAATTCCATCCATCCATCCATCCATCTTCTATACCACTTATCCTTCCTTCAGGGTCACGGGGAAACCTGGAGCCTATCCTAGGGAGCATCGGGCACAAGGCGGGGTACACCCTGGACAGGGTGACTTCTATGCAATTCTGTAACCTAATATGTATTGAAAGTGAGCACAGGTAATTCTGACTGTAACATGAATCCTAATCTTAATGCACTTGTTCTAATATGATATTGCTTCTATAGTAATAACTCCTAGACAGTGATTTGAACAGCAGATACCACACATAATCTAAGACTAATAATACAAAATGGATTTAAAAAATTGTGTTGTTGTTGTTTAGTAATTCTTTTGTTCGGAGACGGTTATTCAACATTTATGAAATACTTCATAAATTGCAAGGACTCCTGGTCTCTGTACTGCTTTTCATTTCTTCCGCTTTCTTTGTAAAATACCAGGCTAAGTTTTGTGTGTGTGTGTGTGTGTGTGTGTGTGTATGTGTGTGTGTGTGTGTGTGTGTGTGTGTGTGTGTGTGTGTGTGTGTGTGTGTGAGTGTATGAGAGAGAGAGAGAGAGAGAGAGAGAGAGAGAGAGAGAGAGAGAGAGAGAGAGAGAGAGAGACAGACAGACAGACAGACAGACAGACAGACGGGGTGGTGGTAGGGGAATGATTGTTTATCACAGCTATATCATTCAGTACCCTCTGAAATTACTGGAAAGGCAAGGCCAATTCTTTTGTTTTGCTATACAGTGAAAACATTCAGGATAGGTCAGAATTTCAGCTTTCATTTCCCAATATTTACATCTAGATGTGTTAAGCAGCTTGTTTCTTATTACCCAGGTGTTCCCTGTTAGATTGATCTTATAAACAATTAATAGCTCTTGGTTTGAACCCTGGATTTCACCTGCGAAGACTGCATTTGTTGTTGAAAAGGATAAACCAACATGAAGACCAAAGAGCTGTCTATGGGAGAAAAGCAAGCCATTTTGAAGCATTGGACATAGCCAATACAACACCTTGGAATGTCCAGAAAATGAAAGAAACCACTGGTGTACTAACAACCAGACATCAAAACAGTCAGCCAAGGAAAACAACAGCAATTGATATTGATATTGATAATATTGTGAGAGCTGTGAAGAAAACCCCTAAATCAACAGTCAGCGACATCACCAATAACCTCCACAGGGCAGGAGTGAAGGTTTCACAATCTACTGTTTGAAGAAGACTTTGAGTGCAGAAATATAGAGGACATACCACAAGATGCAAACCACTCATCAGCAGTAAGAATCAGAAAGCCAGATTGGAATTCATAAAGAAACACAGAGATGAGCCACAACAGTTCTGGAACCAAGATGAACCTCTACCAAAGTGATGGAAAGGCCAAAGTGTGGAGAAAGAAAGGATCTGCTCATGATTCAAAACATATGAGCTCATCGGTCAAGCACAGTGGACGTAGTGTCACGGCTTGGGCTTGCATGGCTGCTTCTGGACAAGGATCACTAATCTTTATTGATGATGTAACTCATGATGGTAGCAGCAGAATGAATCCAGAAGTCTACATTTGACCAAATGACCAAAAACATACTGCCAACCCAACAAAGGACTTCATCAGGTGAAAAGTGGAAGGTTTTTAGACTTGCCAAATCAATCACCAGACTTTAACCCGATTGAGCAGCATTTGACCTCATGAAGAAGAGACTGAAAGGAGAAACCCCCAAAACAAACAACAACTGAAAGAAGCTGTGGTACAAGTCTGGAAAAGCATCACCAAAAAAAGAATGCAACAGATCGGTGATATCAGTGGGTCACAGGCTTGATGCAGTTATTGTGAGCAAAGGATATGCAACCAAATATTAAGTGTTATTTACTTTAAGACTGTCTGTTCCTATACTTTTGCTAACCTAAAAATTGGGTGGTCTGCCACAAAAGGCACCATGTTCTAAACTGTTTAACACATCTAGGTGTAAATATAACTAAACTAAACCCAAAATTCTGATCTGTCATCTCATATTCATCGTTTGATCTCAAACCCAATACTTTTGGTCTGTAGGTGAGAACAGCAACTAACTTGTCTCATGGGCATTCCACAACATTAAACCTAACTATAAACTTTAAAAATGCGCAATGTGTCATTCGTTAATAAATTAAACATTGTAATTCTTGGCAAATCACTGTGGTATAAGCAGAACACATAACACACTCAAGACTGTGCTGTTATACAAAAATAATGCACTTGGCTTCTGCCTTGTGCAACATCAACACAGAAACCATCCTGTTTCACAGCTGTTCCACAACATTAAAGGTAATTATACATGGTTAAAAATCATGATGTTTATTAAAAAATTTAATGAGTGGCAAAGTACTGTAGTATAAAAGGAATTAAACAATTCTGAATGTGCTTTTATAACGGTGGCTTAGTGGTCAGTACGTGCGCCTCACACCTCCAGGGTCGGGGGTTCCCACCGTGGCCCTGTGTGTGCGGAGTTTGCATGTTCTCCCCGTGCTGCGGGGGTTTCCTCCGGGTACTCCGGTTTCCTCCCCCAGTCCAAACACATGCATGGTAGTCTGATTGCCGTGTCTAAAGTGTCCGTAGTGTATGAATGGGTGTGTGAGTGTGTATGTGATTGTGCCCTGTGATGGATTGGCACCCTGTCCAGGGTGTACCCCGCCTTGTACCCCATGCTCCCTGGGATAGGCTCCAGGTTCCCCCGTGACCCTGAAGGAAGGATAAGCGATATAGAAGATGGATGGATGGATGTACTATTATAGAAAAAGAATGAAGTTTGGGGTGGTAATGTTCCCTCGCTTTACCCCATCCTGTTTTATTCCTTAGACATTGAAGAATGACTAAGAGGAGAATTGTGCAAACACTGCCAAAGTGGATCTAAAGCATTATGGTTACAGTATCTGTTCTAAATTGGGATTTAAGAGGTTGTAATAAGGCTCTTGAACTTTTTATTAGTGTTTATGTTTGGTTGCTGAATGCCAGAGACCATTTTATTTTATGAAGGGTTTGTGTTAAAACGGCATAATTTAAGATATTCACACCATGACATATTGGATTTAAATTTGTTTTTGCTAATAATAGTATAGAATGCACAGAATGCTTAGAGCAAAAATGACCTGTTCACCACTGATACACACGCTCGTTTCACCATTCTTATGTGCGTTTTTCATTGTATCTAACTGCTCCTATGCCTACCCTACATACACAAACATACAGCCACAAATGAAGACGAAGCATCAATGACCACATCAAAGAATGTTTCATCTGTTATTACCAGAGCTGTTGAAACCCCTTACCCTAGCACACTCAGCTATATAAGTGCACATCTAAATCTCCATTAGCTTAGCCAACAGTGATGACAGCGAAAGGGGCAGATGCTATGCAGCTGTGCCTCATGGCATCGTTTTTGATTTTCAGATTCACCGACATGCATGTATTCATGCACAAAAAGTGTAACCTAACCCCACGAACAGACTAATAAGACTCTCTTATAAAGTGAGCCTGTGTGATTTTTAAAATTTATTTATTTTTTAAAACGTTGACTGATTTCAATCTGTGATTCCTAAGGTTCTTGTGGGACGAGCTGTTCTAAAAGTGTAAATCAGCAAAATGCAGAAACATGTTGTGTCAATTATGTCTGTGTCATAGGTCTGTTCTGTCCAGGCCTACAGGTCTACAGGTGAGTGGTGGTGTTAAAGCAAGAGGAGATAGATTGCAGTTCTGAGGAAGGAATTTAGGAGAGGAAAGGAAAAGGAGGAGGTGATGGTTGACCCAAAACAGGTTCTCACCCTAACCCTCATTCTTCTGATAGACAGGCCAGGAGAAGATGGATGAGCTGTGCTACGATAAGAGAGCTTGAACCTAGAACTTTTCACATTCTAACAATGATAACGCCTGACGGGATGAACTCTAGTTATGGATATATTTGGATTAACAGCAACCTTTCTTGGTTTTTGTATCAGAAAGGTATGGGCTGTATGCAGAGCCCGGGGATCAGGAAGAAAGGTTTACTTTTCAGAAATGCTCCAGTGAAAAATCCAGGAGATGGGACACTTATTGGATTTTGACTTGGTCTTGATTAAACTCTGACTTCCCTCTCACTGCTGCACCAATTGCTCCCCATTGACACATTCATGTATACACACACTTGCACATGAGATTTGTGGAGGTCCAGCTTTCCCTCCTGTCAGCACGGATCATTGGGTTACAGAAGCACGACCTTGGATACTCACTTCCTGCTAAAGTCAAACAGAAAGTAGAGCTTCATTACAGAAACACGTTCATGCTGTCGAGGGGTTAGGAGGTAGTTATATTGATTTTGCATTCACCGTACCATAGAAAGTCTCTGGCTGTCTGACAAAAACACACAAAGATATGGATCTTAGAAGAAGAACCCTGGGGCCCAGGCATTTTAATTAGACTTTTGGCCAGACAGCATGAAGTTTATGCAGCTGATGGATTGTTGATGGATCAGCAGGGAACTACAGATTTTTCTGAGCTAAAACAGTTAGACATATAGTAACACTTCTCATTAACATTAACCTGTGGTGCTGTAGATACTTCACCCACAGACACTATTGTGCATGACTTATTTCTGTGACTTTAAGTTTAAAAAAATTAAATATGCTATAACTTGTGGGTGAGTTTAGTAAGCAGGTGTTTTCTGATAAATGACTGCACTCTGTATCAGTGCGAGGAGATACAGACTCCAGTCGCGGTGTCCAAGTGTTATGCCTAGTGTTTTATCTCTGGAAGACAGAAAAGAGAGAATGAGAGAATAAGAGATGCTTTATGTAGGTGAGAGAATGCTCAAGATTGCTCCTTTTCCCCATCTCTGAATAGAGCCATATAATCAGGCTGTACTGTACTGTATTTTAAACACACCTGCCCTCAGAAATGATAGACACACTCGCCTAGTGACCCCGTGCACATATAATTCTGACTTGTTACTGAATACTGACTTTATGTATGAATGAAACTGGCCACACATTCGTTCATTTATTCATTCATTCATCTTCAGTAACTGCTGTATCTGGTTCAGGTTCACATCAGATCCATAGTCTCTGGGGAAAGGTGGGAATAAACCCTGGTTGGGACACAAGTCCATCATAGGTCACCATGCAGACACATATTCGTACACTCATTCGCACCTATGGGCAATTTAGCTTAGCCCAAAACTGTGGACTCTGGTGCTGTCTTCATTCATAAACCACAAATAAATTATTT
The DNA here is from genome assembly GCF_001660625.3 of Ictalurus punctatus. Taxonomy (NCBI): domain Eukaryota; kingdom Metazoa; phylum Chordata; class Actinopteri; order Siluriformes; family Ictaluridae; genus Ictalurus; species Ictalurus punctatus. The sequence continues at coordinate 7,495,188 of NC_030427.2, forward strand.
AAAAAAACAACAACATTCAATCAAATCTAATATAGTACATAACTTACATAATAATGGCTTGAGATGTGCAGTTTTAACCAGTGTAGTAAGTAATTGGGAAGTAACCCAAGTTTAGTTGTTTTCTGTCTGTGTTCTAAGACAGAAAGTGCTGAACAGCGATTACCCCCGAATTACCCCTGAATTTGATTGACTAATTCCAAAGAAGGCAGTGATTCCTACATTATTTCTAATATATTGTATACTCAATGGCCACTTGATTAAGTAAACCTATAATATTGGTTCATATTGCTGGTACGCAGTTTATTGACTGTGGCCCATCTGCTGATACTTACAATGTGTCAGCCCCCCCTCACCCCTGTTGATCAATGGACAGCTGACCAGTTATTTTGGAAGTGGGCCATTCTCAGCACAATAGTGACACTGATATGGAAGTGTTTTTCACTGGCATGAGTGTATCAGACATAACAGTGTTGCTGCTATTTTGGATAGCTTAATGATAACTTACAGGCTTGTGGTGAGAAACTGGCACGGACACACCTGTTAGGCCTAGATGATTAGCACACACTGTGTATGGAAAGAATGAACTGTAGAAAACAAGGTAGATGTGTCTAATAAAGTGGGTAGTCAATCCCAACAACACTACAACACTGCTGTCACTATGAAAAATCCAACTAGGTCTGTCCAGCTGCCAAAATACAGGCTGAGCTGGTCAAAATGGTAGACCAATCCCTATTACTAAACTGATCAGTAAATGGTTGAGATTTTCAAATCGCCTTACTGTTAAGTCTACTGTGTAGATTTTGTAGCAGTAATTCAGAAACTGTTTCCTTTCTATTGGCTTGGCCAAGTCAGTCTGTGTTTTGGCAGCTGGTAGTTTCTCACACCAAGCTGGATTTTTCAACAGGATCCCCGAAGCAATATCCATGCCACATAGACTACCACTTTCATATAATATTTTGTCCCCTTTTGTCTTTCGGTGTTTCTTCTGCTTTGATGGATGAGGTATAGGACTAATATTCATACTTGTACTGTATATAACACTTACTATATATGTAGGTAGGTAGACCTCATAAAATGACCAATGAGTGTAGGTATTACTAAAAAAAAGTGTCCATTTGTCTAAAGTAAAAATACAGTGGAACATTGGTACATTAACTGAAAACTGTACACCCCATTTCCATCACTTACCTCTGTATATCTTAGCTCCTTCAACCACAGTTGGCAGGAAGTTACTGGGGCTCATCTTCCATCCCTCCTCCTCCTCCTCCTGCAAAACACACAAGCACTCTCTGTATTTCGGCAATTTCATCCATTACCACATTCATGGTGTGCTGAAACCTAACATTAGAAATAGAGAAGGCCTTTGAGAGTTATTGGGGACATTTGAAGGCGAGTTATGGATACTTCTGCTGAAAGGAGCAGAGATCAAAGCCGGGGTGCGATATGCTGGTGCGCTGTGATACACAGAGTCACTGGGTTAATGATTTCGATCACTAGTAGGGGAGCAGGGCGTAATACTGTGAGTGTGATTTACAACTGCCCATGTTTTCCTTCCCCCAGTTGGGGGTCGCACATTAAAACTAATCACTGTCCCCATACACTCGGACAAATGTTTGTTTTGCAGGTTACCCGGAGCCGGGTTGTGGAGCGTGTCTCCGTTCAGGAGCAGCATTGTGTTTTCACAAGGTATAAGGCATCCTGACACACTTTGTTTTATGACTGCTCTGCTTTTAAACACATTTCTCCATTAGCAGTTAATGGGTCCCAATAGAGGCAAAAATCTCTCTGGAAATATAGAAGAATCTTAAGTGCTCTTTAATACATCCCTGTGATGCATGGATGTGGTCATGGCATGAGGCAGGGCATTTCCTTATGGATCTAGCAGGCTTTACTGTAGAGCTTGGTTAGCAAGAAAACAAATTACTGTCTTAAGTTTAATTAAATTGAAACAGCTGGTTAAGGGTTCTATATAACGATACTGTAAAACCCAGTCTAGACAAACTGTTATATTCCCTCTTGATGCTGTTTTTACTAGACACGATGGCTCTCATTTGAGCACTGGAGCTGTAACTATCAGTAATACATTACAACACTTCGGTTCTACACAGTCGCAGGCACTAAAAACCGAAGCTAACTTCATGGAGTAACTATGAGAGCTTTGACGAAAATTCCCTCTAATGACCCACTCAGCTTTCAGCAGGAAGCGCTGATTTTTGAAGAGGCTCAAATTTGACCTTTCACATCAGTCCGCTGCAGGTATCAGTAGCTCAGTTCCGTAATGAGAATAACAGGTGCTCTTATTAACCAAAGCCCGGAACAAAGGCTCTATTCTATAACTGCACACAGCAATCACTTTGAGTGGGTATTTGTAATGCTCGACTGCTTTGCAGTTAGCCACGATCGGTATTAGTACAACAGTCCAGATTCGGTGCTCCAAGAATGAACGCTTGTAGATATACTAGGAAGGATTTAGAGCACTTAAAATGTTTAGATTGCATGATATGTGGCAGCTTCCTGGAAAAAAAATAAAAAATCCAAATTGGAAAAAGAATTTGCAGATGAATTGTATCTGTGGGCTGCTACATTGTGAAACCATTTAACTAAAAAAATTTTGATAAATCAATTTCTGTAAGCCAAATACACTTAAATATAACCAAAATTTACCTAAAACTTTGTCATTTAAAATGAATTTTTGTTATATTTAAGTGTATTTGGCTTAAAAAATTTGATTTCAATTTTTTTTTTTTTTTAGGTAAATGAACTATCCGGTTTTACAGTGTAGTGGAAGCTGTTCAGATTCTGCATTAGCATATATGTTTGTCTGTGTGGACCAATTATACTGGAATTTTTGGATCTGTTAGGAGAAAAAATAATAAGACGACACAGCTGCAAAACAAAAAACATAAACAGTGTGCACTGCAAATATGAGCTATAAGAACAAGAACTGTAACTTTATATAAAATATAACTATAGTTCTCTTTGGGTTTAGCATGGAACATGTATTAAGCACTTTGTATTTGCTGTAATTTCTCTAAACCACAATTTTAAGTAATTTCTAAAAAATCATACTGTATTCTATTACAGGGATTTTGTACAGGATCTTTGTTCTGAAAAAACAAAATTGGAATTCAAAATAAAAAAAAATTCCAAACAAACAAAGACTATTCTTTGTTAATATGGAGAGTGTGTTTTATTTTAAACACAGTTTAAATCTGACTACTGTGTGGAATAGACTTTGTGTACTCCGACATTGGTCCTCTAAAAAAAACCCCCAAAACATAGTAGTCTCTAAATATTCACTGTCCCCTAAATGCACTGTTTTCATTACATCTGTGTGCGCAGTTGAAATCAATGAGCTAAAGTGCTATGTAAAAGTATTTGCCCCCAACCTGATTTCTTCTGTTTTTGTGTACTGTATATCTTATATCTTCGAATGAAATACAACATAAAACAAAGGCAACAATGAGTAAACACACAATAATTTTTTTTTTTTTATTGAAGCAAAAAAATTTGCTATCAACTATCATCCATGTGAAAAACTTATTGCCCTCTTAAACTTAAAATCTGGTTGTGCCAACTTCAGCAGTAATAACTGCAGCCAAACGCTTCCGATAACTAGAGATCAGTCTTTCACTTACTTCTAGGATTAGCATTTACTCCTATGCTTTGGATCGTTGTTTTACTGCATAATCCAGTTAAGCTTGAGTTTCAATTTATGGACTGAATACCGGACATTCTCCTTTAGGATTTTCTGGTAGAGGGTAGAATTCATGCTTCCCTCAGTTACTGCAAGTTGCCCAGGCTCTGAAGCAGCAAACCATCCCCACACCATCACACCTCCACCACCATGCTTGACCGTAGGTATAATGTTCTTTTTGTGGAATTCTTTCAATCAACTTCATGCTGTTGAAAAGGTTTTATTTAAGTGTTGATTTGATTGAACAGGGTTTGCAGTAATCAGGCCTGGTTGCCTGCTGGTTGCCAGCTGAACCCCATTATAAATGCAGTTTCATAGATTTGGGGAATTAGCAGGCTGTATACTAATTGTAGGTTTGGCGGTTCGATTCCTGGCCCACATGACCCCACATGCAGAAGTATCCTTGGGCAAGACACTGAACCCCAAGTTGCTCTTGATTCCAAGTTAGCGCCTTGCATGGCGGCTTTGCTACCATTGGTGTATGAGAGTGTGTTAATGAGACACAGTGTAAAGAGTTTTGGAACCGCTAAGGTTAAAAAAGCGCTATAAAAGTGCAGACCATTTACCATTCAATAAAATTTTCTATGTTTATTTTTTGTGTTTACTAAGGTTGCCTTTGTTTTATCTTAGATTTTGTTTTAATTTCTGAAACAATTTAGTTTGAGATATACACAAAAACAGAAGAAATCAGGATGGGGGGCTAATATTTTTCACAGTACTGCATGTCCTTGGTCAGTAGGAAGGAGTTAAGAATGAACAGGGTAACAGGTTATCAGGAGTGAGACTGGAGACACGCCTTGTTGGGGTCAGAAATATTTCCTGAGACAGCCGAGTGAAGCTTCAAGAATAAACATCCTCGACATCCTGGCCTCAGGCTAAAGAATTAACATTCTTTCCTTCAAGATTGGTATTTTATATGCCTCTAGCTGTGCGTGAGAGCACAGCATAATATTTCTGTTCCGTTTTGTACACAGCTGCAATTGTACTACTGGAAACCTACGGCAACAATCCATCATACCTGAGCACACTGCGATAAAAGTAACGACTGGAAAGTCATGCCTTTGTTATCTTCGAACTTGTAGTTGCCACTGAGAAGTGTACTGCACGGTCAGTTGTACACTACAGATCCTAATAAAAATGATGACGCATAAACCGTTCCCACAATAAGTTCACGTCACTTAAATACACATTAAACTTTCTGTGTGAAAAGCAGAAGTAAAAGTTCACTTGAATTCAAATCATTCAAGCCAGTGAGGTTACTAGGGAGACTTAAGAAGACTTTGGGAAAAGCATTCTAAAAAGGGGAAGAGTAAATGTTCTCCCACTGAGCATGTGAATGCCAGCTGTGTGATTTGGCCTTTGCGATTCCTGAAGGCTCAATTTGTCACCACCACTAAAGACATTCGACATTAATGCATGCTCTAAATCAGCATCATCTAACTCTTAGATATGGATCCATAATCAGGGGTTCTGTTATATATTCTTTTCATTTTTATCAGTTCACGACCTTACCGCTGTATCAGCGTTCCCGCCTTTGCCTTTACTCTTCCCCTTCTTGTCTTTCTTCTTGTCTTTTACAGCATTTGGACCTTTCTTCCCCTTAGACTTCTTCTCCTTCTCTTGTTGTTTAGTGGCTAGTTCAGCAGCAACCTGCACAGTAAGTAATGCACTTAAATAAACTTGTATTACACCCATACTAGGAAATGTCAGATTAAATCACCTCAGTCAGTCATATTTCATGGAGATCTGTGAATGTCCCTAATCTTATATTATTTTTTAACATTACATAGATCAGAATAGCATTAATGGGTAGCTTTTCATGTCCTATACTGAGTCCTGTTGTTACAGATATGGTAATTGCATGTGTGTGTGTGTGTGTGTGTGTGTGTGTGTGTGTGTGTGTGTGTCTGAGACCTCCTCCGGTGTCTTCTGAGCAAATATGGAAGCTGATCCGCCATCCTCACTGCTTGGGAAATCAGGAAACTTTCCCGTGGCATCTCTGTAGCACAAAACAGAGATTACATTTTACTGTGTTCTCTAGTTACAAAGCACTAAGCAAAAGCCTTTACCATGAAGCGAGACATTCATCAGCACTGACGGAGGTTTTTTTTTGTTTTCTTCTTGTTTTCTATCCATTTCACTAAAACCATCGGAGCAAAGTCTCGTTCCTTACATACACAATAAACTCTAACCTCCAAGTGACCATGCTAATTACAAAAATAAGAAAGGCCTCTTCTAATAAGCCTCCATTAAATCCAAGAACTCCCAGGAAATCCCAGGAAAAAGAAAATCGTAGAGCTCATTCTCAGTAGTGCATTCTTTCTGGCTTCTTTCTGCACATTCTTTCTGGCTTTTTTCAGAAAGCCAAAAATGTACCCAAAAGACAGCAAAAATTTTTTTTTTGTCTCGGAGAAAATGTCCATGTTCAATATCAACATCATCTGCAATATCCTGCAACTGGCCATTTTAATTACTCATTCCCATTTGTAAAGAGAGGTCTCATCTGATTAACCTCCCATTATGGGGAGAAAAAAAAAATTCTAACTCAGAGCCTGTAATAGAATTAACCCAAAGATTTTTCTGAATGAAAAATACTAGCTTCCTTTATTTACTTTCAAATGAATCAATTAAACATCTCTCAAGAACTAGGAACAAGGGCAAAATGGTCATACTGGAACTGTAAACCTCTCACATGATGAGGTTACATTAGCCAGATCTAACTTTGGTTCTCAGGGGATCTCCGTCAGGTTTAGAGTAGCAAGCTAAAAACGTCAGTCTCGGCTCTCACTTCTGCTTAAATTAATCAGAAGCAGACTGGCTGCACCTCACGTCACATACTGAGAGCAGGGTCACAGCTGGAGGACGTATAAATGAGCTCTACTGGATTTACTCTGCAGTGGCTGGATCAATAACTGGATTCATTTTACAAAAAGTAAAGTGATCGCAATCTATTTGTGGTTTATTGATTCGATTCCTGGTGAGGCTTTCAAGCAGAACAAGAACAACACAGTTTAATTAAATGTACAGTACCAGATAGCTAAGTTGAGCATGAACTACATCTGGTATATTTAAAACGGAAGTGAAATGTATTTACAGTAACAGTGCTAGAATGCTGAATAGTCAAATCACTATTCATTCTGAAAGCATTCCAAACTGAAATATACTGTAACAAACCCTCATTATTTTGTTAAATGACCTCAGCAGAAAATTTAACAGCTTTAAATAATCATGAGTATGATGCTCAAGCATGACATACCTGTATTTTTCCCCATTAATCTTTTCAGAACTACTTCACCACTCTCAGCTAGAACAGGGAGCACAATTGTACGACCTATTTTTCAGGTCTTATTCAGTTATTCAGTTGGGTTCAAGTCTGGACAATATAACGTCTGCGTTATATCGGCTGTGTGTTTCAGGTCATTGTCATGTTTGGAGGTAAGCCTTCACCCCATTCTCAGGTCCTGAGTGCTCTTGAACAGGATTTCCTCAATAACGTCTCTGGTATTTGATCTGTTTATCTTTCTCTCTAACCCGACAAACTTCCCAGTACCTACTGCTGAGAAACATTTCCACAGCATAAGGCTACCACCACAGTGCTGTAATGTAGGGCTGGAATTGTCCAGGTGACAAGCAGCGCCTAATTTCCTATATAAGACATGTAAAACGATGCATTCAGGCCAAAGTTTTCAATCTTGGTTTTGTCAAACAATGGAATCTTGTTTCTCTTTTAAGTGCCCTTTTGAACTCCAATTAAGTAGTCATGTGCCTTGACTAATGTCTTGCTGCTCTAACTTAAAGGCCTAAGTAGAATAGTACAGTGCTGCAGAGATGATTGTCCTTCTGGAAGGTTCTCCCATCTCCATACACGGCCCACCATATACATCTCTTCTCCCTGTTTGCTGAGTTTGGCTGGGTGGCTAGTTATAGGAAGCATCAGGAACCTTCAAGGCTGTAGAAAAATCTCAGTACATTTCACTGATCACCCCATCCAGGGTGTCCCCCACCATGGACCCCAAGTCCCCTGGGATAAGTGGTACAGAAAATGGACACAATATTGTCTCGGAGGTCCATGGAGAATTCCTTTGACCTTGTTGGTTGTTTTGTTGCTCATATATACAGTCAGCTGTAGAGCATTATATTGACAAAGGAATGCTTTCCCAAATCATGTCTAATCAACTGAATGTACCACAGGTGAACTTTAATCAAGTTGTAGAAACATCTCAAGGATGATAAATAGAAATGGGATCGCAATTTTGCACAAGACAGGGACTGAGGTTCTGAATATGTACTGTATGCAAACGTGATATTTCAGAATACTTTCTGAATGCACTGTACAGTAAGTTTACTGGTTATGAGTTCTCTAGCTTGTTACTCATGTTAACAATTTTCTAGCAATTATGGCTGAAAATGCACTTGAGTACAGCTATGAACAAACAACTACTGGCCTTGCAGGTGTTAACTGCATTATTAGGTATTAACCGTTCAGAGAAAAATGTTCAAGAGCTCCTACAGGCTGATAGGAAACAACTCCATGCTAAATATCTCTGAAACTCATATCACCACTGGATAAATATATTTTTTCTAACCAAAGTGCTCTTGAATGCTTGAATCTGACTGGTCAGAAAGTGTTGATTAATTTTCTATAGCAACAGCTCTATTGCTCACTATAATTTAAATCACGAGTTCATATCAATGCACTCGTTCTAATAATTTAATTCTAATATCATTTCTATAGTAACGGCTAATTTACAGGGACTTGTATAGTGGAAGATCCACATAATTTAATCGAATAACAAATGTGTGAATAATATTCGCCATTGATATTTAAAAAAGCATGTAATCGCGGATATGCCGCCGTTTTCTGTAAGGAGATATATATTTAGCATTTAAAGAAGGCGTCTTCAGTGTCAACGTTTTGTAACAGTCAGAGGTAAAGCTATAGTTTTACCTCCAGGACAGAGAAGATTGTACTTTCCAGTTTCTCAATAACACGATAAGCTGCAATTTTTCAAGAGAGAGTGCAGAGAGATAATGGTAAGGGAATTACTGTTTATAGTTGCTATAACGTAAGTGATAATAAGTGAGGTAATAAGTGAATCTTGTACGGTAGCACTACTTGTATTGTTCTCTGCTTGATATATCGCTTTGCTTGTATTTCCTCATTTGTAAGTCACTTTGGATAAAAGAAATGTAATGTCACATTTTACAGTAACGCAAATATTTAACTGTCACTGCTCTTCAATGAAGCCAACAGCTCAGCTAAGACGTGCCTCTAACCACTTTGATTTCTGGCACTATGAGAGATAAGATCTTGTAGACGGGTGACAATTGTTCATGCTTTAAACTTTTCCACAGTTTGCCCGTGCGTTCCTCGGCAGCCATGTTTTCAGTAATCCTCCATCTGTCAAACAGTTTTACTTTGTCTCCCTTCATCAGTGCCTGAAAACCAATACCAAACCTACACGCTTCACCTGACCCAACGTCACACATACATTGCTTGTATAAGCACTTCAAGTCCAGAAAGGTCATGGTGGATGGGTGCTGCTAAAGGCCCACAGAGACAACACTTCCCTGTGAGGTCCAATGGAGATGACTTATGACCTTAGTCTCTACACTAAAGGGCAACAACATTCAGTGGCTGGTCGTAAATCAGCTAGGAATGTGCTAATCAGCTTGGCACAACACTGAATTGCCTACACGAGCTGACCAAGCATAAGCCTTAGCCTAGCATAAAAGCTAAATGAGACTGCCGCCACTATGGATTACATTCCAGCCTCCAAGCAAAAGAAGCAAAGACAAAACAAATGAGGAATGCACAACACAATTGGAGCAAGATAATGCATGGCCTGAGCAGAGACGCAATGCAAATCCCTAGTGAATGAAGAGCACTGGAGCATGCGAACAAATTAGTGGATTAGCTAAAGGAGACAAGGCCTAATAGTGTATGAGAAAAGACTATTTGATATGTACAGCTACAGAACTACTGAAACAGGCATTGTTGAGCACTAACAATTAACAATAAAAAATTAACCCACATATACTGTAGTATTATCTTTTTACAGTAATGTTTACCTTTTACAGTAATGCTTTTCTCACTAATGATCAATTAGGGGATTAACAGGATTGATATTTTAATCTAAAAGGCATGGATTGAAATGAATTGTGGCAACAATTATAAATCAGTTATATTTAAATGATAAATTATAATTGATAATGGATTATAAATCAACTATCATCGAAAAGGTAATAGGTGATGTGTAAATAGGCTCACAAGATGATTTGTCCGTAACTCTGATACTTAAAATAGTCCTTCTCTATATCAACCGCAGTCGCAAATTGACACTAGGCCTATCCCAGATTCTGAACAAAGTTGGTCACATTGATCAGTGGTTACTTACAGTGGGGGAAATAAGTATTGAATGCTTCAACATTTTTTTTCAGTGAATATATTTCCAATGAGGTTATTCAAGGTGTTAGAATGGCCCAGTCAATCACCTGAGTTGAATCCAATCGAACAAGATTTAAAGACAATATGTTTAGTAGAAGGAGCCAAAATCACACCTGAATACTGCGGATAATTAATTTCTTCATACAGGAAGCGTCTTGAAGCGTCATTACAAACAAAGGCTTCTCCACTAAGTGTTAAATACGTTTCAGTTAGCGTGTTCAGTACTTTTTTCCCGTGTCATTCCGCTTTATTACACATAACTTCATTTATGGACTTTAATGTTGGAATTCTTTATATGTGTGGATCTCTTGAGTTAATACCAAAGTCTGGTGAAAATTTCATGTGAATAACCTCATTGGAAATATATTTACTGAAAACATTTTCAATACTTAGTTCCCCCATTGTATCATCAAATGTTGAATCAAAATGACATCATACCAGATTCATTCCATCCATCCATTTTCTTTACCACTTATCCTACACAGGGTCATGGGGAGCCTAGAGCTTATCTCAGGGGACTTGGGGCACGAGGCAGAGGACACCCTGGACGGGGTAACAACCCATCATAGGGCACAATCACACACACACACACTACGGACAATTTGGAAATACCAATGAACCTACAACGCATGTCTTTGGACTGGGGGAGGAAACCGGAGTACCTGGAGGAAACTAAGCATGGGGAGAACATGCAAACTCTGCACACACAAGACGGAGGCTGGAATCAAACCCCCAACCCCAGAACTACAAGGCAAACGTGCTGTACCAGTTTCAGTATAATCAAATATAAAATTGTTGCTGTAAGAATTGAAGTCATATCGTATTGTGTGGACGTCTGTAGTTTATACTCTATTCATTCATCTTCAGTAACCGCTTTATCGCGATCAGGGTCAGGTGGATAGACTCTATCCTGGGAACAATGGGTGCAAAGTATGAATACATCCTGGATCCTGAAGGTATCATATTTCTTCATAAGGCACCACATACACACGCACACACACACACACACACGCTATCTTTTACTATCTTTGTGAGGACCTTCCATTGACATAATTATTATCGCAGCTAATTAATTCAATGTCTACAACTAAATCCAAACCTAACATTAAACTCTGTGACCAAAAGTTGGAGGAAACTGGAGAATCCGGAGGAAATCCACACAGACTTTGAACCCAGAACCCAAGAGCTGTGAGATGGAAACACTACCTGCTGCTCAGTGTACAGTTCTGCCCAACAATATAACTGTAAATTACTAAACACTGGGGGGCCCGGTGGTACAGTGGGTAGCATTGCCAGCATTATAGCTCCATGGTCCCTGCTTCAGTCCTGAGCTTGAATTACTGTCTGTGTGGAGTTTTAGATGTTCTTCCTTTGTTTATGAGATTTTCCTCCCAGTTCATCACTTTCCTCTCATTTCCCAAAAACATGACTATGCTAAATTTCCTCTAGGTGTGAATGAGTGTGTGAATATGTTTGTGCGTATGATTTCCCGTGATGGACTGGCATCCTGTCCAGGGTGTATTCCCAGGTCCTTGATCAACAACCACCCTAACCAGGATGACGTTGTTACTGAAGAAGAATGATTTTTTTTTTTTACTAAACAGGATATAAATTTCAATGAAGTGTTGCTTCACCTAAAATCATCAGTATATTTGAGCTTACTCTGTAGGTGTTACTCAGTTCTTTGATTGATTTTACCGGCATTCAAGGAACCATTGGCGTATCTGGTCCTGGAGTGTTTCCTTTATGTCCGGTCCATCTACCAAGCGAACAGACTCCTTGATGGTGATCAGGGCCTGCTGGTACTCTGCTTCATGCTGCTCCTGCATCTGATGCCTGCTGCTTTCCACATGCTTTGCTTGCTGCTGAGCGGGACTGGGTGTTGGGAGTCGGGGGTCTATCTGGGAATTTTCATTAAACAGTTGAAATACATACATTGGCTTGCCATGTCTAGTGGTACTTAAATGGTTTCACCACATGTAAGTTCTGCTACTGGTTCTCAATAAATGATAAGGCCCATCAGATGAGTGAAAACTGCTTTTGCCTTGGCTTCTAACTACTAGCCATTCAAAATGACCTGAATGAAGAAAAGTAAAAAAAAAGCTTCAGTCTGTCAGACAAAGGAAATGTTTCTCATAAACAGTACATTGGCAGTGCTTCCTGTTACCAACCATTCCCAAAAATATCATTTCCTCCAGACGTTCTTTCTCGGTCCTCTTCCTCTGCCAGTAACCCCGCCATGTCTACAGAGGAGCACAGTCACAATACACACTTATTAGATTACTAGAGTACCTGAATGAGAAAGAGCCAGGGGCTCTGGAGACAAACGCCAACACGACAAAATTTTTGGAACAAAAGACAAGTCAGCATTTGTGTTCCATTATCGAGTAATGCTCAACAGCATCCAGTTTTAGTGGAAAGGAATGTAATAGGTCATGTTTATTGCGTAATCGAAAGTGGAAAATTCCGTTTTATTCTGTACAAAATGCTAGGAATTAGATCAGCACCATTCTTTGTGTATTCAGCATCAAGACATATAATCCCAAGATTCAGCTGTTGGCTCATAGGCAGAGGCAAGGAATTTAATTTATCCTGAAGAGTTTCCTGCTTCTGCGTGAGGGCAACGATGATGCCAACCCAATAATTAAGGCTGGCTGGATAAAAGAGATTACGTATCCAGGATTGAAGAGCCCAAATAGAAGAGAATGAGAAAGCAAACTGTGTGGAGATTAGGCTTTCTAAAGCCAGTAAATCACTTTGCATATACTAATAGCACTGAAGCAAATACCTACAACGCTGACTAAGGTGGCTCAAACCTGAAATATGTAGTAACCGCCATGAGAGATAAAAGAAAGCCATGGTGTTTTGTTGAAAAGGCTGTTTTGTCACATATTGCTTTGTAGGCTTCTCACGCAACTGCACGAATGCTTAGACCTCTTCAATCATATCTCTTATCTCTTTATGATTATCAGTTTAACATTATGTTCATCGTCTGAAGGACATGTGTTTTGAGAAATACGTCAAGGCACCTTACTCAGATTACACGATTAGAGCAATGAAAAAGTATGCCTAAAATAGAGGAACACTTTCTTTCTGTCTTCGCTCAGGTGCTAGTCCGCTCCGGGGTAACAAAAGAGCCGTAAGCACATTATCCTCACACATGATTTGCGTATGTATCTTTCATGCTACGGGAGTGATTGCATGACATCCATAATCCCTGGTGAGCAGATTTGCAGAGCCAGTGAGGAGTGATGACAGGACAGATGGACATCATGTGAGTTCATGGTCAGGTTGAGCTACAGTCATATTCTCTCTCTGGGCCTGAAAGTGGCCTTCATGTCTAGCTTGAGTCACACTTTTATGAGTATTATGATTTTTATGAGTGCACAGGGAACATAATAAAATATATATTATTTCTGCAGTGAGAGGACAATTTGCTTAGCCATTATAAATCCTCAAAGAAATTGTTATTTTATTCTGATTGGAAGACAGCATAAAATACATGAACATGTATTAATTTGTGCAGAAAAACAAAGTTATGACAGTTATGTGTATGGAATGGTAACAATAAATCGTTGCCTATCATTGCCTTTAACCCACAGATGCATAGGGGTTTCTCGACCATTTGTAAAGACCTTGGTCTTTAGTAAATCAGCACTTATATCTAACACAAGACAAGTTTCTTTCTTAAAAGTATAAAACCGTCAAAACATTTTATCGGCTATATATAAAGACATTTTACCAGGCATTAATCAGGAGCTTATCTAGTACATAATGAGTTACAGATTACAGACTATTGTTTCTTGATATTTCTTATTTTGTCCATCTCATCTAACAGAGATGAGAAATATACTGTATGTATTGTTTAATTTGGGGATTTCTGTATTGCTAAATTGTTGAAAATAGAACGTTCAAAGAATATTAGAGAAGTGGGAGCCTAAAACAAATACCAGGATTATATTAATGCACTCTAATCCAACTGTTTGTACAGTAACAATTTATAAAGGGAAATGTACTGTGGACACGCCACATAGTATACAGGACCAAGCTTGTCTCGAAGATATTCTACAACATTAAATGTAACCATAAAGCATTAATTTTTATTTTAAATGGATGTAACAGGCTTCCTATTTAAAAATCCTACTCAACCCTTTTTCAAAAATATCCTATATTTCATGTGTGGTAACAAGGCATAATCCATCCATCCATACCACTTATCCTTCCTTCAGGATCACAGGGAAACCTGGAGATTATCCCAGGGAGCTTGGGGCACAAGGCGGGGTATACCCTGGACAGAGTGCCAATCCATCACAGGGCACAATCACACACACACCCATTCATACACTACGGACACTTTAGATATGCCAATCAGCCTACCATGCATGTCTTTGGACTGGGGGAGGAAACCGGAGTACCGGGGGAGAACATGCAAACTCCGCACACACAGGGCCACAGTGTGAATCAAGGCTCCGACCCTGGAGGTGTGAAGCGAACGTGCTAACCACTAACCCACTAGTTGCGTAACCCTAGTTGCTTAGTACCTTCTGTATGAGAGTAGCTGAGAGATGGGGATCCAGTGTGCTGTTGATCACTTGACGCTGGTTTTTCCTCTCTTCATCTCGGATCTCCTTCATAAAACGAGCTCTGAGGCGTCCCTGCCGTGCACGTTCACTCATCTGCAGCAATCGCACTGCCTTCTCCACAGTCATACGGTGTACTGTAACCTACAATACCAAGCACACATAATATAACATTGTAGAAAGTGAGGTCTGGATATTAGGGTTGTTGTTACTAATCACTGTTTTTGCTACCAAAAAGTACTAATTTATCTGTGCCCAGTTTGAGCTCTTATATTCTCTTTAATACTTATCAATGTCAAATTGATGCTATCTTTTTATTTATAACAATGCAGAATAAATACATCCAATATATCTAACACCCAATCTTCATCTAAGTAACTGTGAAAAAGTATTTGTAGTATCCTGATTTCTTCTCTTTTTGCATAATTTGACAAATGTAATTGTTTGTAATTGTTTCAGATCTTCAAATATCCAAAATACAGTTTTTAAATGCGTGAAAAAGTATTTTCCTCCTTAGTTACTCAAACAACAAACTAACTAAACTTATATTTGGGTTCAATTAGAGTAGACACACCCAGCAATGTGAAGAACATTTCCAGCAATGAACCTTACCAAGAAGCACACTGAGCTGTGATCAAAAGAAAATCCTGAAGATATGAGAAAGAAGGTTATTGGAATTGATCAGTCTGGAAGGGGTTACAAAGAGATGTCTAAGCCTCTGGGACTCCAGCAAACGACAGTGAGAGCCATTGTCTTTAAATGCAGAAAATGCAGAACAGTGGTGAATCTTCCCAAAAGTGCCCGGCCTACCAAGATTCTTCCAAGAACACATCGACAACTCATCCAGGAAGTCACGAAAGAACACAAAAAGGAAGACTTTTTGGAAGACATGTTTTCATTACATCTGGCATAAAGCTAACACAGCATTCCACAATAAGAACATCATACCAACAGTCAAACATGATGATGTTAGTTTGCTAGTGTTGAGTTGCCTTTCTGCTTCAGGGCCTGGGTGACTTGTTACAATTGATGGAACCATGAATTCTCTCTCAACCAGAAAATCCTAAAGGCGAATGCTCACGCATCAGTCCCAGTTCAAATGCATTTGGGCTATGCAGCAAGACAATGATCTGAAAAACAGGAGCAAGTCCAGAGCTGATTGGCTCATAAGAAGCAAAATTCCACTCTGCCTAGTCAGTGTCCTAATTTGAACCTTATTGAGATGATGTGGCAGGACCTTAAATGAGCAGTTCATATCTAAAGCCCTTCTATGTGGATGAATGAAAGCAATTCTACAAAGAAGCGTGGGCCACAATTCCTCCACAGTGATGTAAAAGACTGATCTCCACTTATCGGAAGTGTTTGGTTGCAGTTGTTGCCTCTAAAGGTCGCACAATCAGTTTAAGGGGAATAATTCAATCCATCTCCTATACCACTGTATCCTTCTTCAGGGTCACGGGGAACCTGGAGCCTATCCCAGGGAGCATGGGGCACAAGGCGGGGTACACCCTGGACAGGGTGCCAATCCATCACAGGGCACAATCACATACACACTCACACACCCATTCATACACTACGGACACTATAGACACGCCAATCAGACTACCATGCATGTCTTTGGACTGGGGGAGGAAACCGGAGTACCCGGAGGAAACCCCTGCAGCACGGGGAGAACATGCAAACTCCGCACACACAGGGCCACGGTGGGAATCGAACCCCCGACCCTGGAGTCGTGAGGCGAACGTGCTAACCACTATATTTATTTATTTTTTATATGGGTGATATAGTTGTTGCATAACCTTTTTCCTTTAATAAATGAAATAATCACTGTGATAAACACTGTGGATTGTATTTCCTCATGTTCTCCTCGTCTTTTCATTTTGTATGAGGATCTGACTCCATTTAGTATTAGAAATATGCAAAAATTAAGGTTATAAGGAGGTGGAAAATACTTTTTCACAATGAATTAATGGTGTTGTGGAATTTTTACCAGTTAATACCATGGTGCTGTGGAATTCTCAATAATGACTGGTCAGAAAATGTAGATTAGTATTCTATAACAGCTGATGTTGATTCTTTTGCTACACCAGCACATCCCATTGTACTTCCATAATTCCTTACTACTTATACAATACTTATGTTAACATCCAGACAGAATTCTAGAGTCCATATAAGACAAAGAGGAAATGTCTGTAATAAAAAAATAAATAATTTGAAAGCATTTTAGCATCATGCCTCTATTATAAAAAAAAAAAAAAAAAAAAAAAAAGGTCATTTTGACCTGAAAGAATATAACGGCTGTAATTTTATTAGGTGTGATAAATTGTTTAATACGCACATGTTCCTGTTCTATGTTCCCCTTTTCAGCCAGAATATAAGCCAGCATTTTCTCTCTTTCTTTCAGTGCTTTCATCCTTTCCCTCACAAAATAGCGTGGGATGGGAACCTCCAGGTCCTCCTGTGAAAAGCACAAAAGATTTAATTTAGATTAAATCAAAGCTCTAAAGGGGAACTGGCCCAGTCAGTGGAAATCTGAAGAGTATTGCTTGTGTAGGTCATGTGACCCCACTTACCTTTCTGCTAAATTCAAATCCGTTTAAAAGGATTGGGTTAGCAAAGTAGTACTTTCCGACGACAAAGAGGGAAGGTTTCTGGACAAAGCTGTAAACTAAAATATCTGAGTAGATATTACATTGTAGCCTGATGAAACTGATCTCAAACATGAACCATGTCTAGAGCGCTAGAGGGTTACTCTATAAGCATTAAAATAAATGTATGTAATACAGTCTAGTCTAGGTGTTTTTTTCAGAAGCTATGACATCTTGGACTAGTTTTGAGATTTAAGATTTAAATTGGAATAGTGTTTAGATTTAGACTGGACAGTGTTCATTCAGGAGTTATACAGTGAAACGTATTTAATGTGAGGTAAATAGGGAAATGCTGGTTAATTCATATGCAAATTTGTCCATGGACTAATTGCAGTTATGACTTATTAAAAACACCCTCTGTATAGGGAAAGTGGTGTCGCAAAAAAGTGCAAAAATCTTTTATGATGTTCAAGTTTATGCGCAATATGCACTCACAGGCGTCATCTTCAGGTCCTGTAGCACGTCATCAAAGTAGTGAAACTCAGAGAACTCTAACTCTACCATCTCGTTCTTCAGCTCCACCAATCTTCCCATGACTCCTTCCAGGACGTGGCACACCACACGTCTCTTCTGGGGATGAACGATCTGGTCATAGGCTGCCTCCAGCCCCCGGAAGATCTGGAGGTAGCGCAGGTAGAAAGTGGCCAGCGTCTGAAAGACTTGAAAACGATCCTTCTGAGGACGGGGCAGCAATGGGGGCATCTCGTCTTGCAGTAGATCCTGCAAGGCCCCCTGGGCATCTGCCCACATTCTGCCATAAGAGCTGAACACAAAAGAGCAACAGACTTTGATATGTTAATCCACATCAATCTGAACAATCTGCTATTTCAGCTTTTCTCTTTAATTAAAGAGATTTAAATTCTCAGTTTACAATGAAACAGATCGATATCTCTTTAAAAAAAATAAATAATTTAACCTATAGATAATGAAGTTAGCAGAACAGCATCAGTGCTAGGAATCAAATGCATTTAACTTTACAGACCAAATTTTAAATCCCCTTAAGGGCTCTTGTACAGTCATCTTGATTTTTATTTATTTATTTATTATTATTTTTTTTTATAGATATATAGCCAAATATACATGCACCAAAAAACTATATATGAATTGAGTTGTTGTATATTAGTTACTGGATTAGTACAGGCCTACCTAATGAAACCAATACCTAGTAAACTCAGTGTGTACACCGTAACCGAATGGTTATTAATAAACTGAAATAAAAATCCTCAGGGGTGTCTCTGGAAATGTGAAACACTTCATGGTTCCTTTCGTTATTTCCCTACACCTTGCGCACGATGTTCACAGCCCTTTCCAGAGAAGCAGGTTAGAGTTTATTACCTATTTACGTCTCTAACAACACCTCTCTAAAAAGCCTGCCCTGCTGTGGGAGCTTATTGTTGGACTGCAGTGTTAGTACCCTCAGGCTGTATTTTTCCCAATATAGTCCTGATTAACCAAGAGAACATAACACGGAGGGCTAGCAAATAAGAGTGTAAGCTGATAAGTAAATCATGGGATTTTTTTTTTTTTTTTACTACGGGACTATTAAATTAAATAAATCCTGATATGTTACTTTTCAGCCTCTTAAATAGAATACACAATGCTCCAATAGATGCCCCCTTTGCGCTCTTTTAATCCTCCTGTGTGTCGGAGTTCCTTTTGTGCGCCTCTGAAAGGGTTCAGACCGAGGGTGAAACTACCTTCTTTTCGTATTCTGATGGGGCCATACAGTGGGATCTCAGTGTGGGCAAAACCACTGTCAAGCGCCTTTGGTTGAAGGGGTGACCAAATCAAAGGAGACACAGCATTGAGTGGGAGTGTGTGGGGGGTTGGGAAGCAGCTGTAGGTAAAGGCTGGGAGGACGCTTCTAAAGCAACATTTACAACATTTTTCTAGAAATACCCTAACTTGCAGGCAACAAAACAGATGGACAGAATAGCCTACTGCAGCAACGATAGAAGATATGCTGACAGCAGTGCTAGGGATGGAAGGAATATAGCTTTTCTGATGGAGTGATCCGTGAGATGTTGTTCGAGGACATTCACACTTGCACAGGTGTCTCAATGTGTGTGCTGATGTGTGGTTTAGAATTGGTTCAGCCAGAGTTCTTAGCTGGCCATCAGCTCAATTCAACCCACTATAGCCTACTGTGAGAAAGGCATAGGAGCCATAATTTGTTATTTGCCATAGGGACTGGAATACAATGTAGCCCCACTCCCCCACATCTCATTCATTCTCAGGGTTGCAGAGTGCACTTTAGTTTGCATGCATGTTTCATTCACACAGAACTTTCCTTCTTGCACTTAGCTATAGTATAGGTTATATTGCATGGATGGATTTTAAGTAATTTATATACACTATATACAATATCCATGTTAGTATTATTTATTTATTTATTTATTTATTTATTTATTTATTTATTTTTAACATTCCACAGAGCTATACTTTATGTGAAAGCAATGCATTAATACGGTATCATATATATAGGTCAGGAAGTTACTGTCATACCTGTCTGACATCCTTCAATGCGATCCCTTCACTTTTCCACAAGTCAGTGCGCGTGAGTATCAGAGCCTGAGCGAATAATCTCACGCGCTGTGTATGTTTCCACCCTGAACTGCAGGAAACAGGAAATGTTCAACCACCAAATTAAGCACGAGTTCCTGTCAGAAGGCGCATGATTTAATTAAAGCAAATACATATATTAAACCATCCGCCATGACTAATCAAACTGCTGACTTTCTCGTTCCTCGCGCCCCAGGGGTAGCTTGCTCGACGCCTCGCGCCGCTGCCATGGCGACGAGATCAAAGTCTGTTGAATGTGAGCGCGCGCTCAGCTGGAGACGCGCTTAGCACAGAATGCGCTCAGCTAAACAGAGCAGTTTGAAAACAGAAGACAATACTCGTTGAATTATGTAATGCAATGGCGTCGTAACCAAAGGTGTTATCTTTTAAGACATTTTTTCGGATCATCTTATCTTATCGAGGGATAAAAAAAAGAAAAGAAAAGAAACGCGAAGTGAAGTTAAAGTGGCAAATCTTCTGTTAGCAAGCCAAGCTCGAGCTGTAAGCTCGCGCAGATGGTTTGTTCTTTGTATTCAAATGAACTGCTAAGTTCACAAGCTAACGAAAAAGAAATGGTATTCCACATTTTACAGAAAAGACACACGTGTTTCTTAGACATTATACATGTTTTGCACATTTTTTTTTCTCTCCAAATTTTATTTTCACCTGATTCCCTAAACTCCCTGTAACCCCATGCATAAATCTTTTTCAACATCAAATGATCACATATTTTTCACACAATGTCATGTGTTTACTTGAGTGTGCATGTACAATTTCAGGGCATGACATGATGAATTGCACCTTCACTTGTTTCTCACCTTGACACATTGCTCACATCATCACATGGGAAAACACATGATCACTTGTTAAGGCATGTGAAAAGGGCAGTCTGGCTGTAACACATTTAACATTGCTTGTCAAAATGAGACTTATTCCTGGGGCCTCTGCATGGAAATATGTTTTAGGTTTTTTTTTTTTTTTATATGGATTAAGTCTATTAAAACACTTTCATGAGTGGTACATGATCTGTCATGCTTTCTCGTAATGTCGTTCACTCCCTAAGAAAACAATGTCACAGGTATCCTCTGAGCACAATATTAGATTAAAATCGAGAGAATCAAATTGAGTGGAAGAACTTAAATATTTAGCTCGGACACATTTCTACTTGAATAGATCGTTCAAAATATAGGGCTTGGGTACAATAGACCCAACCTTCATTGATGTCAGGAATGCAAACCTAACTGGGGCGTGATAAATGGCTTAATAACATGAAAAAAGTTTTTCCTCCCTCTACAATCTTTCATTTGGACATTTTTTGACCATACAGGACCCCTAACAGAAACCAAATGTGCTTCAAACATGTGTTCACCGGCCTGCTGTCCCAGTTACTTCCTTAGGCCAAAGTTTTCATCCCCATGCTTTTTAATAATGCACAGCAATCATTGTTGTTCTGTACCTACTTAATGTCACCTGTTGTATTAAATAATCTGTGGGAACTGTTATACTGGAAATTCCCTGTAGCAGGTCCTGAATCTTTCCACATGTGCATTTCCCCTGTTCGGCTACAGTTTGCTTCAAATACACAGGAAATATGTGTGTATTGTTTGGTCAGGTGTTGCTTAATGCCTTGTTGCATTTATTTGCGTACTCAAGGCCTATTGATCCACCTCCTTCCTCATTAAAGAAAATGCTGGCACTGACTGAATGCATTTACATCCATCCTGGTTGCTGAATGAAAACAATTTTTTGGTCAAAGCCCAATATTTGGACTTGATTTACAATAGGGCATGAACTCAAAGGGATAATTGGAGCGTTCTGTAATAAGCGGTGGAATGTGAAACAGATTTTGTGTTGTGTCTGGGCGAAACTTAAAGAAATATGAAATAATTTTATATGTGCTATCATGCAAAACTTTGCTGTTTCTGGGCTGGAGCTCACTTGGAAACAGACAGTGTACCTAATCAAGAATTCACTGATTTTGGTTTTCTATTTTGATACTTCACTTTTCTGTGCCTAGCACACAATACGCAGTGGCTCCGAGCCAGCATGCAAACTTAAATCAATAGACTTGGGTCAGCTGAACACTTGTTCAACAGCAACAGGTGAATCCCTCTTGTGCCTATATTAAGCCTTTTCTCTGGAAGCCTATGAGCCATTGCCAAGAGGATATATGGTAAATTAAACTCGGAACAGGAAAAACAACAACAACAACTGCAAAAAGCAAAACAAAACAAAACAAAATAACCTGCTATTAGTCATAACACATAGTGTGGATGAAATATTTTTCATACAGCAAAAATCTGTTGGAGGGGTTGTAATACATTGCTAAGGGTTGGATAAATTAGTTAGTTATATAATGTAGATAATGTACCAATAATAATAATAATAATAATAATAATAATAATAATAATAATAATAATAATAAAACAAATAATTAATAATTAATAATTAATAAATGATAATAATAATAATAATAATAATAATAATAATAATAATAATAATAATAAAAACTTTAACCAATAAAATAAACTATAGTAAAAAAAAAATGTAAACTGGTAAAATAAATAAATAAATGGTTCAAAAATAGAAAAAACATTTAAAAAAAAACTGTAGGGATACAAGAACTTTGAGGGGATAGAGTAACCATAATAGAGACAGAGAATATTCTCCTAAAGGAGGAAGAAGGAGAGTTAGTTTTATAACCAAATACAATAGCGTGCAAGCAGTAAAAAAAAAAGAAAAAAAAAGGAAAATCTAAATAACAAAATATAAAAATTGTAAAACAAACATGCAAAACTGAAAAAAAGTAAATAAAAAAAGGTATTTTATAAAAGTGAAACCTATTTTTATTGATTTATTTATTTATTTACTGTGCAGGGTTACTGACAGCCTTTGTGTGTGTGTGTGTGCGTGTGTGTGTGTGTGTGTGTGTGTTTGTCTGCGTGGGAGGGGGGGGGGGGGCTGTTCATTAATCATACTCCTTATGAAGAAGATGTAAATTTAGACCTACACTCTGAAATGGCTAACGTACAAAGAATTATTTATTTATTTATTTATTTTTGGAGCTTTTAAACCATCCTCCTTGAGAAGGTAGAAAAGTTTTTAAGGATCCAAAAGAATAGCTTTAGTCTCAAGTGTTGGCTCCTTTTTTTTTTTTTTTTTTTTCTTCCAATTTCACATCTCTCAAATGTCCTTATGCACTTTTCTCTTTGAACTGTATGATGTGTTTGTATTGGTGTGTAGGGAAATCCGACGTGTCGCACGTCCGTTCTCATGATTGTTTTATTGGGGCAGAAACTCCAGTTTCTAGTTCAGTTCCTCAGTGCTGCTGGTGGGAGGCGTTCCTGCTCTCCTCCGCATATATTAACGAGCGCCAGTAGCGCACAGCGAGACCACATCTCTCTCTGTCCCTCTCTCTCTCTCTCTCTCTCTCTCTCTTTCCCCCAAACTCTCCTCTGTGCTTAAGCCAGACCTGTGACTGTGCAGGATTACGACACGACCAGATCTGCGGAATCCCGGGGATCGATACCAATAACGTAAGGATTGTGCTCAGATTTTCTTTTCATCCAATGCGACTTGAAACGCTTCTTGTTTGCTTGTAACATTAAACTTTGGCTGAAGAAACTTTGAGATCACAAACAGAGTTGATTTGGTCCTGGGGCGGGTATGTAGTGCTTTAACAGTTTAAAGCTCTCACATAATCTGATTAACATTCTACCCATTCGGATTACCTCCACAGTGTGGAAAAGTGTCACATGTAGCCTAGTGATTTCACTGTCAGAGCAACGAGTAGAGCTTATTAGGAATGATGCATTTGTAAACTCATGATGAAGTGTTTATAGTCTACATTTAGGTTAAAGGTGTGGTAGGCTTGTAACTTTTTAAGCTTTTAAGATCTTTTTTTTTTTAAAAACAAAAAACAAAACATAAAGTCTTTTTAAAGCAATGTTCTTAGAAAGTGAATTAACCCTGCTACATCTGCTCTCACATGAATGCTGTGCAAGGTTTTGATATGTGGGATGTTGTGACTTTTCACCGTGACACCTTTTAGTGATAATCTTATACGTGCTCCTTTGCTAATGTTTCTTCTCCCTCCATTTCTGCTTCCGAATGTAAGTACTCAGGCTAATTTGTTCTGGAGTGCAAACTTGTTCTCGGATGTTTTGCATTTTTCTCGGGCGCTATTGCTTTTATGCTTCTGTTAGTCATTCATTTCATTAATACTGATTGAACACTTTGGGTATATTTTTAGGCTCTGAGTGCCTGTAAGGACCACTGACCATTCCTAGCCTATGTAGGGCCGAATGCTTTAGCTTGTTAAAGAGAAACAATGCAGAGTTTCAGGCGGCTTAAGGAGAGAGAGAGACAGAGAGAAAGAGAGAGACAGAGACGAGGGTGAGGAGGGGGATTGAGGCGAGAGTTGCCGTGTCCACACAGGGAGCTCTTTGTGCCTTCAGGCATGGGGGTTCAGGTAAGGGCACCCGCTGTATTTGAGAAATGTAAACACAACAGTTTTACAGCAAGGTGGGTGGGGGAGCACTCATAGACCACCATGTTTTATTGCACCTGATGAGCCAGGTCAGAGCTTGACACGGCTCACATCGTCTCCCTCCACCAATAATTACAGAAGAGAGCTGTGAAGATGACTGGCTCCGCTGCTGCTGTGGATTTGTAGGATCAGTAATCTTGTAGCGGTGCATTAAGAGCAGCTGCAGCTCCTCTCACATTTCTCTCAATGCCATTATGGTTAGGTGCTAACGCTGTTTCTTGCTCAAAACAGCCGGCCGGTATGGAATGAACCTATACAAGCTTAAACAGATTATATCAGTCGATGGCTCTTCAGCTGTGCGCTGCACACGAGCACAAGTCGTCCATTTGGAAGCTGACACTTTGTGTTCAATTCTTTGTAAACAACAGATGTAAGATGTGGCCCTGGATAGGTTTAAGATGCTTGTTCTGCTTGCACATAATAACGGTATTTGTAAAACGCTCATTGATCTGCTTCTCTGCTCAGTCGTAGGCTGTTGTTTGTGAAATACTCCATGCACTTGGCTGTCTTAAAGACAGTGGAGTGGGTTTTTATATATAGTAAGGTGTGTCATATATATTTCAGGATGCTGCGTTCCTCTGTTCTCTGTCTGTCCTAATTCCAGTGCAGATCTCTTGCTGTCCATGCCCATTTGTAATGCAAGCTTTCACCTCCTGAGCAATATTATTTCTTTGCCTCTTTCTTCCCCTCACCCTCAATCACTCTGATGCTTTTCGGAAGTGGAGCCCTCTGTTTTCTGTCACTGTGCTCCTTTATGATCTTGCACAAATACAAAAAAATACAAAAATGCGCAGCTCTCATTTGTTATGGATATCTGAAGCGTTTTCACAATATCACAGCGGTTCTGGTGTAAGGGTTTTATGTCTTTCTTAGCTCCAGAGCACTAGGAGTAAAGAATTCGTACGCTGTAGATTTTAGCTATAAAGCTGTCATGGTAGGCTTAGTTATAATCCAGTTAGTATCTACTGTTTGCATGGGTTTTGATCCTGTATTATTTGTGGAGCTAAGCTGTTATCAGTTCTTTCTGTTTTTCTTAATGGACTGCGTGTGAGTGCTGTTGATAGTACTGTTGAGTACTGATAACATTCTTAAAGAAGAGAGATCTCGTATGCATTCTTTCTGTCAGTTGCATTTCAGATGACGATTGCTTTCAGGTGCGTTAGGCTATAACTATCAGCCTTGATAATACCCCTTTTTGATCCTTTTTTGAGTGGCCAGCATTGCTATTGATGGATTACAAGCAACCCAGTAACCCTGAAAAATGGTTCCCTGTTATGTATGAGGCTGAAAAAATTCCTTCAAAACCACATGAGGTCCTGCCCTCTGACATGGGACCCTGGCGTGTTTGAGATGTTTTAGATTATGAATGTTGTTTTTAAAAATAAACATTCTTTGTTGCACATTTTTCTGTCTTCCCAGTACTTAATTGGAACCTGTGTACATTTCTCACCAGCACCTCATAATTCACCAGTTGATGTTTTACGTTGCAGGAGCAAGAGTTCCGGTGTGGAAAATCACCATGAATGTGAACATGAACGAACTGACGGACCTGCTGGACATGTTGAGGGAGCAGAACTTCTCCTTCCTGGAGGAGAACGGCTCCCGAGTGGAGACCATAGTGTGCCAAACTGCCTTCAGTCAGAACGCCATGCTCTATTCGCTCTCCATCCTCTATGTGTTCATCTTCATCATCGGCCTGGCCGCTAACACACTGGTGGTATGGGTGAACATTCGGTCCAGCCGTGAGCGCCACGAGACCCACTTGTATATCCTCAACCTGGCCATTGCTGACCTGTGTGTAGTGGCGACACTGCCAATATCCATCAGCTCGCTTCTCCAGCATGGCCACTGGCCATTCGGTGATGCCATGTGTAAGATCACACATCTCATCTTCAGTGTCAACCTCTTCAGCAGCATCTTCTTTCTCACCTGCATGAGTGTGGACCGCTATATCTCTGTGGCTCGTTGTGGTGATTCCCCGGGACACAGCAAGAGAAGATGGATAAGGCAGGTCATCTGTGTGGGAATATGGGTGTTGGCACTGCTCGCTGCCCTGCCTGATACTTACTTTCTCCAGGCGGTCAAGTCCACACACTCAGATATAACTGTATGCAAATCCATGTACCCAGCCGAGAAGTTATACGAGTGGACTGTAGGTGTCCAACTGAGCTTCATTGTCCTTGGTTTTGCCATTCCCTTCCCTGTTATTGCTGTTTTCTATGCCCTCCTAGCCAGGTTGATCAGCTCCTCGGCCGACCAGGAGCGCTGTGCCAGCCGTCACCTCGTCTTCACCTACATAGTGGTATTTTTGGTGTGCTGGCTGCCCTACCATGGCACGCTACTTCTGGACACTCTGGCACTGGTCAACGCACTGCCACTGAGCTGCACACTGGAGAATACGCTGTACGTGGCACTGCATGTAACACAGTGCCTCTCTTTGTTACACTGCTGTGTCAACCCGGTCGTGTACAACTTCATCAACCGCAACTACCGCTATGACCTCATGAAGGCCTTCATCTTTAAGTACTCCACCAAAAGTGGCCTGGCCAAGCTAATCGACGTGACACGTGCCTCTGAGACTGAGTACTCTGCTGTTGAGAGCCAGGGCCCTCTGTGAGGAAATTTCCTGTGAAGAAACTGCTAACTGACTTTGCTGTAAACTCTGCTGGCCCTCTGTATTGGGTTGAGAAACACATATGGGACAGTTACAAAGAGAAAGCTCTCTTTAACCGCATCTCCTGAAACAGCATATGCATTTGTAAGGGACTATAGAATATTGTATTTGTTCAGGATATACCGTACATCTCTATATACAAATAGAATTGTATTTTTTTTTTTGTAAAATCAATTGATTTTGAGAGATGTATTGACAGAAGCACTTGTACTGAGTTGAAGGGTAAGCCAGTAAGCTTCGTGGTTGACTGGTCAAGCGTATAAGGTCATAGGGGTCAGCCGAAATCCGCTCCCCCAGAGGAGACGCTCAGAGAACTCACAAAGCCTCAGGGCCCTGCTTGACCTCCGGGCTGACCCTGTCTCCGTTTATCTCTACCTTTCGGCCACCTTTAGGCTGACTGTCGTGGCATCACAAGTGTTTAGCCAATGGACCAAGACAGAGTTAATAAGGAGGGACACAAAAGAGCCAAAGCATGGTGAGCGGAAGGGGACAAGTCCAAAATCTCATTAAGAGACATTGTCAAGGAATGACTGAATTGCTTGCATGTGTTATTGTATAAATCCCGCTGTAGAAACCAGATATACTTTTTTTTTAGATAGATGTATGCTTTGTAAATATTAAGGAATATTTATATATTCATCAGTGTGTATGTTCAGTGTTTTGACAAGTTAAAATGTACTATTGAAATAAAAAAAAAGGTATACCTGAATTTTTTTTTGTTTATTTTTCCACACCAGAACAAACAAACAAACAAACACACAAAGATAAATAAATAAATAAGTAAGTAAGTAAATAGATAAATAAACAAAATGTAGATATATTGATTGATTAAAAATCTGCTAAGGAGATCATGTCTTACGTAATATATCAATCATTTGGAGAAGAGACTCAGTTTAAATCGCATCTTGTCTCGAGGATCCGTGGCTTAAATGGAAACCAAAAATCACCATTGCAAATCCATTTGTAACTTCACAGTTTAGCCGTAAAAATGTTTCTGTTTTGTTTTGTTATTATGTTTGGAATATAAACCAGCACCAGCATTTACTCACTGGCCCATTGTAGTTAGTTATACTTTAAACAGCAAACCCACAACTTCCAAACAAAATTCAGCAACACATTTGTGTGCACCATCAACCTGTCTGTACCGAACACCACATAACTATTTAAATTAGGAATATTTATTACTATTGAATGTGAAAAGATGTCCAAAAAAAAAATGTATAGACTACTGAGCGTTAAGAATACAAGAAGAAATCCCATGTGACTTGCTATAAAAAAAACAACAACCAAGAAGCCATATTGACACCACTTAGACGCTGTAGTTTGGTACTTAACTGGTAGTTTGTATGAACTATTACTTATAATAGTTACTTGTACTTTTAAGGTATTGTAAAACTATAACGCGAATACGGATACAGTACTGTAAGTGTGTTCAATATTCACAAGCTGTTTCCATTGTAAAGTCAATCCATATGGTGGCCCTCAAGGTTAGAAGACATCTCTACTGATCTAGTGGAGATAATTCATGTGCTTGCATGTGTGTGTGTGTGTGTGTGTGTGTGTGTGTGTGTGTGTGTGTGTGTGGGTGTGTGTGTGTGTGTGTGTGTGTGTGTCTTTTGCTCTTTGTACATTCGCCTTTGGTGGCAGAGGGAAGGAGGGGTGGCTGGTTAATCAGTACCAGGGCTTCTTTTTCTGTCTTTCTGCTTTGTAGTTCCGAAAAGGATCCAGGTGTTCCTGGAGTCAGCACCGAGTTTCAAAGAGACCCTCTTTCTCCCTCTTCATAACCGTGCACAGCAAATTACACTGTCTGTGTGAGGCATGATTACCATCACCTCCCAATTGGAAACTCCCCAAAAGAGAACAAGGTCTTAGTTTGTCTATAAACATATAATATGATGCACCATTATATTTCTAACCCTACACTCATATGTATAGGGAATAACCATCTGGCAATCCCCTTTTGCTCAAATTATAGCTGAAAATGGAGCACACACACACACACACACACACACACACACACACACACACACACACACACACCCACACCCACACACACACACACACACTAAAAACAGAACAAAGCATTTTTACTGTGCTGTTTCAACCTGCAAAAACCTGTACTACAACTCCAGTAGTGCTACAACCCAGTGCATTAATTAAAACAGAGTAGGGCTTACATTTAAATGGATTAGCAGTTTGTTCTTTCTTTCTTTTTTTTTTTTTTCTTTTTTCAGGGTTCGAGTATAGGACCACTAAGAATGTCCTAGTATATTCACCAACTAAAAATACTGAACATAAACATATCATTCCAAACCATGAATATTTTGACAAGTTAAAAAGTACTATTGAAATAAATAAAAAAAAAGGTATTCCTGCAACCACCAATTTCTGTTTATTTGTACACACACACACACACACACACACACACACACACACACACACACACACACATCATATATAGATATATTGCTTGATTAAAAATCTGC
The DNA here is from genome assembly GCF_001660625.3 of Ictalurus punctatus. Classification (NCBI taxonomy): domain Eukaryota; kingdom Metazoa; phylum Chordata; class Actinopteri; order Siluriformes; family Ictaluridae; genus Ictalurus; species Ictalurus punctatus. Next base: position 7,524,832 of record NC_030427.2, read on the forward strand.
TATGGTCAGCATGTCTTACATATTGCTTAATAATTTATTAATAATTTGGAGTAGAGACTCGGTCTATTTGGTAATCTTGTCACAGAGATTAAATGGAGAAAAATCATGATTGCAAATCCACTTGTAGCTTCACAGTTTAGCAGTAACAATAACACAACAAGCAAGGTCTGCCAATTAGCACACAAGATTTCCAGGGCTTCCTATGCGGTATTTTTTAATTAATATATATATATATTTTAAAAACCACTGCAAACAATAAATTGTCTTCACAAAGACGACTATAGCCGAGTCCTGGAGGCAAACTGACCGTCTGCTATGGCTTTGAAAGGACGGATCTTCAGAGTGTTATGAGATGTGTGTGTGTGTGTGTGTGTGTGTGTGTGTGTGTGTGGGTAAGTGAAAGGCATTGGGGTGGTGTTGGGGTGAAACAGCAGGACAGAACATCCTTTCACAGTGTCATCATTTATTTGGATGAGGGAGAGACTTGCTCCTTTTCTCACGGTTGTGTGTGTGTGTGTGTGCACTAACGATTCAGAATGATTTAGCAATAATTCTGTCACAAAACTACAGGATGTCCTTTTCTCAGGCTTAAAGCAATCCTGCTGTCATGTTTTGTGAAGTTAGGGAAGTGTTAATCTCAACAAGATGAAGTCATTGGTGACTTGAACCACAGTTAGAAAGTACTTGTGTGTATGAATACAGTGATTTATTACCTTGGTCATGACCTTATCTCCTGACCATTGGCCCGGGTTCACCAAGGAGACCCAAAAGTATGCCCAAAACACTGAGAAACAGGTCACATCAAAGACAGACAGCAATAATTGGCCTGACCTAAATCCTTTCTTTTTTATGTTGTGTGTTGTTAAAGACAGAAGACAGTCCCCTCTGAAACTACTGGAACGGCAAGGACGATTCATTGTTTGTGCTATACAGCAAAGACATTTGGGTTTGAAGTCAACAAACGGATATGAGACAAGAGTTGAAGAGTTTAAGATTTCAGTTTTTATTTCCTGGTATTTATGTCTAGATGTGTTAAACAACATAAAACATTATGAAGTATAGGAACAGATAAATCTTGCTGTAAATTAAAGTAAACAACACGTAATATTTGGCTGCATATCCCTGCTTGCATCCGAAATCGTGTACCACCCTACTACGCAACAGGCGAAAAGCAGTATTGCTTCAGGCGAGATTTTGCAGCGTGCAACCGATAGACACTACGCGAGTCAAAAATCCCGTAATGTAACGGGACTGGTCACAAAAAAGAAATGGCGGAAGACAGTGTCAGCTCTATTTAACTATTAAACCTTGGTTAAACAGGACTTGTTTAACAATACCCACAGAGTTTGACACCTTTTTTACGAGCTCCATCATGCCTTAGCCGGCCAAGCTAATGGCAACAAATTTACCTCAGCCTGTTAACACTGCCCACATTAAATGACTAATTCAGTTAACTTTCCTGATGTGCATTTTGCTGTTAGTGTGTTTGCATTAATCTGGTGGTCCCTTTAAGATTTTTGTGTTTACGTTGATATTGAAGGTCACATGACAATGCCAGCATGGCAGATGTAGTATGACTGGGTGAGTTACCTTGCAGTAGGTACTGCATCGAATGCCGTATGTACTGTCACAGTACGTGATTTTGGATGAAACTCATTGACATCAGTAAATTGTTGGTTTCTTCTTTTGTGATGCTTTTCCAGGCGTCAGTCTCCTCTTCAGGAGGTGAAATGCTGCTCAACTGGATTAAGGTCTGGTGACTGACATGGCCAGTCTAAACCCTTCCACTTTTCCCCTTGATAAAGTCCTTTGCTGTGTTGGCAGTGTGTTTGGGATAATTGTCTTACTGCATGATAAAGTTTAGCATGATGCTGCATGATAAAGGATGACATTTTTTGGATGCATTTCAGAATTGAAAAGCATCCAAATAGACATTGTCGGAGAGAATGTTTCTATAAACTTCTAAATTTATTCTGCTGCTACAATCATGAGCTACATAATCAATAAAGGTTAGTGAGCCCGTTCCGGAAGCACTCATGCAAGCCCAAGCCATGACACTACCTCCACCATGTTTCACAGATGAGCTTGTATGTTTCGGATCATGCGCAGATCCCTTCTTTCTCCACAATTTGGCCTTTCCATCACTTTGGTAAAGGTTAATATCGGTTCCAGAAATAATGTGTCTCATCTCTGTATTTAATTAATGAATTTTTTGTTGCAGATTCCAATCTGGCCTTCTGATTCTTATTGCTCATGAGCGGTTTGCGCCTTCCGGTATGGCCTGTATATCTCTGCGCTCAAAGTCTTCTTCGTACAGTGGATTGTGGTACCTTCACCCCTGCCCCTGCTAAAAATGAGAACAGCTATAACAAATATCATTTGGCATTTTTATTTATTTATCTGTTTTTCAATAATACTGTAAAACAAAGCTGAGGAACTACTTAACTATTAACATCTTGGTACTCTACTGAGTTTGCTCTAGGCCTGATCTAATGATTATTCCCTGTTACAATAGCAATAACCAAGCTAAATTGCACATAAGGAATTTGATAAGTAGTTTATTTTAAATGAAAGCACACAATACTTTAAAATGATGGTTTTATACGGATCTTTCTCTACGTCTTTAGCTAAATCACATAGACTTTCAATGTTCATTTTAACAACCCAAAATTAAACAGACTAACCTTAACCATGAAACTGCTTCACATATTTTACTACGAAAAACTGCTAAAATGTTTTTTAAAATCCCCTAGTATAAACTGTAATATGAAGCATTAACGTCAACTGTTGAATATATTTAATTCACCGAGCAGGAGACTTCATTATACCATGCACCATGATAGTTTCTTGAGAGAAACTATCAGTGTTTTGCTTTCTTGGACTCCACTTTTGTTGTTTTTCATGGCTTGTTAAAACTGCCTTGAGAGAACTGGATGTGAAAACAGTTTTGCGCATGGAGTGATGTGGAGCAATAGTATCAGCACTGCTTCTTCCCCCAGGGGCTTCACGACAGTATTGTAAGCAGAGGGCATGCGTGCTCTTACAGTACAACATGATTCTGTTGTTGAATATAAAAATTCATGTTGATCATTTTTCATAACAGACATCATTGATTATTTTTGACTAATTGTTGCAGCCCTATCGACTGTATTGAGCATTGATTATTAGATATGAATGAACATTAAATATATTTCCTGGAGTACAACTTTTTTTCCCTTTTTTTTTTTATTGAGGGCAGAGGCATTGAGGTACTGTTTGAACAAATGTTGTAGAAAGTGTTACAAAGATGATGCCAGATGGATGACGTTTCAGATTCCTGTATTTACAGCAGGGTTGGGTCACATGTAGAAAGTTTAAGTAGGCCAGAGAGGGAGGGGTCCATCATAACATTAGCATCACACACTGGGCGTCACCCTGCGAGTATACAGCACCTTCAGTGAGAGTGACAATGGCCCATTCAGAGTTCCACTCCCTGTGTTTGGCCTCAGTATTTGGCAGCCTCTCGCTAACTCTTATTGTTTGGTAATGAGGCTAGATCATTTTTCATTTCACCTTTATTTAACAAAGACGTCTGCTTATCTGCTTTACAATGCAGGCCTGACCAAAGCTTGAAACCATAGAAGGGAGAGGGAGAGTGGTTGAAGCGCTCGATGTAATTCGACACACATACATGAAAAAGGCAGTACAATTACTACACTACTGTCAGAATGATATGCATACATGTCATAAAAAGAATTATTTGTGGCTACACTCTCAGAAAGAAATAGCACCAAAACTGCACCTTTCCTTTCCTACTGTACTCTCAAAGGTACACATTCGGTATGTTTCATATGTACCTTTCACATTGAAATGTGGATATAATGTACCTTTAAAATGATTTAAGCACCCCAATTAGTTTTTTGAGAAACGCTTTAAAGGTACTGTACTGTACACCTTCCTAGGTAAAAGAACAGTCTACACACTTTGAAGGTACAACCCCAGCAACAAGGAAAGGTACACTTTACAGATCCATCCATTAAGGACATTTTCTGAGAATGTACTTAGTGCTCAAACAAAGATTCCTTACTAATCAATTTAGAGCATGTGGTGTAGAGGCGGTGGACGATACAGAGTGCTCTGGCTTGAATGTGGCAAAAGAACAATTTTGAGAAGATTATTTTGACAAGAGTGCTACATCCTCATGGTCTGACCACCAGAATTATACTAATGTGTGCAGAGCGGACACTTACTGTCTTGCTTATTTAAACAAGTGTGCTGGCGTCGTCCAGATTAGGCCACGGCAATAGCTGCGTGTGCACTTTCAATGTGTTTAGGCTCTACAAATAAGGGCTGAAGCCATGGTATGTAGAAGAAAGGCTTGAGGAGAGAGAAATACCAGTTTTTCCAGCATGTGATATTTAAGCAGAGGAAGCCTAACAAATGAGAGTCATTACTCTTGCCCATCACATCCAATAATAGTCTGGCACTACTGATTGATTTTTCTACTTAAACACATGCTATTAAGCTGCCATTACAATAAGCTGACTGGAATTGACTCTACAAAAGAGAAATATTTGGAATTCTTTCCCAGTGAATTGTTGTCAGCTAATCACACACAATATTTATTTAAGAAATCCAACAAGCAGAAATGAAATAAATCACGAGACGTCGCGACTGCTAGTCTGCTATCCGTTCTGACATCCCTCTAACTTTAGTGTGTTTTTAAAAAAAAATTATTATGTAGCATAGTGCTGATTCTGATCAAACGCAGACGCTTGCCAACATCTTTTCTGATCTCCTACTACAGGTGCTATAGTTCAGCCTGCTTTGTCAGGTGTCCTGAAAGAAAAATGTGCTAGTGTCTGCAGTAAACCATTTCTTTTTGAACCAAGGCTGCACAGTGCTAATGCATATGAATGTGAGGCCTGGCTATAAGCTCAGAGCCTGGGGCTCCTGCTTTCTGCTATTCTCGGGACATAATAAACAGGGCCCATGCGGATGATTGAGGTGCAGGGGTGCTGCTCTTGTCAGGAAGAGAAAAGAGGGTTGAGTTGAGCCCCTACTGCCCCAGGGCCCACTACTTTCACACGCAAGGAACTTAAGATAAGCAGAAAGACCCTGAGACATGGCATGTTTGTGGGTGACAGGAGGACATTGAAAGGGGTGTCATTTTTTCTATTCTTCCATGTTCTATTACGGTTCAGATAGAGCTTTTACTTTCATGCAGAATAGAATAGACACCCAATGCATTTGAACACAGCATGTACACAGACTTAACACATGTACACACACTTACTATCTTTGTAGGGAAATATAAAGTGTATACTTTTGCAGAGTAAAAAAATTGTTTAAAAAATTAAAAATATGTCATTTTTCCCCCTTTTCCTTCTGTTCAATGGAAAAAGTAAGTGCGTGCAGTAAAGAACATGTAATGAATGCTGAAAAGTTCAAGTTAGGCACGCAAGTGCAAATACTGAATACCTTGAATAATGTTTTTGCCAGGAACAATTGCGTAGGCAGAACACAAACAAATGCATGATCAGAAACGGTAAGACATAAACAAAGGAAAGAAAGGTTCTGGTATAAGGAAACACAGAATAAACACAGAGACCAGATGAACAGGGTTAGCAATCTTCGACAAAAACAGGACAAACAGGGCAGTGTATACAAGTATACACAAGTTCTACTGAGTAAATTAACAGAGAATATGTGCCGGAAACAAAGAACCAATGATGGTACCAGAGCCGGTATTGACCAATCAGTATTCAGCATTCCATGTCAATAAGAAAAGATTCGTCCCAGGCTAAAACCACATATACAGCACTACTCTAATACTCAGCATATCAAAACAGCACATTACTCATATTGGCAAACTATTTTGTCACACACTTTAAACCCAGAGATGGAATAAACTTTTTAGATATCAATCAGCGCTTTTGACCCCCTTTCAAACAATGTATTTCTGCAGAAGAGTAACACAAGGAAACCGTAATACAATTTGTCATGAAACATTACACAGGTTTCTGCCCTTCCTGTAATGAAACATCCATGGACACAATGATATCTCACACGTAATGATGCAAAGTTTTCAGCAGAAACAATGATTTGATTGAGGGATCAAATGTCCTAACAACGTGTTCTTTTGTGCATTATTGCACAGTCTGTGTGAAGTTTTCACTGCTGTATATGGCAGATAGAGCTCTGTTTAAAATAAAATTCAGAATAATTAAAACAAGATTTCAGCATGTATAATGTTTGGGCCTTTACTCTTTTTTCCAGAGTAACTCTAAGCTATTTCTTTATTTCTTTCTTTATTTATTGTCAAAGTGCAAAAACTAACTGCTGTGGTTTTGTCTTTTGTTTTAAGAGCCAATGAGAGTAAAAAAAAAAAAAAAAAAACTCTGGAAAATCTGAGTTAGTTTTGAACTCATGACAAGAAAGTGTTATTGAAACCAAATATATAAATACAGGCCATACAAATGAGAAGAAAGTGTATATAATCTTTAGAAGAGAGCTAAATAGAAAGCTGACGTTACCAAAGTTACAGATTACATGTGCTCATTTATGAGTCCAACATCTTAAGTCTCTCGAATCTGCCAGAAAAGCTAGAGTTATGGCATGTTTCAATCAGTCAATCACTGATCAGTCATTGTTCCCAACATCCAATCATTACTTGCCATTGTTCCCAACATCCAACCACTGATCGCCATTGTTCCCAACATCCAATCACTGATCGCCATTGTTCCCAACAACTGATCGCCATTGTTCCCAACATCCAATCACTGATTGCCATTGTTCCCAACAACTAATCACTGATTGCCATTGTTGCCAACAACCAATCACTGATTGCCATTGTTCCCAACGACCATCCACTGATCGCCATTGTTCCCAACAACCAATCACTGATCGCCATTGTTCCCAACATCCAATCACTGATCGCCATTGTTCCCATCAACCAATCACTGAACATCATTGTTCCCAACATCCAATCACTGATTGCCATTGTTCCCAACAACTAATCACAGATCGCCATTGTTCCCAACAACCAATGACTGATCGCCATTGTTTCCATCAACCAATCACTGATTGCCATTGTTCCCAACAACCAATCACTGATCGCCATTGGTCCCAATGACCAGTCACTAATAATGAATGTTCCCAACAACCAATGACTGATCACCACTGTTCCCAATGAACAATCACTAATCATCAATGTTCCCAACAACCAATCACTGATCACCATTGTTCCAAAGGATCGATCACTGATCACTGATGTTCTCAACAACCAATCACTAATTACCACTGTTGGTTGCTGTGGAAGAAGTAAAGTAGTTTGCACAGAGCCCTGACCTCAACCCTACTGATCACTATTGGGATCAAATTGAAAGCTAACTGCATGCCAGACCTTCTTGTCGAATATCAGTGCCTGACTTCACTAATGCTCTTGTGCCTGAATGAGCAAATCCACACACAGAATATTGAGGAAAGCCTTCCCAGAAGAGTGGAGGTTATTATAACAGCAAAGGAGGGACTATATCTGGAACGGATTGCTCAACAAGCCCATAAGGGTGGGATGGTCATGTGTCCACAAACCTTTCGCAATATGATAAAACAAATATATGATAAAATAAAAAAAATACCGACCCAAGTGACTCTTTCCCAGAGAAGCAGGAGTGACTGGCTTCATGCTACTGCTTTTGCTTCCTTCTGTCTCCTTTCTGTCAATCCTGCCAGAAAAGCAGCACTACACTACAGGGCATTGGAACTTGACTGTGTCTCGCTATCAGTTCCAACACTTAAGCACTGTGAGTGGTGGCTAGATATGATGAGTGGAGAGAGGGATGAAAAGATTAATGAGGATGACATGTGGACACTAAATTCAAAACAGACCCATACATGGAGAGCTCTCTACAATCCCCCAAATGTTATTTTATAGCTCGTGGGACATTTATGCTGATTACTACTGTTCTGACCTCCGGTTGCTTTTATGGCTGTCGCAGAATAAAAAAAATGATTGTTACACAAGTCCATTACTGAAAATTGAATGTGTACAAAGTTATTTCTTCTAAAAGTCCCCCCAACCCAATTTACATTACTGTGTTTTGTTTAATAAATGACAGTGTGATGCTGATATGTCTTTCTAAAGTATTCCAAGCTGAATCTATCAAGTTTCCAAGCTGAATCTATCATCTTTTCCACATAAAGCTTAAAAGGGTTTGACACATTTTTGCATGGCATAACCTGTACTCAGCACAGTGGCTCAGCAGCTAGCGTTGTTGTCCCAAAGCTCCAGGTCCCAGTTTTGATCCTAAGCTCAGGTTACTGTTTGTCTGGAGTTTCACATGTTCTTACTGTGTCTGCATTTCAGTGTTAGGTTTCCTCACGGTTTCTCCAGTTTCCTTCTATTTCCCCAAAAGCCTTAGGTGTAAATGCGTGCACATGGTGCCCTGCAGTGGACTGGCAATGGACTATGAATATATCCGCTGTCTCCATGACCTGTGTTCCCAGGACAGGCTTTGGAGCCAACGTAAGCAAGAGCAGGATACGCCAGTTACTGAAGCTGAATGAATAACTAGTACAGGTTTTTTTTTTAATTTTATACACACAGTATAAACACAGCATTGTTGAATTCTCAATTCTGATTGGTCAGAAAGTGTTGAGTCATTTTCTATAGCAGCAGCTCTGACAATAGATCCAGCGGTGAGACAAATCCCATGTTTAAATGAATGTGTTCATTCCAATACTTTATTGTTTCTGTGGTAGCAGCTTACACAGGGAGTCATATGGCATAATATAATGCTAATAATAAATTGGTTTAAAATGTGTAGTTATTCAACAAAAAAAGAAGCTTTCTGTATAGAAACATTTATGGAAGGAGGAGTCAGCCAGTGTCAGTGATGAATAGGAATGAATAGGAATCATGTTTCTTGGACATTCCACAACAACACACATAACTACAAACTTACAATAAGTATGACTTGTCATTCATTAATTAATAAAAAAAAAAATTGATGGCAAATTTCTGTGGTATAAGAGAATACAAACACTTTTGTGAGTGCTGTTATATTTCGTACATATTGATCACTCAGATCATTATTTTAGTTTACATTTTGTACATGTACAAGGGGAACTAATCTATTTGAGATTGTTTGTGGTAGCGGTAGAGGTTGAGGTTGTTTGTGTCATATAACTACAATTTTCAATGTATTTTGTTACTCTATAAAACCAAAAAGTGGACATAAAAATAACTAGTTGCATAGCAGCTACCTACAGTGTCAGTAAAAGGAATATGATATTCGCGTTTGACTAGACCAAGAACAGGACTGGTCTAGTCACTGAAACCAACGCTGACTATAATGACAGTTGTGGTATGCAGATTAATGCAGGTATTGATGGAGCTCTGGACTTGAGCTTGTGTGACCTTGCACTAGAGACTGGGCTTGTGCCGGTCTTCTATTCACTGTCCACAGTGAGGACAGATCAGGTGCTGAAACTGCAATAAAAAGCCTGAGTGCCTCCAAGCAGTTAGTGGACACCTAACACCAAACTCCCACACCTGCCAATGGATCATATCCTGAGCAACCCCCCTCCCCCTACTCCATTTCTCAAGATTTTTTGCTAACAGTGACACAGTACACAACATTTTCTCAAACATTTCTAATGCCTTCTTGCTTCCATGGTATTATTCTACTGCCAAAATACAGAAGCATTATATGTTCCTTTCATTAAAAAAACCCCCATGAAAATCTATCTTGTTCATGCCCAATATTATAGAACCTGTACAATATTGTAAGAGTGCACTATAACTCTCAATTTAAGTGCAACAACCCTGCCAAATGTCATCAACCAATCAGACTAGGTTACAGGTTTGCACCAGTGAAAATGTCACTAACACTTACATTCTGATTGGTGGAGAAGACAAGAGATTTAAATGTTTTGTGGGTATGACTTGCATCATTCATATGTGTAATGGCTGTTTGGCATGTAAAGTAATTGAAATAACTAGGAGTGCTTCACAAATATGTCAGCCCTGTACAAAAGCAGTCTCTATGACCCCTGTTTTCAGCTGTCATTGAGTTTTCACACTTGGCCCAAATAACTGAGACCCACACTCTGGGAAGATTTTGGTCTCCTTTGGGGAAGGGGCTAATAATCACAGATTATTGAAGAACTCATTCTGAACCATGGAAAAGTTAATTCAGTGATCCATTCCTATGAAAGTTTGGTTTCATCTATCATTAACCAACACAACCCTGTCCCTGGTGTCTCAAAAGTAGATAGAAGAAGCAAGAAGACAAGTTAAACTAATCAAGTTGCTCAGCATGTGGCCCCGAGCATGACTAGCTTCCACACACGATGTGGACTGCCCCATGGAAGCAAACCTCAAACCACATAAGAGAGTCAGGGATCAATTCTGTGGACTGCCCCCAGGCTCGAAAGTAGTTTCAGCAAACATGCCTAGACCAGGGCCCTAGGTAGAGCGCCCTGAGTACAGAGAACATTGCAAGTGTGAAAGTTTGAGGTCCCTTGAGGACCCATCTGCCTAGAACGTCTGGACAGTCAATCTGCTATTCCCCTTCAACATGATGTAATCACACCGACACTCAGGGCCGGCGCTACCTATAGGCAAAGTAAGCAATTGCGTACAGCCTCAGGCTTGGAGGCAGGGCCTCCATAACCGTAACGTCCCTATACGCTGGTCCACCAAACAAGACGGGCAGCAAAAGTCTAGGCTCTTAGATGATTTGTCACTCACCTGTAGTGAAACCAATTAATGGCACTGTTTCAAAGTGGGTCCCAGCCTCTGAGTGTATGAAGAGATAGGGTAGGATGAACAAAACGCAAAAATGCTACTTTTCTGGAGCTGAATGACTTTAAGTCAGTAACTAATGGTGGTGCAGAAACAAACACATCCTTTGAGCGCTAAAGAGGTACGCAAAGAAAGTACAGCTTGTGATGCAGGTATGTGAGTTGTCATCACCCTTTTTGAAGTGACTGTAATGTATTCTAAAAAATAAACTAGGCCTTGTTCTGTCCATCAGTGTCATTTCGGGATAGATCATTTGCCGAGCTCAAAAGAGCGCGAGTGCCGTGGACGCGTCAAGACTGTCAGAAAAAGTAAAGAAGTTTGTATTCAAAGTCAAAGAGAAAATACACTAGAGCACTGTCTAACGTTGAAAAAAAAAGTACCTCTACTGTCTGTAATGTTTACGTTCCTGCTCTAGTGTAATACTTCATTTTAGTTTTCAAATCATAAATACTGTTATATTTACTGAAAAATAAGCATACAATTTTATAAAGAAATGAACTATTCTTTCTGCTTAGTAGTTTGTGTCTTTCACTTCCACTAGCAGTTGATTTGTGTATGTCGTGCATAATTAAGGTTTTGCACTGCAAAACATAATATTACCTCTCAAAGTCCTGGTTATATTAAAGCAATTACTTATGAGATCGTATTTACCCTTACCTTACAGAGAAACAGGGATGTTTATGAAACTGCCTCAGTCTAGTTCTCATTGAGCTCAGTGTGAATAGAAAGATAGTGCAGCTCTTAACACAGTGTAACAGCCAAATTCCTGTATGTATTACTAAATGTTATTAAATAAAGTAATACGCATCCACCACCTGCTGTTGCTGTCAGACAAAGTAAGATAAAAATGGGTGACATGACTCCGGACATTTATAGTCTATATTGGTTCAATAGGAGGGGGAAATCCTGTCCATAGCCAGTTAGGGAAAAAAACGATAAAGGCACTGTTGTTCATTTACTGAAGTGGTGTCCAGGAAGTGATCATCTGAAATTATTTGTTGGCAATGTAATGTTGTCTTGTCGATGTAATGTTTTCCCATTTTACTGTAAAGAGTAGGCAAAACTGTTTATCTCAGAATGACCCCAAATCGTGAGTACTATACTACTACTGTACTATAAATAAATTACTGAACAAATTCCTGTACAAATAAATAAATAAATAATTTACAAAAAAAAAACAACAAACAAACCCTGGCTGCCTTAAAATTTTAGTCAGTGTGGTTCTATTTCGCCTAGGGCCTACAGATATCTAGAACTGGCCCTGCCTGCACTTTATAAAAGGGTATCGTATTTTGACCTATACTAAGGCCTTTACTTGTGCGATTTGTGTTTACTCCTATATTACTGTTTATAATGTTACATTTATACACGCTGCACTTCTGCTCAAATTATATTCCACCCTGTACTTCCTTACTATTTGTTTACGTTGTTGTGCACAGTTAGTGATGTGTATTGTCGTAATGCCTTTCCTCAGTCTTCAGGTTCGACAGGATTATGGGAGCTGAATTACTTTTTTTTCAGCAGGGTACTGTGAGCAGGATAGGACTTTTTTTTTTTTTTTTTTTTTTTGGCAGTGTTCACATATTACTTGTTTATTTGCTACAGGCGTACAAGCCAATGTTCTTACACAAGCTTTGTAATTAGTCTCAGTGCAGTTACACAGTCCGGAGTCATGTCACCCATTTTTATCTTACTTTGTCTGACAGCAACAGCAGGTGGTGGATGCGTATTACTTTATTTAATAACATTTAGTAATACATACAGGAATTTGGCTGTTACACTGTGTTAAGAGCTGCACTATCTTTCTATTCACACTGAGCTCAATGAGAACTAGACTGAGGCAGTTTCATAAACATCCCTGTTTCTCTGTAAGGTAAGGGTAAATACGATCTCATAAGTAATTGCTTTAATATAACCAGGACTTTGAGAGGTAAACCAAAAACTCAGCACGAGATGAAAAGCCGTACAAATGAGATGTTAATCATCGCTGCACATAACTCAGAATAATGAATGCACTTATGATTTAAGTCCACAAATATTAGCTGGGATAACATTTGGTTAAACTTTTTTTCAAAGGTAATTCAAACAGTTCTTGCTGTTCACTTCAGACTTTAAAGGACCCGAAAAAGCTGCCAGGGGACACAGCGGGTATTGAGCTAATGCCACACTCCAAAGCTGCTCCAAAGCAGCGGAAACAAGAGCTCAGAGTAGAAATATGTTACAAAAACAGCCATTATAGATGAAGTAAAACACATGGTATGTGATATGTTTTGCTTGAATTTGGAATTCTTTTAGAACCCATACTTATAATAAATTACATTAATAGATGACTGATATGTTGTAATCCTTAAAGCAAAACATCCTGTTCTTTATTTTAAAATATACTGGGATTTCACCAACCAGCTGTACATACTTTGTTGTATTATTATCTTAACACCTTATATCTCACATAGATTGATCTACAAACTGCTAAGGTGATATAAACATGATTATACAATTGGGGTACATATGGTGTGAATTAAACATTAATAACTACATCACTTAGAAAACAGTATTTGTGAAATATTTGGAATGTTCCACAAGTCACATGTTCAACAGGAAGTTGCATTTGAATTTTCTTTATTATCAGTGATACTGTGATGTTGACTGATGAGATCACTGAAAGTTCAAACCTGTTACCCGAACAGATAACTTGTATTATATCTTTACTATTTAACAATTTCTAAGAGGGTAAAATATAACATTCACAAAATAACATTCCTATAATGTTCCAAAACCATAATTTTTTGGTTCCACAATGTTATGGGTATTTTTGCTGACACTATTTTCTCAGTTAGACAAAAATGAACATTATAATAAAGCCAGTATTTACATTCCTATAAGTACAAAATGTCACAAACACCAGCAACAGTTGTTAGCATCCTGAAAAAGTTAATCCCTTGGTATGCCAAAGCAGAAAGTGCACACAGAGGTAATATTTATCTGTCCCTCAGTGGGTTTAAGAGAAGCTTAAGAGCTAACCTGAGGGTTAGGATTGACTCTAGAGTGCTGTGGTCAGACTCAGACTGTGTTTAGTGAAAGCAGGTGTAGAACCCACGCTGTGAATGCAGGCATCCGTCCAGCCGGAATGAGCCCATGATTTATCAGGCTCCATTCTCCTTCAGACTAAACGTCTCCATGAAGTGGGTTTTAAGATGTCTGCCTCACTACCTCATGGACAGAAACAACTACAGCATCAATGAATATTGTCTTTCTGTCCTCTCGTAAATTCTCGGCTGTCCTTCCAGCTCTTGCTCATTGCCACTGCCTCACTGCTCAAACATACAGTGCAAAGAATGCTTCCTGTTTCTTTTATTGTATGCCATGGCAAACCCTCTATCAGTCACGACAAGTTTAATACCTCTAAAGAAAGCTTAATAGCGTACAGGTGGGAGAGTAATTGTGTTATATTTTGCGTAACAACACATTATCTCACCATTAATTGAATGTAAAGCTTTGCCAGCCTTTACCTTAAGCCTAATTCCACATGAAATATCATTAGAGTGAAAAGGAAAAGCCCATGTTATGTAGGCAGAGGTATGAGTCAACCATGATGGATGATGGAATTGGGGGAGTGAGAGTGTGTCTAACACACTGCAGGCAAACACACACCCTGCAGCAGTGTGACGGCTACACAAAAGAGGTGGCCAGAGGTGACGATGTGGCTCGCCGCTTCCCTTTTAGTCCGTTTCCCCTCGAGTGTGGGGCTCCAGTGCAGCCCGAGCTCATCTATCATGATAGAAGTACAAGAGGAAAAGAGTGAATTATCTTGTGGGGCTCCAACTCTGCGACAGAGTGTGAAAAAACCTTTGTGAGAGAATCTGCATGAATGCCAGATACCTGCTTCCTCATTGCAGTTATCACAGGAATGTATTACGGGTGAATGGTTTTTACACCAAAACAGTGCATTAAATGTGCTATTAGTCAATAGCTTGCACATGAGGTATTTGAGTTTGGATAAAGGTCACACCAAGCATTGGAGCTGAATGAGACTATTCTGCTTTATTTTCTTTACATGTCAAGCAGAAAAACAGGTTTTTGCACTTCTGAGTGATAAATATAATGTTTTCATTGTCTCGGTGTTGTGTTTAAATCTTATTTGTACTAAAAGTGAAACAAGAAAATTTCTCAAATTGGCATTAAAAAAACAAAAACAACATGTATAAAGCAGAAAATACAGTGGATAGAAAAATTCTACACACCCCTGTTAATACAGTAGATATAAAAGGTCTACACATCCCTGTTAATACAGTAGACATAAAACGTCTACACACCCCTATAAATACCGTAGATATAAAAAGTCTACACACCCCTGTTAATACCGTAGATATAAAAAGTCTACACACCCCTGTTAATACAGTAGATATAAAAAGTCTACACACCCCTGTTAATACAGTAGATATAAAAGGTCTAAACATCCCTGTTAATACAGTAGATATAAAACGTCTACACACCCCTATAAATACCGTAGATATAAAAAGTCTACATACCCCTGTTAATACAGTAGATATAAAAAGTCTACACACCCCTCTTAATACAGTAGATATAAAAAGTCTACACACCCCTGTTAATACAGTAGATATAAAAAGTCTACACACCCCTGTTAATACAGTAGATATAAAACGTCTGCACACTGCTGTTAATACAGTGGATATAAAAAGTCTACACACCCCTGTTAATACAGTGGATATAATAAGTCTACACACCGCTCTTAATACAGTGGATATAAGTCTACCCATCCCTGTTAATACAGTGGATATAAAAAGTCTACACACCCCTGTTAATACAGTGGATATAAAAGGTCTACACACTCCTATTAATACAGTAGATATAAAAAGTCTACACACCCCTGTTAATACAGTAGATATAAAAAGTCTACACACCCCTGCTAATACCGTAGATATAAAAAGTCTACCCACCCCTGTTAATACAATGGATATAAAAAGTCTACACATCCCCTGTTAATACAGTGGATATAAAACGTCTACACACTGCTGTTAATACAGTGGATGTAATAAGTCATTGTCTTGGTGTTGTGTTTAAATCTTATTTGTACTGAAAGTGAAACAAGAAAATTTCTCAAATGGGCATTAAAAAAAAACAACATGTATAAAGCAGAAAATACAGTGGATAGAAAAATTCTACACACCCCTGTTGATACAGTGGATATATAAAGTCTACACACCCCTGTTAATACAGTAGATATAAAAAGTCTACACACCCCTGTTAATACCATAGATATAAAAAGTCTACACACCCCTGTTAATACAGTAGATATAAAAGGTCTACACATCCCTGTTAATACAGTAGATACAAAAAGTCTACACACCCCTGTTAATACAGTCGATATAATAAGTCTACACACCGCTGTTAATACAGTGGATATAAAAGGTCTACCCACCCCTGTTAATACAGTGGATATAAAACGTCTACACACCCCTGTTAATACCGTGGATATAAAAAGTCTACACACCCCTGTTAATACCGTGGATATAAAAAGTCTACACACCCCTGTTAATACAGTGGATATAAAAAGTCTACACACACCTGTTAATACAGTGGATGTAATAAGTCTACACACCCCTGATATAAAAAGTCTACACACCCTGTTAATATAGTAGATACAAAAAGTCTACACACCTCTGTTAATACTGTAGATATAAAAAGTCTACACACCCCTGTTAATACAGTAGATATAAAAAGCCTACACACCCCTGTTAATACCGTAGATATAAAAAAGTCTACACACCCCTGTTAATACAGTAGATATAAAAAGCCTACACACCCCTGTTAATGCAGTGGATATAAAAAGTCTACACACCCCTGTTAATACGGTGGATGTAATAAGTCTACACACCCCTGTTAATACAGTAGATATAAAAAGTCTACACACCCCTGTTAACACAGTGGATATAAAAAGTCTACACACCCCTGTTAATACAGTAGATATAAAGAGTCTACACACCCCTGTTAATACCGTAGATATAAAAAGTCTACACACCCCTGTTAATACCGTAGATATAAAAAGTCTACACACCCCTGTTGAAATGGCAGGTTTTTGCAAAGTAAAATATGAAACCAAGATCAGATCTTTTTGAACATTTAATGTGATATAACAATCAAGAAAATGCAAGTGAAAAACTAATAGAAACATTTTAGGGAAAAAGAAACTTTTTATAATACTAAAACACCTCTATAAAATGGTGCATGTGATTTATATATCATATTAAAAGTTGAAAAAGATCTGCAATGCTTTATCTTGGTTTGATTTTTTTTCCATCGCAAAAACCTGCCATATTAACAGGGGTGTGTAGACTTTTTATATCTACTGTATGCTGAGATTATTTGACCTTGCAGCAACAAAATGTTTTTTTTTTTTTTTTTAATATACATTTGAAAAAAATGCATTGTAAATATAAAACACAAGTGATTTTTAGTCTTGAGACATTACCTCCATTTCTTACGTGCACATCTATTATCACGAGAGAGTTGCACAAGTGTTGGAAAAGCTGCATGTGGAACAGAAGTGCCACTATCTAAAAGCTTTATAATGTGTGACATATAGCTTTTCTGCCTAAAGTCAGAGAAAAGTCTTGACACGTTGTTGCATGTCTAACATTACAGCTGGACGAGTCGGACTACGCTACAATATTACACAAAATGATTCCATCAAGTGCCTAAGCATTCTTTAGTTTGTCAATCTGAGGATGCAGTTCAACAGAGAGTTTACCCATCAGATAGGTTTCCAAGTTGAACTCCTTTGGCAAGCTAAAAGCCATTAACTATTCAATGAACCTTTAGAGACTGTTCCTTTGTGTAAATAAATGTGTATAAAGCGGACTTCCCAAAGACTCCCCACATTATTGTCTTTTCTGTCCATTTTCCATCAAATGGAGGCTTAGCCTGTCGTTTGTGCAGCAGGGTCTCTGAAGTTGGTCACAGATGGCAGACTGATGGTCTCTGAGGCCAACAGTTTCATCAGCTGCCATCATCCTGGTCATTTCTCTCAGTGTGTGTGCTTGCGAACAGCTACTTCTGGGAGACACAAGGCTGCAGACGGGCCGCTGAACACGCACACACACACACACACACACACACACACACACACACACACACACACACACACACACACACACACACACACACACACACACACACAGCTGACAGACAGAGAAAGAGAAGAAAGGAAGAATATAAGAAGTTAGAAAGAAAGAGATCAACATAGAATGAGAGGGTAATAAGTTTGTGTGTGTGTGTGTATGTGTGTGTGTGTGTGTGTGTGTGTGTGTGCGTGTGTTCAGACATCAGTGTGGCGAGAGAAAGAGATTGATGTATGGGAGGTCTGAAACTTGTCACTCTTCACTCCTCTCTAACAGGAATCTGTATGCTGGGACTTAACCCCAGGCCTTCCGCTTTGAGCTGCTGTCACACAGACAAATGTGTAAACGTGACATGCGATTACAGACGCCACCGGCAAACAGAATGTGTGTTTACTAAGCCGACTCAGTGTTGTCATGCACCTTTAGGATCTGCAGTTTTCTTATATGAATGAAAACAAGTGTGTGGCCACACTGCATTCCAGAGGAGAGGTATTCAGACTTGTCAAACAAACGACAACAGGAAGCCTTGCTAACCCACACACACACACACACACACACACACACACACACACACACACACACACACACACACTCACACACACACACACACACAGAGCGAGAGAGCTGTACACTCTCCTCTTTACACTCACACATTTAGACATGCTGTATTTTTTACTTTGTGTTAGAAATATGCTTTGGAGACACTTTATATGAAGCCCATATTCACAAATCCTTATAACTGTGCCTATAAATTATTTATAAGTTTATAATGATTCCTTGTAAACACTTGAATAATCTCTAACGACGCCTTATAAAGCGCTAATGCTGTGTTATGAGTAACTACGTAATAACTCGTACTCGTAATCGTGTTGTAACACAAGTGTCGCTGTAACGTCATGTGCTGTAGTGCACACTCTTAATAACTACCAATGACCTGTAATTACAAAGCGACTGATTTTAAAAAGCATCACTGACTGCTTTAAGTAAAGTGAATACGTTCAATCATTCTTCAGTATTTGTATGTTGTAATAAAAAGCTTTTATGATTTTTTTTTATGTAATGCAATATGAAAACACTTAATTATTTGCAAAAATGATAAGCATGGACATATGTAGCACTTATGTAACTTTGGAAGGACAGGAAGGTTGGTGCTATGTACAATATAATGTATGTGTGTCCATTTCATTAAAAAAAATTTTTTTCACACAATTTTTGCAATGTACCTTTTTAAGTAACGTGTCTCTACACAACTACAACAGTGTTATAATTTAATGTTTAAAAAAAATGTTAATATATTATCATGGTTTTCTAATTTTAAAATATGAAGGTTGTGTAGTACAGCACATGCCATTTTAATTAAGCAATATGGTACGAGCAAGAGTGCGGTTATACTGAATCTTTGCATGGCTTTGATTCACCACAGGCACAAGCCCACTGGGAAATTAATATCGAGTATGTGAAATTTCGGACACAGTATGGCCAAAAGTTCTGTTTATTTTTCATTCGGATGAAGCCACACTCACTATGCAGCCCGCCGACTAGCTCACATTGAATTATACATTCCCGTTAAAGGTGCTTCCTATAAAATTTCTGGGCGTACGGTGGCTTAGTGGTTAGCATGTTCGCCGCACACCTCCAGGGTCAGGGGTTCGATTCCCACCATCGATTCCCACCATGGATTCCCACCATGGCCCTGCGGAGTTTGCATGTTCTCCCCGTACTGCGGGGGTTTCCTCCGGGTACTCCGGTTTCCTCCCCCAGTCCAAACACATGCATGGTAGGCTGATTGGCGTGTCCAAAGTGTCCGTAGTGTATGAATGTGTGTGTGAGTGTGTATGTGATCGTGCCCTGCGATGTATTGGCTCCCTGTCCAGGATGTACCCCGCCTTGTGCCCCATGCTCCCTGGGATAGGCTCCAGGTTTCCCCGTGACCCTGAAAAGGATAAGCGGTATAGAAAATGTATGGATGGACAATTATGATGATTTATGAATAGACAGTGTTAAAAAAAATTTTTTTCATGGGAATCACAATTTCTGTACATCAGGAATTTTCCTATGTCATTTTTCTCCACAGAGAGTAAAAGAATAGGCACACATGCACGCACGCATACACGTGTACACACACACACACACACACACACACACCTAACAAAGAATGTTTTTGCCAGCTACGCCCTGCCACAACATCAAATGCTTCATTAGCTCTCTGCCTTGCTGTTCCTTCATGCCCCCAAGCGCTAATCCATTACTGCCTTTCACGGTCTAAATATATTACTCCATTTAGATAGGCCAGATTAAATGTGATTAGAATAGCCTCCCACATGCTCCTATTCTGGCTAGAGCCTTTAGACACTCTGAGATCAAAGCTATGAAGGATACAGAGAGCCAAGAAAGTGCCAAAGTGAGATGAGAACAAGCCCCACGTCTGCACTAAGTGAAAGATTGAGAGTGACCTGCCTTCAGTCTCCGTCTGAACCCTGAATGCACGGAGAGATGGGAGCGTCATGGCGTGATCGGTGAAAAACAGGAGCAGTCTTTATCTAGCATCAAAAATCAATTCACTTTCTTTTGCTCTGACTAAGAAGGGCTGGAGATGCACTGAGCTTTATTTTCCAACCGATTACTGCAGCTGATTCTGTGTCATTCCTCCTGCAGTACATCTACTGTTTTCATATGCTCACAAAATGCTTTAAAGTATTTAAGCCTTCAACATGTGGGTTACACTTGGCTCATAAATATTGGTTTATAAAACAACCTGATTTTCCAAAATATCCTCATGTGGATAATGGATTAAACTGTGTTATGAATTCAAATTACTCAGATGAAGGAAAACTCCTTTTTCTTAGACACTCGACACAACACTAATCTCATACACCATTTCTGGTGCTGGCAACCGAGATGTAAAAATGGGATTTGAAGTAAAGCTCTGTTTGCGGTGTAACCAAACACCACAGTAGATATTGTCCCAGTCTTACAGTTGTAAATTAATCAGCATGAATAGTTCAACCATCACTGCAACTTTAATTTCAGTTCATTTCAATTAAACTTAATTGTCATTTTATAAACCTGCATGAATGTGCAAACCGTGTATTGTTTATTTTTATTATTTATTGTATTTATATCATTTTTGAATGTATATTCACTTTACAGAATTCTTTTGCATGTGCCTGACACTTTTGCACACTAGTGAGTGAAGAAATTAAGGTACACCACCAGAGCAGACCACCAGTACAAGCAACAGTACAATATGATAATAAACCTCCATCCATCCGTCTTCTATACCGCTTTATCCTTTTCAGGGTCACGGGGAACCTGGAGCCTATCCCAGGGAGCATCGGGCACAAGGCGGGGTACACCCTGGACAGGGTGCCAGTCCATCACAGGGCAATGATAATAAACCTCTCTAGTAGAATTCACAATGTACAGAAATAATGTGTAACACGCTTGATTTATATTGTTATTGAATTGGGTATAAAGTGACAGTGCTCATGTCTAGTTAAAACCACAGAACTTTATACCCAATATAAATATAGTGTGGTGTAATAGCTAGGGCGGCGCAGTGTTGCCGCCTCACAGCTCCAGGGTCCTTGGTCCCACCCAAAACATGCCAGGAGGTGAACTGGCGACTCTAAATTGCCCGTAGGTGAGAACATGTTTGTGCATGGTGTCTTGTGATAGATTGCCATCCCGTCCAAAGTGTTTTCCTGCCTCAGTGTCTCAGTAGATGGGCTCCAGATCCACCACAACCATGACCAGAATGTATGTATAATATACTGTGAACATCAGTTGGTTACACATGTGAAGTAAATGTGAAAAAGGTACTTTATATACTGTATTTAGATGTGAATATGATGAAGATGTATTTCTGTACATTCATATACATTTACATTTAGAGCCTTTAAATCAGATCGACTAACAAAAGTGCTTTGTAATCTCCATCCAAAACATATCCGTATGGTATTACAGTACAAATAGGTCAGGGTGCAAGAGCAGTATCAAGCTAAAACCCTGTTAAAGAGGAGTTGTTAGTGTATCATCGAAAAAAGTACAAGTTGAGTTATTTTTTTAAAATTAAAGATCACTTAGGTGGTTGGTGAGGTTGTAGGGTTTCAGTTTTTTGTTTGAAGACAGCCAGTGATTCAGCTTTTCCGACAGCCAGGGGAAGATCAGTCCATCACCCAAGTGCCAGTGGAGTCTTGATGCATGTTTTCCTGGAGTTTTGAGGGACAGCGAGTCTGTGAATAACCAGGTGTGTGCAGGCTAAGTAAAAACAAAAGCCTCTGTTCATAAGTCTAGTAGACGAGTGATGAATACCCTTGCTCCATCTTCCAGATGGTTTGAGAGCGTATACTGCTCGCAATTCCTACACATATGTCTCTGAAGCAAATAAGTGCACAAAAATAAGGAATATGGACCAGTAAAAAGGCTCAGTATTGCGCTTAAGTCGAGCTGTAATACATACCTTCTTGAATATTATTTCGTGGTGATTATATAGGCTGTGAAGTCCAGATGTGCAATCATAATTCAACCACTGTGAATTATTGCAGTGATTTATTAATTCATCCTCATGTTTGTGGAAAGAGAAAGAGAGCAAAGACAACATCTGAGTGGTGAGTGGTGTAATTGTGTACATATCAGCCATCCCACTAAATCATTCACCAAGAACTTTCCCAAATCCCTAAACATGAGAAACTCAAGCTTCTGGTATGCAGGGGAGAAACACCAGAATTAATACTGTAAATAGAATTTGCCTCAGTGTGAAAGAGAGGGGAAATATTGATTTAATCTTTGTTTTAGAGGCTCGGTGTCTTTATTTTATTGATTTTGTCTTTAATTGATTGTGACGTCACAGGGAGCATGTGAATCGAATTACAGTCTTATCAGAGACTGATGAGATCCTAATGCAGTACATGCCTCAGTGACAACTTCAGTTGGGTTTTTATTAAATTTTTGCAATCTGTCAGTCAGACTGGAGAAAAGCATAATAAGAGATCACGTGGTAATGAATCAGAAAGTCACTTCACTTTTTCAAGTTCAGCTTCTATCTCTTCAT
Source organism: Ictalurus punctatus (assembly GCF_001660625.3). Taxonomy (NCBI): domain Eukaryota; kingdom Metazoa; phylum Chordata; class Actinopteri; order Siluriformes; family Ictaluridae; genus Ictalurus; species Ictalurus punctatus. Next base: position 7,547,813 of record NC_030427.2, read on the forward strand.
GTTTAGTCCATTCATCCATCTTCTATACCGCTTATCCTTTTCAGGGTCACGGGGAACCTGGAGCTTATCCCAGGAAGCATCGGGCACAAGGCGGGGTACACCCTGGACAGGGTGCCAATCCATCACAGGGCACAATCACATACACACTCACACACCCATTCATTCACTACGGACACTTTAGACACGCCAATCAGACTACCATGCATGTGTTTGGACTGGGGGAGGAAACCGGAGTACCCGGAGGAAACCCCCGCAGCACGGGGAGAACATGCAAACCCCACACACACAGGGCCACGGTGGGAATCGAACCCCCGACCCGGGAGGTGTGAGGCGAACGTGCTAACCGCTAAGCGCCTTCATGTTTAGTATCATCCACAAACTCTTCTCTTGTGCCTAGTCCTTTCACAATTTCAAATTAATATGTACTCTACATGGTGTCCCAAAAGTCTCCAAACAAAGGGGAAGTGAACCCTTTTTACCAACATGTTTTCCAACATTTTCCAAACTTAGGCAAACATAGTCCCATATGTATGGAGACTTTTGGGACAACCTGTATTTACACTTTTAATGTATTTTATATGCAGGAAAACCCAATTTTGGCCTAAACCAGATTTTCTCCCCCATTTTTTGGCTGTTCAACCACACTGACATTTAATATGTTTTCCCAGACCACCATACAAATTTTCCCTAACTGTATTGTTTGTTATCATGCTGTTAGACTTTTGGACCCAACAAAAACATATCTGACAAGCTGTGTCGATTTATACATAATCGTTCGCTGCCTAACCTGTGGCTTAAAACACAATTTCTTTTCGAGAAGAAGAGGAAACATGGTTATTTTTCTCCAGCTCTATGCTAAATGAGCCATACTCATCTGTTATCGTTGAACATAATGGATAACATGACTCTAATAGGGTCTTGCTCATCTTCATTCATAACTGTCGTGCCACATGGCACCTATTAAAAGCCCCCAACTTTGGGCCATGCAAACTCCATTAATCTTTGCACCCACCTACACACAGATCCCTCATTACTCCAACCCTCACACTATGAAATAAACCGGATACTGTGATGCTAATCCTTTGCTGACATACTCTCCAAGCCTGAGAGCTCTGTTCATTCCATGAGGCCTAACCACACTCTTATTCAGGTATCAGGGCTTTTTTTTTTTTTTTTTTTTGTCATCTTAATGCAAAACCCACATTTTTCACACACAGCAATCCATCAGTTTCAGGAAGAACCTGTTCAGTGTGTGTATTTGATTTGAATTTGGTTTTGGGAACAAAATGTAGTGCATTTTATTTGAATATCATTATTATAATAGCATTGCATGCCTTTTGTATATACTGAACTAAAACATTTTCCTCTGGTTTCTGACCTTAAGATTAGTATCCAAAGCTTTAAATCTACTACCAAGAACTGTTTTAACTTAATCAAAATGACTCAAAAATACTATTTTACTCAGTTAAATATTCATTTTGTTCTTTTTTTCTTTTTAATAATGGAATTACGCTACACCACTCCTCAACGCTCGAATCAAATTGGTCAGAACATGTTGATTAAATGTCTATAGAAGCAGCTCCGTCAGTTCTGGCTGCAAGATTTGCATTTATGTGCTCAACATTGGATACATGATCATTTAAGGACTTACACAGGGACTTGTATGGCAGAGCTAAAGCTGTAACTTGAAGGTTTCGGACACAGGAGAGTGTTCAGGACGGAGGGGTTTGCATTTTACGCTTTCTTGGTAACATGACAAGCTGTGTTTTCTGTCTTATTCATTTCATGTGAGAGTTTCAAAACATTAAATATAACAGTAAAACCTATTTAAAGAGTATGGTGTGTTGTTCATTAATGGATAAATTGTTAGAGCTGACAAATTGTTGCGGTATAAGAAGAATAAACCCCTTTTTTGACCTGCTGTCATAGGAAAATAATCAACTTTGTAGTGAGCTATTTATTCCTTACTTGAAATATTCAATTAAAACAGAAATTTCTATTTGTCAAATCTTGTTATCTCTTAATGACAAACGTAAGTACACAAGTCAAGTAGTGAATCAACACCAACGGAGGCTTTCTTGGTGCCTCGTGCTTTCCTTGCGCTGTTTTCTGGAGGTCTTTTTCTTCTCATAGAGACCGTGTCTGGCCAGTCTGTATTTGGGCTCATTCTTTTTGGAGTAGTCCAGCGAATCGTATAGTTCTCTAGATATTATTTTTTATTCCTACCTCTGGTTTTTCTAGTGAAGAACAATGAAATGTTTAAAATATATCTATTTTTTTTGGACTGTGTGGCATCCCCAGAAAAATACTAATATAAGAACGGTATGTGAGCGTGTTTGTATTTCAGTTCAGAAAATGGTCATGCCATTTATGGAGCCTGCAATGCCTCCAAAGTAACTTTTATTTGAGCCCCTTCTTTGTCTTTTGTTCAGAAAGGCTGGGTAAATATTAGATTGCTGGGATAAGGTAGGCCAGGGGCCATAGGCCTGCACAAAGAGAGAAACCACAGCTGTCAGTCTACTGTATTTAATCCGGACCAGACCTCAGGCAGCATGTCGATAGAGGAGTCTGTTTCAATGCTGCTCTCTAGGTGCTCTCTTATATCAAACAGACCGGAGACACTAAACTGTCGATCAAATGTCAGTCTCTGTTTTACTTTGAGTCCTGTTAAAGACCATGTTCACACTGGCCAACCTTTAAGATTCTCACAGGAGCTTCCTGATTTTCATTGCCTTCACCAGTGTTTCTCAGAGGGACATTAGACCATCTAGAAGAACTTGATCAAGAAAGGAAACCTGCTTTATGTTTGATGTCAATATACTATATTTTCTCTGTTTGGGTGAGGGCTTTATCTTTGACTATGACGAAGACAGTAAAGCCAACTGAGAGCCTTTTAGACTGGCTGAAATTATAGTTTGATGAAACTTGCTCAATAACAAATAAGTGTTGAACACAAAACCAATTTGCTTGTGGTTTATTATTGGGTGATTTTACTATGAATGTGGGATTTGGAAGTGGACAAATCACTAGCTTGGGTGGCCAGGACAAGCAGATTTTGTGTCCTAGTTATTATTTTTTTATTTGCAGACAAGTGGGTTTGACAACCAGAAAAAAAGACTTTTGCAAAATAAAAGTTTACAATTTGCTAAACGCTTCCCTGTGGTGCGATACACTTCAATGCTGTAACTATAACGACATACTTCAGTGCTGTAACTCATACTGACACACTTCTATGATGTAACTATAGCGGGGTACTTCAATGCTGTAACCATGTGGTCCACTACTCAAAATAACTACTTTTACTCGGCGATTAATTAATTAGCGTGTATGGATTTTTTTCAGACTCGGGACCAGGAAGGTCTGTGGAAACACTGACATAACCAAGCAAAATAAATTGTACTGCAAAGATGTTGTGTAAACCTACTACTAGCACAACATACAATTACCTCACAGTTAAACATATATGGAGAAAATAAGAACTAGAATAAATCTTCTCAACCAGAATGAGGAGAGTTTACCACTTCTCAAAGCTGAAATGTTAGTTAACGACTTGCTCAATTTTTTGAGTATTCTCTATGATCATTCATTTCCTTTCATCTGGATGCATGCACTTAACTAACTAGCTTAGCTACCATTTGTCATTAGGATTCCAGGTAACCTTTTAACCCATACTGACGGGCTAGCTAACAAATGTATGATTTGTCCACCCCTGTTTAAATGAATACATTTATGATTCTGTAGGATCCCAAAGCTTCCCACCTGGGTTTTGAACATATCTCGATTTCTGTGCTCTCAAGTTTGGCAAGGATTGTCATGTTCAGGTTCAGCTGCAGAGCGTCAACATTAGCTAAGGCACAGAAGATACACACACGGTCTGTTTATTTTCTTCTTGTCTTTAAGCCAAGACATGATCTGACTCGATCCAAATCCGAAATATTTCTACAGGTAAGCATCTGTCGAGCACAACCCCAAAACACACCCAGATGAATTCGGACATGGAGAAAATTGTTTGTTATAGAGCCCGTCATTTTTTATTTTTTTTTCTGACAAATTCAAACCATGTGAGAGTAGAGTAAATTCTGGGACAACTCTGTTGCAATTTCAACAGTCCATGAAAAGACACAATAGTTTTACCTATGGCAGAACACAATAACCCGATTAAAGTAAAACAGCAAATATTGATTTTGTAAATGATTACAGAAATATTCTTCAGTATTGATTTGGTAAACAAATATTCTATTGCAAGTCAGACAGGAATGGTGTAAATAGACAGACCCAGTTCTGCAATGTTCATTATCTCAGCTGCTATCTGTATTATTCAACTTCAGGGGATAAAATATCAATGTCAAGTGCTTTTAAGGCCAAATCTGGCATTGTGGCTAAAACCTAGAAATTGACCGTGACAAATTTCGACACAAAGAGAACAATTCACATCTTTTTAAAAAAAAAAAATATTTAACCCAATCTGTCATTACATGTTATTTATTAGCAACCTATCATTGAGCTCAGTGAAATTAGAGCTGTGCACTGATGAGGCGCGATGAGAACCATAACACATGACATTCACCGATCCGTATTTCTACATCCTTTACATCCCTTTTGATTTGGAGTAAAGTCGTGATTTAATCCATGAGGACTATTGGCCAGGATACAGAGCACTATATTCCATATTTATAATACTTGATTGTATCTTGGCTTTAAGCCTAAGGAGGATTAAATGCAAGCTAGAATGTACTCCAGAGAGCATTAAAGATGTATGAATGTTGTATGCACACCAGGTTTCATACACCAGATCCTCCCATGGATTAAACTTGAATTCATGACAAATTACTAATCATAAGGTAATTCACAGGCATTATTCTTATATTTCTCTCAATTATGATACTCCTAATTGAGTATAAACTAAATGTTGCATTCCTATATTGTAGAAACATGTTGCCTGGTGACTAGATTGTGCTTGAGGGCTCAACAAATGCAAAGAAGGTCACCGCTCTCATTTCCTCCAATTCATTAATCGCTTGATTGCGTGCTAACTTACGTGACCGCAGCCTGCACTTAAAATTAACACTAACTGACCTGGCTTTGTTTTAATCCCAGCGTGAATCCCTCACCAGGCAATAAATTCCTCACATTTAGCTGCTGTTTTGTTTGTCCAAGATCATTATCCATGTTACCCATATCCATAATTTAGATGTAATTAGCTGGATGACTGAAACTGTGTCAGCGTATGTCTCCAGAATTTCCGTGCCATATTAAGGAAATAACCAGAGATTTGCGGAATAGAAATAACACTACACTACAGTGTTGTTGAGTTCTTGAAACTTGAAGTATGGATTAATCTTCTGTAACAGCATGACTCTGACAGCGGGGCTTTAATCAAATGATAGAATTAAAACATGCACTCTTTTCTATCATTTTGTTTCTACGGTTTCGATAGTAGCAACTGATTTACAAGGACTTGCATTGCGGACAAGTCTAATAATAAACATATTTAGAATAATAAACATAGTTGGAAGGTGAAACACATAAAAAAAGACCAAGGAAAACATTCCTTTCTCAGAACAAAAAAATGGTGTCCAGTGTCTCTGCAGTCCCTTAAACGATAATGCCCTGAATAAATATCAGTGCAACTTGAATACCACCAGTGCTATAAACCAGCAGCAAAACTAAAACATCGAATATAAAATATCGCATTTAACAATGTTATTTTTTGATGTTTGAACAGAAACAATGTAAGTTATATCCCTTTGGAAAGAAATGTTATACACAGACGGTTTCAAATCTGTTTTTGTGGTATGGAAAACTACCAAAAGACCCAAAAAGCTAAATCAGATGTGACAGTAAAATTGCATTGAGAAAATCTTGAAGTGTTTGGGATTCAATCTAATGCTCAGGAATCATTAGAGGAAACCCTGGATCCTCATCCTCTGTTGTGTACACTGAGCCAAGCTGTACGCCTCAAAGCCCAGGAAGCAAGAGGACAGTGAAAACACACGCCTGTCTTGCTCCCCTGCCGCCCAGACAACCTGGCCTGGATTGTGGAGCAGATTGCAATCAGCAAACACACAACCACCAAGTCAATCAGAGACAATAAAGCTCTTCCTTGCTATTCTATTAGATTTTTGCCTTCATCTCTAGTACACTTCAAAGCAAGGATCACAAATTACAAGTAAAGGCTTTTAAGAAAAGTGTTTTTGAGGAACACAGCAGCAACGTATCCTTAATGTATGTTTTTTCAACCATTTCCAATATGCTGCTCGACTAAACGGTTTAATTGCAGTGATGTTGACCCAGCATTGACCTACAATCGCACACAGGCTGAAACAGACCCCAATTAAAAGCACTTCAGGTCGGAACTAATCTGGGGTACTGGCTAAGAACCAAATTTGTAGTAAATCTGCTTCTTACTCAAAAAGGCACCAATAATGTTTTGCTTTCTTTCTTCTTTTTTTTTTCTCATGACTTCATACAAGAATTTCCTAGTAATGGTGTTTTATTCTTATAAGCAGTACATTAACTTAAACGAGGATTTTAGCCGTAAAGAGTAATATTCGGTTTCTCCGTAGACAGAGCGTGTTTTCATTGTTCTGAATTTTCCTATCAATTTTGGGGAGCTTTTCCCCTCAGATCATTTTCCATACGCCATCAATAAACACAGCCCAGGTCACAGAAATGCTGCAGATATTTTTAGACACTCATTCAGGCAGTAAGTCTGGTGGCCTTCCACTCGTGCACTTTGATCTCTTGACTTTGCTAATGAAAATTCTTTGTGAACGGCTCGATGAACACAAGCCAACCAAGCTGGTAGATCTTATCTTCCCAGTGAGGTCATCCTTGGCACAGACATTCCATAAAACAATATCTTGCCGACATGAGATTGGAGACAGGAGTCCTGGAAAAGCAAAGCAGGCAAGCATGAAGAAACATAAAGCAAATAGATATGGAGATAAGAAGCAGGAATAACGAAGGAATAGCCATTGAATGCATGTTTGGACCTGCATTGTAGTGAGCTGGACACGTTCCAGATTCAATTAGGAAGCTGCTGGGACCTCCAGTTCTCTGTCTGAGAGAGAGAAGACCAGGGTAAAGCAACACAAGGAGTTGGGTACTGCTTGGGGTAATTTCATGGGTATTTCCAGAATTCCCGTTCCGTCCTTCGGTCCTTGCGCAGTCTGAGCGTGACACTTGAACAGCCAGGGGAAATAAGCGCAACGGCTAATCTGAATCACACAAAATGTGTGCATTGCATTTGGCTCACAATAAGGTCTCAAAAGAAAAGAAAAGGAGCTCTGGGACATCCTACTGCAGAACACTTTTGGAACAGAAATACTATCTGATTATATGCATGCTTAAAATGATACCAGCCCCCGCTAATGTGTTACCCATATGGTTATATCCACATGAGTGTTAGACATGTAGTAATATCCTCACAGGTACATGTTAAACAACAGGAGGGGTGAGGAGGGGGATTTCATTGTGTTTGGTTTCAAATTTACCAACCTTGAAATGACAAAATAATGCATACACTCACAATTCACATGATGCTTAGGACCTTAGGGTACAGGATTCAGTAATGACAGCATACATGATGTATGCAGCATACATACTCTGACAGCCCATGGTGACTGACATAGTTCCAACTTCTCAAGCAAGCTGACATGCACATTAACGCTCCTAGTTAATATTACATGAGGTTAATAAGTGGCTAAAAGCACTAGCTAATAGCACTAGTAGCTGTCTGAAACCAGCATATTACATATATTACTGTAGTGTATTATGTTTTTTTAATTAATTTATATAAAATTAAGATTATACTGTGTGGGGCCTATGTAAGTGAACTTATTTTGGATAAATGCAGGTGCTGCATAGATAGGGGAATGTCTTTGTCTGTGGGTTGCTATGGAAGTTATCTCTGTAGACTATAGACCTTGGACCTCTATGTGAAGGGAGAGTTTTTACAGTGGTTGTGAGAAGTTAGAGACTGAGAGCTTTAATAAAACCCATACATTTTCCTGTATCTCTTTTCTAAAGATCTAAAGTGGAGACAATCTAACAGTAATGTAGACCGTCTTGTAAGGATATTATCTTAGTCATTTTACATTCATTCTTCTTCAATAACTATTGTATCCTGCTGAATCCACAGCCTGTTCCATGAACGCTAAGTGCGTTGTGCCGTATGTATAAATAATGTACAAATGCCATGTATAAAACTGTAAGTACATCCACATTGATAGAGCATCCTCTCTCTGTAGCATGCCCGTCATTATAGTGAGTGTTAAATATGACATGAGGTATCATTCCAGCTTCATTCATTTACAGGTAGGCAAATTTATATAACACGCTTGAATACACATCTGGGCAAACTTAATATCATCTGTTTAGATTAGATTAGAATTGTTTACTTATTTTGAGTATATGGGAAACCCTAATATCAAATATTTATTGTAAGTTAAGAGACCCAAGAGAGCAAGAAGTTATGTTTCATTATGAGTATTTATAATGATTCATGCTGCATTTTTATTTTTTGCCACAAATCTGAAGACCTGTAAATAGAATATGGAAACTGATCTGAGATCTGTGGTCATATTTTGAGATGTCTCATGACCACAGGTTGTGGAATACCCCAACCCCGGAGAGAACAAAGGTAAAGACCTCACAGTCATTCTGTGATGACCCCGAGCCACTTTTAAAGTGACACCATCCATAAAACAACCATGGTAGCTGTCACCTTTAGTTACTATGCTGGCTTAACAATAGACCTAAACATGCAAAAGAAAAAAAACATAAATAACTATGAGGCACCAGCACCATAAATGTCATCGGGAACTTCTGCAAGGTTTCAGTAATCCTCTCAACAAATAAATCTCGAAAGACAATACTTAAACTCAAAAAGCCAAGCAGATACTGTCAAAGCTCCCTCTCTCCAACCCTGAGAAATCACATTAGGCCTAACACAGGCAAAGAGCACTATTATTCACAGGTCTATCATGTTGAGTGACTAAAATCCACAAACCAGAATCCGGCTTGGACAATCTTCTGTTTACACTACTCCAGAAGTCTTTAGATGCGGGGAGTGCAGAGATTTTGGTAATCTCCTTTTAATCTGCCAGACTTTAATCTCCTGTTTGTTCCCGTTACTATGAGTGAATAAGATACTGATGGATATGATTTCTTTCCCTCGGTGTGAGCCCCACTCCCTAGGTTTGAAGCCACCATGTGAGTTTATTTTCCTCCAGAACTCAAAGCAATGTTTGGGACATGGTCTGTGAGGACATTATTCAGATGAAAATTCCAGGACCACCCCAGAAAGATACCCATCCATATTTTCTCAAGCATTCAGCACTTTTCAGTTAACCATCATTACAATGTTAGAAAACCCGGAATATTTGTAGACTGTAGACCATCACTATTTAGACAGTGATATAGTTGTTAGAATGTGAGCTTTGGATATTTAAAAAAGTGTTCTGTAAATACTAATGAGTTCTACATTTTTTTAACAATAATTTTTTCAAGAATAATTTTGTGAAGTCCGTCCTCTCCTTGCAATAGTTCTAAGTGTTGTTTCATGCTGATTGTTTATTCTACAGTATGTTTGAGTTGCCTTTGCTTACTGCCCTGTTTTTTCTCTGAAGAGTTATTATTTCACCTAGTGATCAAAAATAGGAACTGCAACAAATGTTATTGGAGTCCCATTGGAGCAGGAACCATGCTGCCCCATGCTTGGAGGTGGAGCAGCAGCAAGACAAGTACTAAGAGATGTGCCCAATTCAGATGGCTTAAAAATACTCTGCAGCTGCCATGATCTTATTTTACAGCAGATAATAAGAATGAAATATAATTCATTTCGGCAATCATGGTAGCGATTAAGGGACGCTGAACTACATATCCCATCAGCCCTGGCATGTCACATGTCCTAACCATAATCACCTGTGTCTCATTTCACCTTGATTAGCATCTCAATATATGTTCTAGTTGGTAAGCATCTCACTGTCAAGCTTTTATTGTTGTCGTGCTCATGTGTTGCCATTTGTACTGCACCACAGTCTCGTGCATAGTCTGCATGTTTTGCCTTGCATCTCTTGTTCAAGTTTTTTGGTTCTTGTTTTCGCTGTTTTTTTGTTTGCTTGCAATTTTTACAATAAAACCCTGCACTTGCATCCTCCGCCTCTACAAATCCCTGACAGAAAGCTTGAATTAACGCGGATGCAGCAGATTTTTTCACCATCCAGGAAGCCCTTCTGGAGTGGAACCACCTGCTGGGGGAGCAATAGAGGAAGGCAAGTTGTGTCAGAGCCACTCGGGAGTGTCTTGATGCTATGCACCTACTCAAGAAATTTTTTTAGGAGGGGGCTACTGACCTAACAAAAACCATCTCCCACTCTCCATGCCCCACTTTGGACCCTCTGCTGTGGATATTGCTCTGCCTCCTTGCACCACTGAGGATGCCATTATGGTTCATGGCCTCATCATGGGCATTACTCCATCTCGCTGCTCTGCCTCGGACATCCCTACACCATCTGACACTGCTGATGTCGTCACTTTGCCTCCTTACGCTGCTGAGGTCATCGCTCTTCCTCCTTGCATCGCTGAGGTCGTCACTCTGCCTCTGTCTCTCCTAGCGATAGTTCTAAGTGATTGTTTATTCTGTTTGAGTTGCCTTTGCTTACTGCCCTGTTTTTTCTCTGTATAGTTATTATTCACCAAGTGATCAAAAATGGGAACTGCAACAAGTGTTAGTTAGAGTCCCATTGTAGTAGGAATCATGCTTTGAGGTGGAGCAGCAACAAGACAAGTACAGATGTGCCCAATTCAGATACTGCAAAAAAAAAAAAAAAAAAAAAAAAAAAACCTGTGCAGCTACCAAGATCTTGTTTTACAGCAAATAATCAGAATTAAATCTAATACATTTCTTACAAGGCAAAGTGAAAGTGCAGACGTTGGGTCTGTGATGAACAGAACCATTCCTATTGCATGATATTGGATTGGGAGAAGGAAACAAATATTCACGGTGATAGTTAGGGGCAATGAGAAAACAATGGCATATTACACATGAACTCACAAGCTTATTCCAAAGTATTAATTACAACCTTCTTAAGTAATTAAGTGGATAGGGCTAAAGTGAAAAAGACACTTGAAGCATTTGACATATAATTTAAGTAGAGTATTATCATATTAATCATATATATTATTTTTTCCCAAGAGCATCCTGCCCCACCAAAACCTATGGTCACAAGCCACTGCTAGACAGTTTTATAATAAAAGTGCCTCATGGATCCTAAAAAAATGCACATGGATCCTAACTCTTTGGTTGAGTCTGGTTTGCTACAGTAACTCTCTTATATGGAAACACTTTGTGTAGGGTTTTACATAGCCTTAAGGGTTGTAAATGTAACCCGTTTAAAAAAAAAAAAAAAAGATTTTATGTATGGTTGGAGAAGAATAATAAAATAATATGCCACTAAATAGACACCCTTGAATTACAGCTAACATTCCATCTTTTAACCTCAGTCTTTTTCCACATTTACAGATGGGTGACAAATTTAAAACTGGTGGTTCTGTTGTGTTATGGGGAGCATTTTAGTTTCATGTCTTGAGTCCATTTGTCCCCTTAGAGCGATGAGTCATTTCTATACAAAGTTCTTCTGACTGTTCACCTTTATGCTATCATGAAAACATTTCTATCTTGATAGGAATGGTCCCTTTCAGGATAACTTCCACCAATTTTGGAGCGACGTGTTAGGCAGTGCTCCCTACCTCCATCATCAAAACAACAACAAGGCATATGGAAGCTATTCTGCCAGCTTGTGGTGGCCCAGCACCTTAGTATAGTTTCCCCCCTTAATTTGTCACCCATCTGTATATGTCCAGAAGATCAATCATTAAAAAAAAAAACATAACAACAAGAACATTAGTCACCCAAAAACTTCTTTCTGTATGTTAATAAAACAAAGATTCACTGTTTAATTAAACCACAGTAACCTCTGACTTCAGTCAAGTGGCTATTTGTGCTGGATGCCGGATCTGTTCACAAAGGCTTACGACATTTGTACTGATGCCAGTCTGTATTCAAACCCATGGGTGCAACCCGTCTGCCCTTTGTGGGCAATGCCATGGCTGAGGGGGCGTTGGGAGTTTCAAAAGCGGAGGTGAAGGATCAAACGCCGAGAGCCTTGGGAGTGAACAATACCATACAACTCCCACATTTTCTCACACATTCAACTATGTCACGCAATGGCTCAAGTTGCCAGATTCCTACCTCATTGTCCCTGGTGATCCATTCAGCCTAGAGACCTATCATATAAATAAACACATAAGCTCTTTCCTTATTCTATGAAAAGAAATGTATTCAAAATGGTACCAAGGGTTTTGCTATTTTCTTCCCTCTGTGATGTTGTCTGTAAGCCAGTCATTTGCATTTGTTAACTGTCATAACCACAATGTTCTGATACAGCTCATTTAATTGTTCGCTTGCTTCACACGCCAGAGATTCCCTGTTATATACTACGGTTGTCAAATAATTGTAGATAGCATGGCTCCACTGGGATAGCTTTTTTTTTGTGTGTTAAATAATATGATGAGAGGAAAGTGGATAACATATTCAGTTTTAACATGATTCATCCTGACAGAGATAATGCTGATTTGACAGTCTTCTGAAGGTCTTGCAGAGGAGGAAAAAAATAGTTTTTTTTTTTGCGTGGTTATTTTCGAATGTTATGACAAGCTCACTCATAGCATCAAATGTGTTTTCACCATGCTGTCTGCAAGGTCACTTTGGATTTTGCTAACTGTCATAACCATGGGCTTCTGATAAGACTGTTGTGTTTTGAATGCAAATCTTATATGCCTTTTATATTGTGTCTTTGTTCAGATAAATTCCAATAGCGTGGCTGTCTGACAAAGCAAGTATCACTGTGAAAGAATAAGAATTTATCCAGTGATGGTGACTCCATGATAAAGTTTGGGTTATGAGCGATTGAGAGCCTCTAGAAATGCCTTAGAATGAAATTGCAGTGGCATGGTGCCTCATACAGAGGTGAACCAAATATGAATCCATAACATATTCCATGAATGTTTTGTTGTTGTATTCCATTGTGTCTTTCATTAGGTACAGAGAAATTCAGACAACACAGTGTCACTGGGACTGATTTATTTCATGGCCATGTGATAGATGAGATGAGAGTAGAAAGTACATCTTCATTTTGCCTCATGGGGCCCTAGAAACAATGATTTACCCTGACAGAGATGTATATAATATGAGGCCATGGTTATTTTTAAAAGTCTCCCCTTATACATTTTTCGTCTGCTGGATGTATCTTATGTTGAACTTATGTGAAAAGGAGAGACTCTTTCATTAATTTTTTGACACATTCATCATTTCTCAGGTAGAGGAAAGCTGGAGACTGTGGCAAGTTGTCTGACTGTGCAGCTTGACACTGGGTGTAAATTACCCACCACTTAACAGTGGAGGAACCACTTCAATTTCTGAAAGCTTTGTGATGACTTTTATCTCAGAGAATTTGTAGTCTCTACTGACCTCTACGTCAAATGTACAATGTACCTCATTTTCACAGGTACCCTGACATTTAAAATATGTTTAATAAAAAGAAATAGGCTTCATTCAGTCATGAATGTTGACAATACTGCTAATAATGTAGTATGAGGTAATCCTCAGCACCTTCATCTAATTTCAAGGATTATTTTATTTGTGCTTTGGGATGATTTGTCACAGATGACATGGTTTAGGGGGCTGGGTATTTCTCAGTAAGGTAGATGTGCATGGTAGACCTTCCATGTGCTAGCTAACTGGTCTAAGCCTTTAACTACATTTGTCATCCAGAGTCCCATCCATCCATCCATCCATTTTCCATACTGCTTATCCTACACAGGGTCGCGAGGCAGAGGACACCCTGGCCAGAGTGCCAACAGAATCCCATCCACTTAAATCTAATGAATATTTTCAGTTTAAAAGTAAGGACTGCAATCTTAACAGAAAAGTCACAGCAATATATCAATAATTCTTGTAACCATCATGTTTGATCAAATTCTTGGTGAGTTAGCACCAAGGCCGCTATTAGTTTAGCTTTCCTAGCTAGTAGTAGGCTATGTCCTATGTTAACTGGAGGTAGCTAATCTAGTTATATCGTTTATAAGCACTGTTAGTACAACAAGAATCTTTAGCTTTGTTTCTTTAGCTTTGGTACTGGGGGTGGCTAACCTAGCTAACTACCTTATAAGCACGATTAGCTCATTTAGCTAGCAATACAACCTTTATTAGTTTTGCTGCCAAGTTTAACTAAACCAGCTATCTATGATGCAAACATTGGAAATCCATTTTACACCTGTTGTGGTTCTCACAAAGATTTTCAATGACTTTTGAATTAGCATTACATATGACTTACAGGTAGTGTCACTAAAAATTCCCTTGTGTATATTTTGCTGGTGGTTTCTAGCCCAAAATCCTCTCATTGGACTGAAAGAATTCATCTGATTGAATAGAGAAGTAATGTATGTTATTGGCTATTTTTTCTGCCGTCATTTAGCATTACATACAACCTACGAAGGTGGTTTATTCACAGTCATGATGTTGAAGCCAGAGATACCAGCATCTACAGTTTAGCCATAGCATTAAAAAATAATTCGCCTCTTTATAGAGTGATATAGGATCTGGAAAACTACACTTTCCTGCTTTTTCAGCTAAACCAGAAGTCAGATCAAACGTGAATAAAATTTGTTTGGTGCAAAAAGACAATTCACTGAAGGAGATGCATGACATAAAAGGCACATCCCCCCCCAGTAGTTCATTTTAATTAATGCTGACTTTAGGATATGTTGTGTATCACCATCTATTAATTTTCTTACAATACTGTACATACATAGGTTATCACATTAGGTCCTATTTGGGCAGATAAGTGTTTGATATTTTCGTAGTGTATGAATGGGTGTGTGAGTGTGTGTGTGATTGTGCCCTGCGATGGATTAGCACCCTGTCCAGGGTGTACCCCGCCTTGTGCCCCATGCTCCCTGGGATAGGCTCCAGGTTCCCCGTGACCCTGAAAAGGATAAAGCGGTATAGAGGATGCATGGATGGATGGATGGATGGATGGATGCTGTTAGCATGGAGCCATTTTCTCCACCAACATATACTAGTTTATTTATTTATTTATTTTTAAAGAAAAATCGTTTTTCTCTCTGCCTGTGAGGATTTTCTCGTTGGCACCAATGTGTAGCTGTATCAACTGAACTTTATTCAATGATCCCAACAGTTAAAAAATTTGTAGCTACAGGAATGTAGCTAAATTGGCAGCCAGCTTCATTCACTTGACAGGGTTTTTTTTTTTTCCATCTTGAAAAAATAAGTTCCAAAATATGCTCTTTTCTTGAGTCATTACATTCTTTTGCAGAAGACATTTGCCAGCAGCAAAAGTGTCTGGTGGCATTGTATGTTTAGCAATGGATTACACCGTGTTTGTTCTTCGGAGCACTAAATATAGGATGGTGTGAAGGGAGGCTGCCTGAGGGAGTGTGCATAGGAAGACTAACAGAGGGACATAGAAAAACACAACCAAGGGGTCTGTCACAAATCTTTTTCCCAACTGTTTTCCTCAGGCATGTGACACTTGCTCCATATATTTTCACACTATTTGAAATAATAAAACAAAAGAAAAAAAAATTAACTGTTGCAAATTTATCTAGCAACTACAGTCGCCTTGAACTTTTCCACATGTTACAACCTGGAACTGAAATAGTCTAAACTGGGATTACACACTCTCCAGCCCCACTAATAGGACCACCTGTACCCAAGTTCATTCATGCACTTATCCAATCAGCCATTCACCAAACATGAGGACAGGTTCACTGAAGAGTTAAAGATTAGAAAAAGACCAGGCAATGTTTCAGTTTAGGTGAGTCTGTTCCCAATGTAACCTCGGATTCCTGTTCTTGGCCGAAAGGAGTGGTACCCGGTGTGGTCTTCTGCTGTTGTAGCCCATCCACCTCAATGTTGTGCACTGTGAGATGCTTTTCTGCTCACCAGAGTTATAAAGCGTGGTTATAAAGAGTGGTTATTGTTGACTTCCAGTCAGTTCAACCTAATCTGGCCATTCTTTTCTGACCTATTTCATCTGCAAGGCATTTCCACCCACAGATCTACAGCTTACTAGATGTTATTTTGCACCATTAGATGAAAAAGAGACTGTTGTGTGTGAAAATCCCAGGAGATCAGCAGTTTCTGAAATCTCAAACTAGCTTAGAAACCAAAAAAAAAAATCATGCCACGGTTAAAGTCACATCGATCACACACACCCCCCCCCCCCCCCCCCCCCCCGTACTGGTGTTTGATGTGAACATCAACTGAAGGTCTTAAATGTGATACTTTTCTGCATTGAGCTGCTGCCACATGATTGTATGATTGGATAATTGCATGACTTAAAGCAATTTAAGCAGTGAATATATATTGTGAATTGGCAATTTTGTGTAGATTCATGACATACAATCCCAAGTAAGTCCATTTCAAATCCAGGTTCCAACACTACAAAATGTATTGCGTGAAAATTAATATATATTTATAAAAAAAACATTATGTATTCACATCGCTTAATGATGGGAAAATCTGATTTATTATTTTTTTTACACACTTCTGATTTTCTGATAAAACAGTTCCATATACTATACATATCATCCAGAGGTCACCACTGGGCAATCCATAATCTGGCAGGAAGTTTTAGTGACGACAGTGCGATTGAACTCAACAGGAATCTTGTCTACACAGCATACTAAGTCTGTCACAAGAAACAAAACTAGCTTCTTGTACTATTTCTTCTTAATGCAGTCACACCATTGTGCCTCATTCACTTAAGCACAATAAACTGGTATTGTAGGCGTATTTGGGTGCTGAGATTTTTCTCCTGATAGTAACTTGACTTCCAACAGACAGGAAACACATTCATGAGTGTGTTAAGAACACAAATCAGATTGTGACCTTGCTGAAAGGCCACTGGGTATTTCAGTAAATTAGTTTTGTAAACAAAGGATGGCGCTCTTTTTTTCGAGGACGGACCAAAATTACCGTGAGATTGTTTGAGATCAGAGTGATGTATTTTAATGCAGAACTGAGAAGATTTTACTATTTGCAGTTCAGTTCCAGTTCATGCTCGCATTGTTTTCTTATTCTTTTCTTACTCGATACACTAGACATATACAGTAACACCTTCCTTAATAGGATATAAATAAAACATTTTGTGTCACTGACAGCGAAATGGTTATAGTTTGTTCTCATGACACCGTTGAGCCCCTGATCACCTTAAACTCAGCTGCTTTCTGCTTAGATTGTATTACACTGTAGTTTATACTGTAGTTATAAGTTGTGCTTTGAAAAAAAAAAAAGAAAAAAAAAGGTAAAAAATCATGTGATATAATACACTATATAACAAAATGATGTGATATGAGTATTTAAAGTTCTTGGTCATCTATGTGATTGCCTCTAATTTTTGCTTTGTCTTTTTTCTCTTGTATAAATAAGGTACTTATTAAAATTTTCTATTGATTTTAAGACTGTACTAAGAAGCCAACTTAGTTTTCTGGATGATAACCATCATAAATGATGGGAGAACTTAGAAAAGCAAATGTGATACGCCATCTGGTGGTCTTCTTGTATAGTTACAACGAAATAACCGGATCATTGACATACTACAAGAAAACAATGTGTTAAGAGGAAGTCATTTTAGTTACCTTCATGGTATAATTGTATACCATATATACCAACATCACATTTGGCATCACATGTGGTACAAATACAACCCAACATCGCAGTTTTGCAGTGTATCGCAGCATCTTCTTACAGCATTAGGTAGATTTCAAAGAGAGCATTTAACAGCGATGAGGCAAAACCAGTATGAAATTATTTGTTTACCTGAACTACTGGAGTATTTTTTTTTAAATATACTTTTTTTTCTCTTTACCTTTAACAGTTTATCAGTTTATCTGTCTTCTGTGCATATTTCCCAGTCTGAGCCCCATAATTAGCTCAAATAAAATATCAAACTGAGTCCTAACAGCACCTCAACACATTTTGAACACGGGAAAAACAAACTCAAAGCCATTATATTAGCATTGGATTAAAATGGAACCCATCCCTGGTGCATATCAGATTTACACCTGTGTATCATCCCAAGCCTTGTATAAACACATTTTAAATAAAGTGAACAACGAAACAAAGTGAAATGTGTGACACTAAATAGGACAACAGTATTTGCAGGTTTTCAGGGTTTCTTAGTAAATGCACTGATGTGATTTGATCTACGCTTTGACATAGAGTCTGATCTCAGGATAGGACAACGTGCCCCCAGAACACACTGCACAGTGAAGAAACAGTGATTCTGACACCAGGGCACACACAGTGTTTAATGTCATATATTATGACACCACTATCTAGGCACCATAAAAAAGTTCAAGGGCCTTGACAGGCGATTTATATTCTTGGGATCTATTTGGCACCCTGTGAACTCAGAGTCATTGGAACCATCTTCACCTTCACCCCGTTATGTCACCGCTTTAAGACTACCCTGCCTTAATTAAGATAATCTTAGACTCAGCCGTCAAGTGTATTATTGATTAAGCCAAGCTTAAACAAATCAACTGATAACTGAAGATTTTTTTGGTTAAAAATTAGAAACCACCAAACAAATACTCTGGACACTGACTGTCCTCAGCATGCTTACACTGGAAAGTGTTTCATAATCAAAGTGTCAGGTACCAGCTGTATCACATGCTTGTTTATATTTACATGAATGCAGAAGGAGCTTGTGTCTGTGTGTGTGTGGGTGTGTGTGTGTGTGTGTAAACTGACTGTCTGTATCAGAATTACCTCATAAATGACTTCTAATGAAGGATGAATAATTCAGAAAAGTAAACTGAATTTGGTCATTCTCAGTGCTTCAGAACTAGGTAATCACTAACATAGCTCTGATTAAGGGTTACTGCATTAAGAACTGAAATGAGATCAAAACCTCTGCAATCACAAATAAGTGGGATCTGGAACTACCTAAAACAAAACAAAAGTGATCCCCAAACAATAGGTATGAATTTTTGCTTAAAACATAAAATTTGGCGTTTGGCAATTACAAATCGTTCTCTTGGATATCTACTTATTTTGTAATGTAATCCACAAATTAAAGACATATGATTATCTTGTTCAAGCATATTAATTACTGGGTTAGAAATGAGTTCGGAAATTGAACATCAGTCGGCCTAGTGATAGCTGCTGTTTGTAAATTCTTCTTATTTAAAAAAATTAAAAATATCATCACTCCAAGAATGTATTGATTGCCGTTCAAATGTATTTGCAATAAATAACTTTATTCATACATACTGTATGTTCATGAATGAATGAATGAATCCACAAATTAATACATTCATTCATCCATTCATTAATCCGTTCATTCATTCATTCATCTTCATTCACTTGGTCTTCATATAGTGGATCAGGAGCACAGGAACACTGGCTGTGAGATACACCCTGAATGGGACATCGGTCTGTGGCAAGGCACCAAGCACACACACATTCACAGTAAGAGGCAATTTAGCACAGCCATTCCAGAAAACGATCCAATATTACATATCTGTGAGTGGCAAAAGTATGTGAACCTGTGATTTCAGTATGTGGTGTGACCCCCTTGTGCAGCAATGACTGCAAAAAAACATTTCCAGTAACTGTTGATCAGTCCTGCACATCGGCTTGGAGGAATTTTAGCCCGTTCCTCAGTACAGAACAGCTTCAGCTCTGGGATGTTGGTGGGTTTCTTCACATCACATGAACTGCTTGCTTCAGGTCCTTCCACAACATTTCTATTGGATTAAGATCAGGACTTTGACTTGGCAAATCCAAAACATTCACTTTATTCTTCTTTAACCGTTCTTTAGTAGAACGACTCGTGTGCTTAGAGTTGTTGGCTTGCTGCATGACCCACTTTCTCTTGAGATTCAGTTCATGGACACATGTCCTGAGATTTTCCTTTAGAATTCGCTGGTATAATTCAGAATAAATTTTTCCATCAATGAAATCTGTCCCGGCCCAGATGCAGCAAAACAGGCTCAAACCATGTTTGAAAACTTGAAAACATGCCATGCACACCATTGTCGTTCAGTGTTCTCCTGATAGTGGACTCATGAACCTTAACATTAGCCATTGAGGTCCTCAGAAATCTAATTTCTAATGTGTTGTGAAGATCAGACTTTAATAGAGCCCTGGTCTTTAAATTAAACAGGGTTCTCATTCACATCTGATTGTCATCCCATTAAGTGAAAACACCTGACTCTAATTTCACCTTCAAACTATAATATTTTTCTCAATAAATGTACTTAAATAAAATAAAAGTATTATATTTTTCTCTAAATTATTTAATTGGGTTCACTTTCTCTACTTTTAATACTTCTGATGAAAATCTGATAAAAAAAATGGAAGAAAATCTGATCATGTTTTACCTCATATTTATGCAGAAACATAGTAAATTCTTTCAATAAAATACTTTCAAGCACCGCTTTAATAACTCACCCCTTTTTATATGTTAGGAAAAAAAAATGTTTTACATTGAGCAGAGCAATGAAAAATAAATTAAATAAAACCAAATTTCGATACATTTAAATTGACTGATTCCGTGTGCTGAAAAAATCAGGGCCGCACTGTTTGTCTCTCCGTGCAATATTTACATCTTGCAAAAAGGCGTGACATCCAGTAACATGTTCCGAGCTGTTAGAATGATAACATCATGGACGACACCTGTTATTTTTGAAAGAATTTACAATGTGTACTTTCCTTTCAGAGGAAAGTTGCATAAGCAGTTTCCAGGGGCAGTGAGGTGGAAGTGGTACACATGTCTATTTACAAAGAAGTAGGTGGTAATATTGAGCAACAGTGTATTCACAACAGAGGGATGACCCTCTGTTGACATTATTAAAATCTTTCAAATATGCTTTACTTAAGGAGAACCAACTTTGAGAACCTTTGAAGCTCACTGGTGGACACAAAAGTGGACAATAATCTGGTATATGATAACTTGATATGATGAAGCAATAACAAAGCTTGATGAATAGATGCATAATAAGCTGTAAACAAACCTGAGTTATGTACAACTTCACCTGGCATGCTGTTGAGCAACCAGTGGAGCTCTGTGTGAGTGCCTCACTGGTCACATGGGGCTTGTTTGGCTGGTGCTGCTTCAGTGCTCCCACAGATGGAGTGTGGATGGGGTGGGTGGGGGGGTTGGGGGGAGACTTCTAAGTTTGGCATGTGACTACCCAAGTGGGTTATGTCAAGAGGCCGCATGTCTTCTCCGAATCAAGCTTCACAAACAAGTGGAGGATGGACACAGTCACCCCCTGGATCAAATGACACAACCAGCTGGCTGGTATATAAGCTAAGAGGGTGGCCTCTTGGACCAGTAGATCAAAATAAACCTCGGCGAGAACAGAAACACCCTACAGAGCTTTACACCCTACAGAGCTTTACACGCACTGTAGCAAGGAACCAGGAAAGGAAAAAAGGACTGGGATACATATAGACATGGACATTCAGACAGGCCAAGTAGTGAGGGCCGTAGGTCCTATGGAGAGCCTGGAGAAGCAGCTGAGCTGCCCCATCTGCCTGGAAATGTTCACCAAGCCGGTGGTCATTTTGCCCTGCCAGCATAATCTATGCCGTGGCTGCGCTTATGACCTCTATGACTCTCGCAACCCCTACCACTTCTCAGGAGGAATCTTCCGCTGCCCAACCTGCCGCTTTGAGGTGGTGCTGGACCGCCATGGTGTCTATGGGCTTCAGAGGAATCTCCTTGTGGAGAACATAATTGACATCTACAAGCAACAGCTAGAGAACAGCGGTGGTGATGGTCTGGAGCTTCCTTTGAAAGCCAAGGATACAAAAGCACCAATGTGCCAGGAGCATGCAGATGAGCACATCAACATCTACTGTATTTCCTGCCAGGTCCCTACATGCTCCATGTGCAAGGTATTTGGCCAGCACAAGGACTGCAAAGTATCTACCCTGAAGAGTGTCTATGAAACCCAGAAGGCTGAGTTACAAAACTCAACTGAGTTGCTTGCAGCTAGCAACAACTCTGTGCAGGCCATGCTAGTGCAAATGGAGGACATCTGCAAGGCTGTGGAGGTGAACAGCCAACTGCAGAAGCAGAGACTGGGAGAGAAGTTTGACTTACTTTATGCAGTGATGGAAGAGCGTAAGTCCTACCTGCTAGACCAGATCACGCAGGAGCAAGATGAGAAGACAGCAGTGGTGCAATCTCTAATTCAGCAATACAAAGAACAGTTGGAGGCTAGCAGTAAGCTGATGGACCAAGCCAAACAAAATTTTGACAACAGCAACATAGCTGAGTTCCTCATCAATGCCAAAAAGCTCATTGCAGAAGCCAAGGACACAGCCAAACTCTCCCAATTACAAAGGCCAGAGCTTGGCTTTGAGAGGATGGACCACCTCACATTGTTTACTGAAGAAGCAGAGGCCATGCTTGCAAAAATGGACTTTGGAGCAGATGATGAGGAGGAGGTGGAAGAGGAGGAATATGATGTGGCAGAAGGGGAAGAAGAGGAATAAGCAGTGAAGAACTTTGTTTGATCCAAAGACTTTTTATGGTGAAAGGGTAGATGAAGAAATAAAAAAGAGCCTTGGTTAGCACAGGAACACAAAATAGCTGCTTTTGAAAACTGTGATGAGTGTGTGCAATCTTAAAAGCAGTTTTTTTTTTACATGACAAATTGCATCATTTCCACTTTCCACTTGACTTTTATACTTTTGTATTTATACGAATGTCCATATTTAATTATTTCTGTTATATTTAGTATAGATGACAAGGTTTGCACCTGAATATTACATTTGATAGGATTGTTAAGTCAAAACTAGATTTCTTAGCTGTAGAATACAGCTGCTAAAATTTAGTTTTAGTGTGTCTGTCAAAATTTTTGAATACTTGAAATTATGAAGTTGACTTATTAACTACTGTAAAAGTTTATTTTCAGTGGATAATTCAATGGGAATAAAGTGTTTACCAAAAAAAAAGTTTTTTTTTTGTCTGTTGCTTAAAAGAAGTCTCCTAAACCTCATATCCACACACAGTTCTTCATTTAGTTGTTGGTAGGAATAGACAACAGTAACGACAAACTTTGTTGGTTTGCTGTTTGACGTTCAAGAGGCAGACTATTTTTGCAGGGTGAGAATGAGAGAAGCCATGTAAGGCCAGGAATAGACTACAGCACGCCTCATGTTTCCATACAGCTGCCGACACACATGCCTGCACGTGCTATGTGGCCAGGGGTCAACACTGATTCCACCATCAGCTAGAGATAGTTGCTAAGGTCCAGACTTAAAACAATAGCTGTAGAGTACAGTGGGGTCATTATATTGCATTAAGCTAAATAAGCACAAAAATGTAAGAACATGACTAGTAAAGACAATGTAATTGGATAGTGAATTTTTTTGTTTTGTTTTGTAGTATTTATTGTATCTTAATTTATTCACTACTGATCATTTTGCTACATTGGGAAAGTGGTTAAGACGTTGGATTACTGCTCGGAAGGTCGTGAGTTCAAAACTCACTTGCCTAGAGCAAAGCCTTTAACCCAAAACTGCTCAGTTGTATAAATGTGATAAGGAGTTTTTGCCAAATGCCAAGATCATTCAGAAGTCCTTTCATATACAGTATATACTCAGACATATCATTCAATGTTGTCATCAGCCAGTACATTAAAACCAGCTGCCTAATATTGTGTAGGCCCCTCTGGCACCAAGATTTTAGCAGCAGACCATTTAATTCTGTAAGTTGCGACGTGAAGCCTCCATGGATCGGATTTGTTTGTCCAGCACATCCCACAGATTGAGATCTGGGGAATTTGGAGGACAACTCAACAACTTTAATGCTTTGTAATGTTCCTCAAACCATTCCTGAACAATTTTTGAAGTGTGGTAGGGTGCATTACCCTGCTGAAAGAGGCCACTCCCATTGTAGAATACCATTGCAAACAAATATTAAGTGTTATATATTTTAAATTACTTTGAGCCCATCTCTTCCAATACTCACATAAATGTGGGTTGACGACAAAGGTGCCATGTTCTAAGTTGTTTAACATGTATTCATCTTTCATCAAACCCAAATGTCTTCAGTCTGTAGCAACAACTACACTTTTTGGGGGGCGGCTGTGGCTCAGTTGGTAGAGCGGGTGGTCCACTAATTGTAGGGTTGGTGGTTCGATTCCCGGCCCACGTGACTCCACGTGCCGAAGTGTCCTTGGGCAAGACACCGACCCCCAAGGTGGTCCCAATGGCAAGTTAATGCCTTGCATGGCAGCTCTGCTACCATTGGTGTGTGAATGGGTGAATGAGACACAGTGTAAAGCGCTTTGGATAAAAGTGCTATATAAGTGTGCCATTTACCAAAAACAATAGAGTTGACTGAGTTCCAATACTTTTTGAGGGGCTGTTTAATAAAAGTGTCCTCTTTGCAGTCCACAGCCCTTAAACCCAAAGCAACAAACTTCCTGTACTTATTGTTTATATATTGCGTTCAACAGTACATCCATTACAGATCTATTCAAGCAAAGTGGATCTCTGTCTAATAAAACTTCAGCAGCTGTCTCGACTTGATGAAAACCATGAAACTCCACACCTCTGTAAAGCCCAGATGCTTAGAATAGTATTTTACAGTCTGATGGTATATGTATACTGCATGGCATGAACAGCAGGTATCATGTTTCCAACATGTTGAAGAATGTTTTGGCACACGATGCCTCAGCACCAAGTTTGGCCAGTCATGCGATCAGTATTAAAGTGTATTAAAAATAAGATCACAAACAAAGATTTGCTGTTGTCATAGTGGAATTATTTGTAAATTTACTTAACCTGACCTCTATTTGTGGCAGACCTCCCAATGAAAAAAAAGCCTTCTCTTATAACTCAGGCTAACACGTTCACTTGCAATTACAGTGGTGTTCCAACAGTTCTTTGTGAACCATTTAGAAATTTCTATTTTTCTGCATGAATATGGTCTAATACATCATCAGATTTTTTCTCAAAAGTAACCTGCTGTGACCCCCTTGTGCAGTAACAACTGCAAATAAATGTTTCTGGTAACTGTTGATCACTCTTGCACATTGGCTTGGAGGATTTTTAGCCCATTCCTCAGTAAAGAACAGCTTCAACTCTGCAGTTCTCCAGCTGTGATCCTTGGAGATTGTTTGGCCACTTGAACCGTCCTCTTCACAGTGCGTTGAGACGATATAGACACACGTCCAATTCCAGTTTGATTCTTACATTTTCAGTTGACTGGAACCTCTTAATTATTGCCCTGATGGTGGAAATGGGTATTTTCAGTGCTTGTACTATTTTCTTATAGCCACGCCCCATTTTGTGAAGCTCAACAACTTTTTTTCCGCACATCACAGCTATATTCCTTGGTCTTACCTATTGTTATGAATGACTAAGGGAATTTTGCTTATGTATTATCTCATATTTATACCCCAGTGAAACAGGAAGTCATGGCTGAACAATTTCCCGTTCCTAGTCACCCAGGTGTACTAAAAAAATGTCAAATATCAATGAGAATATACTTCAAATATAATTTTTTTTCTCATATGAATTTATAGGGGTGCCAATAATTGTTGCACACCTATATCTAAGAAAGATTTATTTTTGATAAACCTGTGTTGTGTTTGCAATTGTTTGATATCCATCAGAGCAGAGTTTTTTTTTGTTGTTTTTTGTTTTTTTGCGATTTTTTAAAATAAAAGATCAAAAGGCTAAACAGTACAGACACATTTTCACAGACTTTGTTCATATTTACCAAGGGTGCCAATATTAGTGAAGGGCATTGTATGTAATATTGGATAATTTTCCTCAATAAATAAATGGCCAAGTATAATATTTTTGTCTCGTGTTTAATTGTTGTTGTAACTCTCATGTGTTTAATTTGGTTCTCGTTGTCCACATTTAGGACTAAAAGGTTCACAAACTTTCAAGCAGCACTGTATGAGACTGTTCATTTGAGTAGAATTACTGTGGAAAGTAGAAAGTGCATAACTTTAGGACAGAATTTATGGGAGTTCACACAGTTCATCGGACAATTGAATTTAGCTTCTGATTAACTGATCATTTCTAATTGGTTTAAATGGTTGTTCCCAATAACCCAAAACCGAGTATGTATTCAGGAGAAACATGCCTATTCACCTGTTATACAACAGCATGGTTCTTATATGTACCAAATGTACCAAAAAGTATTTAGTGTATTTATGTCTTTTTTTTTATTGATGGAACTTTGGAATCTTTGAGGAACACCAATTCCTAATGAACAAACTACTCACCCTTATTTGCTTCTTGAAAAGAGTTCTAGCTCTCTCCTTTATTACTCTGCTGTACATTTGACCAACGTGTCTGGTCTGAACAAGACATGGCACATTGTAAGTGAGGGCTAGAAGCTCAAACCTGCTTCTCTAAATAAGAACAGGACTTCCCCTGGATGGCGAACATGGACCAGTATATTGCATCTAATTTTAGACCTGTGAATCAGCTTGCCCTTAGCCTCTGCTGTAACTCACTGAAGGACACAACCTCTATCAACTCTCATGGCTTAACAAGGACCAAGACCAGAGCTCCTACTCCTGCTATAATAAGAAAGAGAGGATTGTGTGTCACAAATGCACAGAAACCTTTGTCTCAAAGGGTCTTTCTTCAAAATGTAGCAATAATATATTTCAATAACTTCACATGCGTTGGCCTTGGGTCTTTCCAGTGTAATGGCTGATATCTTGCATTTGAGAAAGATGCTATATCAATAAAGTCTTTTACCATTTATGAGGCATTCAAATGCGTGCATATGTGACCTGGAAAACATGATATTCTGCAGAGTGAGCATCTAAGAGCCTTGCTGTGTAAAAATATCCACAGTTCATTTTCAGATGTGGCAGCCACTGCCTGTACATGGTTACACAGTAAATAGACTCTTTCTCTCTGTCATCTTGCCATGTGTCTTGCTGGCATAAAGTGTATAATCAAGCCTAGCCAACTTTGCTTGTTTCTAACACAAAGATACTTAAAGGCAAATGAGTGATTTTTTGGGGGAGGAAGGAGGGGGGGGGGGGGGGGTTAATATAATCAATTAAAGCCTATTATTTCCATGGTATAATAAGGAATAATTCAATTCAATTCAATTCAATTTTATTTGTATAGCGCTTTTTACAATAGACATTGTCTCAAAGCAGCTTTACAGAAATATCAACACGGTATACAGATATTAAAGGTGTGAATTTATCCCAACTGAGCAAGCCACTGAGTGGAGACGGTGGCGAGGAAAAACTCCCTAAGATGTTTTAAGCAGAAGAAACCTTGAGAGGAACCGACTCAGAAGGGAACCCGTCCTCATCTGGGTAACAACAGATAGTGTGAAAAAGTTCATTATGCATTTATATGAAGTCTGTATGGCGTTAGGAGCAGCCGTAGTCCCAGCAGTCTGGAATTAAAGAAGATTTGAGCTCCATCCAGAGGCAGAAAGGATCTGGATCTCTAGTATCTCCATAAATTCGTGTGGGGCTCGGCGAAAAGAGAGAGGGAGAAAAAAGATAATTATGACTGCGAAGTAGTAGAACAGAATCTAGTCAGGGTAGGCTTGAGTAAACAAATACGTTTTAAGCCATGTAAATAAAAACAATAAAACATGTCAGGACATGCTGTTATAGGAAAATAATCAATGACAAGTCGGTATGAGGCCCACTGACCACCCCAAAGTCGAATATTTTCAAATAACATAATGTCTGTCATGTCACAGCAAACCAGTGACTACATTTCCCATCCTGCACTGCGGCCTACAAACATAGCCATGGACTACACTTCCCACTTCTCCAGAATTCTAATCACACACACTTGGTGCCAATCTCACACTCACTCACTCCTTGCTATAAAAGAGACTTTTTGAACACCATGACTTTGCGTAGTATTGAGTGTATTCTCATTTCCAAGCAGTTGTTCCTCATTTCTTGGTTTGATTCATGTTTATTGACTTTGTTTCTCTTTTTTCGTTTTGGATTCTAGCCTTGCCCAGTTTATGCCTGTTTGTAGATCACTTGCCCCATTGCCTGTTTTGACCATGATTTGTATCATGATTTGGATCTGTCTGCCTGTCTCTCTCTATTAAACGTCTTTTACTGCACTTGCATCCATCCTATCCTCCCTTACGATCCGGAACGTGACAGAATACTACGCCTCCAACATGGATGCAGCAGGAGACCATCACGGCAGTGTACTCAGGAATGTCTGGCCACCCTTCATATCAGTCCAGTTTACCCAGTGGACTGTCATAGACCTCCTGGAGAAGAATTTTGGATTGTGTGACTACCCGAGGCAGTTCTATCCACAACCAGATGTACTTTTCGAGCCTGGCGAACCCCAAGCCGGACAAGAGAGCTTGGGTTCATTGTGTCCCGGTTTTATGGCCCGGCCCATGAATGGGCAGAGCATCTGGCCAGTACAGGGTCCAGTGCCCTCAATAATGTAACTCAGTTTGTGGAACAATTCTTGAAGGAGTTTGGGCATCCAGGACCGAGCAACAACCTGGATCAACTTTTGAGGGGAGTCAGTGTGATGAACAAGCCTGACCTGCCATTCCACACCTACTATGAGTGGATTGACAGGGCAGCCTCCACAGCTCAGCTTCAGCCCCCAGCCGACAGTGCAGTGGTGGAGGTGACGCTGACCTGCAAGACCAAGGGCTGCAGTAAAGAGGCCCAGCTACAGTGTCCCACATGCAGGAAACTTGGGATCCATGAATCATATTTCTGCTCTTGTGGATGTTTCAAGAGCAGCTGGTGTACTCACAAACGGCTCCACAAGTGAGCACCTGCTGAGCTCCAGCTGGAAGTCAACGTGGCGACCTCATCTCCAGAGCTCCAACCTGAGACCCACGAGGTGGTCTCACCTGCTGAGCTCCAGCCAAAGGTCAACGTAGCGACCTTAGCTCCAGAGCTCCAGCTCAAGATCCACAAGGTGGCCTCACCTGTAGAGCTCCAGCATAAGACACATGAGGCGGTCTCATCCTCAGAGCTCCAGCATGAGATACATGAGGCGGTCTCATCCCCAGGGCTCCAACCTGAGACGCACGAGGTGGTCTCACCCGCAGAGTTCCTGCCAAAGGTCAATGTGGAGACCTCTTCTGCAGAGCTACAGCTTGAGATCCACGAGGTGATTTCATCCCCAGAGCTCCAGCAGGAGACCCATGAGGAGGTCTCATCCCAGAGTTTCAGCCTGAGACCCATGAGGTTGTCTCATCTCCAGAGCCTGCTGTGTATATATAAAGTCAGTATAACGTCAAGTTCTTGCTAGAGGTCAACGAGGTGACCTCCTGAGCCAAGTTCATATCCAAGGTTGAAGAGGTGACCTCTCAAGCCAAGTTCCTGTCAGAGGTCGAAGAGGTGACCTCTCAAGCCAAGTTCCTTTCAGAGGTCGAATAGACAACCTCTCAAACCAAGCTCCTGTCCAAGGTCGAAGAGGTGACCTCTCAAGCCAAGTTCCTGTCTGAGGTCGAAGAGGCGACCTCTCAAGCCAAGTTCCTGTCTGAGGTCGATGAGCTGACCTCCCATGCCAAGTTACTGTCTGAGTTTGACGAGGCCATGTTCCAGTTTGAGATCGACGATGTGACCTTCCACGCCACGTTCCAGTTTGAGATCGAGGATGTGACCTTCCACGCCACGTTCCAGTCTGAGATCGACGATGTGACCTTCCACGCCACGTTCCAGTCTGAGATCGATGATGTGACCTTCCCCGCCACGTTCCACGCTGACATCGATGATGTGACCTTCCATGCCATGTTTCAGTCTCAAACCGACATCACGACCAACCAGGTTATGCTCACGCTAGAGTCTGTTGACACGAACAACCAAGTTCTCCTTACGCCTGAAACCAACGTTACGACCCACCAGGATCTGCTCACACATGAAGTCGACATCACGACCAACCAAGTTATGCTCACGCCAGAGTCTGTTGATATGACCAACCAGGCTCTGCTCACACCTGAAACCAACATCATGACCAACCAAGTTATGCTCACACCAGAGTCTGTTGACACGAACAACAACCAACTTCTCCTCACGCCTGAAGCCGACCAGGTTCTGATCACGCCCAAGCTTGCTGACATGGACAACCAAGTTCTGTTGACGCCCAAATCTGCTGACAAGGACGACCAAGTTCTGCTTACGCCAGAGTCTGCTGACACGGACAACAAAGTTCTGCACACGTTTGAGTCTGCTGACAAAGACAACAAAGTTCTGCTCACGCCTGAATCTGCTGACACGGACAACCAAGTTCTGCTCACGACTGAGTCTGTTGACATGGACAACCAAGTTCAGCATGCTGAGTCAATGGAGGATATCGCTCCACCTTCCTGCCCCGCTGAGGACATTGCTCCGACTTCCTGCTCCACTGAGGACATCGCTCTTCCTTCCTGCTCCGCTGAGGATGGCGCTCAGTCTCCTGGTTCATGTGAAGACATTTTGCCCAGAAGGCCAGGACCACCAGGGGACGGAGTGTATTTTGGCGCTTCGGGAGAACTGCCCTTGGGTCATGTCATGTCACCGCAAACCAGTGACTACATTTCCCATCCTGCACTGCGGCCTACAAACATGGCCGCCGTGGACCACACTTACCCCCAACCCCCCCCCCCCCCCCCCCACACACACACACACACACACGTTCACCTACTCCAGAATTCTAATCACACACACCTGTTGCCAATCTATTCAATTCGATTCAATTTTATTTGTATAGCGCTTTTTACAATAGACATTGTCTCAAAGCAGCTTTACAGAAATATCAACATGGTATACAGATATTAAAGGTGCGAATTTATCCCAACTGAGCAAGCCACTGAGTGGCGACGGTGGCAAGGAAAAACTCCCTAAGATGTTTTAAGAGGAAGAAACCTTGAGAGGAACCCGACTCAGAAGGGAACCCGTCCTCATCTGGGTAACAACAGATAGTGTGAAAAAGTTCATTATGGATTTATAAATCTCACACTTACTCACTCCTTGCTATAAAGGAGACTTTTTGAACAACTTTGCGTAGTATTGAGCGTATTCTTGTCACCAAGCAGTTGTTCCTCGTTTCTCAGTTAGATTCATGTTTACTGAATTTGTTTCTCTTTTCTCGTTTTCGATTCTAGCCTTGCCCAGTCTATGCCTGTTTGTAGATCGCTTGACCCTTTGCCTGTTTGGACCACGCTGTCACGTATCGGGAAACTCTGGACTCCACTTCCCATCAGCCACTGCACTGCACTAGTTGTCACATGACCACCTGCACCTGATTCATGTTTTTGTTAATGAGCACTCATGGGTATAAATAGTCCTTGTCTGCACCATTAGTTTGTCTTTCGTTGTCTTAGACTCCCGTTGTTCATGTCTCGATGTTTGTTTCTTGCCACAGTGTGTTTCAAGGTTGTCATAGTGTATTTGTTTCTTAGTACGTTTCTTTAAATAAATGTCTTTATCTGCATCTGCATCTGCATCTGCTTCTGGCTCAACTCCGATCTGTGACACACGCTCTTGTATCATGATTTGGACCTGTCTGCCTGTCTCACTCTATTAAACTTCTTTAACTGCACTTACATCTGTCCTATCCTCCCTTACGTTCCAGAACATGACAATGTCCCAAATAGCTAGATTTCTCTTACAGCAATTTGCTATAAGCAATTTAAATCATGTGAAAGTTTGAACTGTTTTTAGTTATATTTAATGTTGTGGAACAAGTTAGGTTCTTTTATAACAATCACTCTCTCACCAGTCTCTCTTTTTTTCTTTCTCACTGGACATCAATAAACAAAAAACGCAGTTTGTTATTTTACAAAGAAAACAGAAAGCCCCGAAGACTCTCCCATTGCCAAAAACCTATTGACTATTACAATATATATTAAATTGTCTTCTTACAGACAAATTTCACAACATTGATACAATTATCTTTTTTGTGGAACAAGTTAGGTTCTTTTATAACAATCACTCTCTCACCAGTCTCTCTTTTTTTCTTTCTCACTGGACATCAATAAACAAAAAACGCAGTTTGTTATTTTACAAAGAAAACAGAAAGCCCCGAAGACTCTCCCATTGCCAAAAACCTATTGACTATTACAATATATATTAAATTGTCTTCTTACAGACAAATTTCACCACATTGATACAATTATCTTTTTTTTCTTTAATAATTAAAATATATTTTTTTATTCATGTCATATCACAGCAAACCAGTGACTCTTTTTCCCAGGATGCACCACGAGCTACAAACATGGCCATAGAGGACTACGCTTCCTACACACGCACAGGTTAACTTTTTCAGGAGTTCTAATCACACACACATGTTACTAATCTCACACACACTCACTCCACAGTATATAGAGACTGTTTCGACACAATGACTTTACGAAGTATTGAGTGTTGTCAACGTACCAAGTGTTTGTGCCTTGTTCCTCGGTTTGCTTCATAGTCTTTGATCTTGTTTTTTGTTTTTCTCATTACGTGCTTTTGCCTTGCCTAGTTTATGCCTGTTTGTAGATCGTCTGACCCACTGCCTGTTTCCGACCATGATATTGTCTCATGATTTGGATTTGTCTGCCTGCCTCTCTTTATTAAAAGCTCTTATCTGCGTTTGCATCCGTCCTACCTACATTATTCTCATTACGTGACAATTCATTCATTTGGCTTAAATCATGTGGCGTGTCTGCCATACAAAACCATGTAAATTAGTTGTTAATGTAGAAAAGATAACATGTTAAAATGAATACATTGATATAAACTTGTGATTACTGTCAGAGCTGCTGTTATAGAAAATTAATTTAGAACTTTGACCAATTAGATTTGAGAATCCAACAGCACTGAGGTATAAGCTGTATTTATTAATGTGTACATACCAAAAACTGCTATTGTATACTCCTATTCACAATATGCTCATACCTCGTATACTTAACATACTTTATCTTTCCTACTGTTTGTCGTTTCACTATTTTTTTTGTCTACTACAAGGATCAAAAACCCCACTATCCAGGGTCAACCTGAAGAAGATGATTTCCTCATTCAGAAAGTTTTTCCTTGCCACTGTCACCTCTGGCTTGCTCAACAACGATCTAAATCTGAATCTAATATCCTGTAAAGCTACTTTTGTGGCAATTGATAAAAGTGCTACACTAAAAATGTCATTGAATTAAATACCACCGCACTTGTTATTAGATATGATCACGCACATGTAATAACTCATGATAATTCACATGATGGCGTGTTTATATGAGATCACATTTGACATTTTAGGGCATAAAGTGATGAAATACACCATTACGTGTCATCACATCTGAAAAGCATACAGTACTGTATATTCACATGTGAAATATACATGGTTTTTCTAATAGGGATTAAATAGTTGTTTATATGAAATATCCATATACTTTATATATAGATATATTTGGTTTGTGGCTGTAATGGAAGGCTCTATGCTGAACCCTACAGTAGAGTTTTTTTTTTCTATTAAAAATGTTACAAGTCAAGTAGAACTGCATTAGAAAACAAATAAACTGTAACTGTCCAAAGAATGACTAAAGAAATCTTGTTTTGAAGAGTGCATAATACGTCATATTATGTATATATATATATATATATATATATTTGTGTGTGTGTGTGTGTGTGTGTGTGTGTGTGTGTGTGTGTGTGTGTGTGTGTGTGTATGTGTGTGTGTGTGTGTATGTATATATATATATATATATATATATATATATATATATATGTGTGTGTGTGTGTGTGTGTGTGTGTGTGTGTGTGTGTGTGTGTGTGTGTATATATAACTAGTGTAAATATGTAAATATGTAACTGGATTAAATTCTATAGTATTCCAAACAATGATAACATTATGGGTGTAAACATTTGACTACAGGAGGCTGTTGTTCCAGTTGCATGAGCAGAGGCTTGTCTTTCATGAAAGTGGGAACCAACTTACTGAAAATGAAGTGGGATATAAATTGTCATGGTGGCAGATAGTGCTTCATAGCTCCAGGGTAACCAGATCAATCCTGAACTTGAGTTATTGTCTGTGTGGACTACTGCATGTTCTCCCCATGTCTGTGTGGGTTTCCTCTGGGTTCTCCAGTTTCCTCCAACCTCCCAAAACATGCCAAGAGATGGATTGGCTACTCTAATTCATATCCAGTGTATTACCAGCTCACACCCAGTGTTCCTGGGATAGGCTCCAAATCCACAACGACCCTGCCCAGAATAAAATGAAGTTGAATGAATAAAATATCTAAAATATATACATTCATGTACATTTATCTTTATAAATGTAAAAGCTCCAAAAGTCAGTATGTATCACAGTGGCTGCTTGTCTGTAGATGCTAGAGGAATGACACTTTCCTTGAGCTATTTTAAGTGAAAAAGCACTCCATTCACTGGAAACACTAAGCCTGTCTGTCTCACCCCTTTTCGCTTGAAAATGTAAGCATGTGATTAGCACAGGAGAAATATTTTAGCCTGCTTCAGTTCGCTTCAGTTTCAGTGGAGTCAACAACGACAGCCGATCGCTGTTTAACACAAGAGCAAGCGAGGTAAATGCACTCAGACATATTTTAAATATTGTAATATTGATTCTGTAATGGATTATAAAATGATAGTGTAGTACTAGAACATGCAGAAATGAATGTCTGTTTAAATGCATTAGATGCCTGTCATGCATGATTAATTCACCCAAGCTCAGTTACTTCTACCCATTAAATCATCACCATATGCACAGGTCTACAGAGGGACATCAGATCAATGCAATATGGATTAGGAGTCAACCACTAGTGTGACTGTAGTTTTCCAGTTATTCTTCTTCAGTTTAATATATGCATTAAGCTCATCAATAATTAATACTGAACACACCATCACTGCAAACTGTAAATGACTAAACCATGATGCATACATTAAACTGAAGAGGAGGATGAAGACTTAACCGGAAAACTGCTTTCAATCTCAATCTATATTGTATTGAATTTATGTTCATCTTTAAAGCGTTAGACATTGAGTTAAATGTTACACTGACACATTTATTTTTAATAATTGGTATAGATATTTAGCTAAATTGAGCAGAAACTCCTGAAAGATTCACTGAATGCTGCCCTGCAGCAGATTTTTGCTACTTATTTTTTAATGCTAATTTTCCGCCTCCTGAAACTTGTTGGCAATGACAATGTAATTAATCTTGTAATTTGT
Source organism: Ictalurus punctatus (assembly GCF_001660625.3). Classification (NCBI taxonomy): domain Eukaryota; kingdom Metazoa; phylum Chordata; class Actinopteri; order Siluriformes; family Ictaluridae; genus Ictalurus; species Ictalurus punctatus. The sequence goes on from NC_030427.2 coordinate 7,583,072, forward strand.
TTTATAGATATGGAAACTGTTATCTGACCCAGTGAAGTACTAAATAAGATATATTTATGTCTTCCCTGTACCTTTTGTAAGGTCCAGGTCACTTTTACTAAAGGTACAGTAAAAAAAAAAAAAAAAGTTGTAGTATGGATAAGAAATTGGACCTATCCAGACTCACGGATGAGGAAGCCAAGCACGTGTGGGAGGTGATCCAGAGAGACTTCGAACTTAGGAAGAAAGAGGAGGAGAGACTCGGGTGCGTTTGACAAATCGTACATTAGTACTCAGTATTCAAACACCACTTAATTCCTCAGGCATTCCTTCTCTTTACGTTCATATCTTTGATTCAGGTATGTTAACTTAGCAATAGACTCTAGGCTCTAGAGCATTCCATGTCAAGACACTGAATGTACAAGTAGGTCACTCCCTTCTATGAAAGAGTGATAGCAGCTCAGTACTGAACCCATTCCCATGATGATAATCACAGCAAAGTCACAAGGTCAGATTGCTCCACAGCTCTGCCTGGGAAAACAAGGTGGTGTGAGAGCTCTTCTATTCTGTCCTCTTAACACGAAGAGTTTTTCAACCAGATTTTTTGAGAGCTGTGTTATCCTCCTCATTAGAGATATAATCCAAATTTCAAAACAGGCTAGAAAGGTTGGACTATACTGGTATAGAACAAAGTAGGGATATATACAAATATGAATATATCACTCAGATACAAATACCAATATGAATAGAAGGCACATTATTGTTTTGTTTTTTTTCATCTGGTTCGGAGTAGAGATCCCATATGTTACATCAAAAAATCATGCGAGCGGGCATTGATCATATATGAAGCTTGTAGGACAAACAAAGACCATGTTCATTGACCAGAACATTATGCATTTTCAATGTGCATTCATTCATCCTGGGACATAGTGGTAAAGTTCATATTTTAATTAAAAAATACAAAACCCTTCCAATTTAGGCCATGCCTGTGTTATAATCCAAAGACAGATAGAAATATTTGGAGCACCAATCAGATATAGATACAGATCGTGACATCCCAACTCTATTGATTCTGTATCCTCCAGGAATTTAAAGACCAAGCTTGAGAAGGAGGACACAAAGCGAGAGCTCCTGAGCTCTCAGTCCAACCTCACTGCTTCCCACTGCATTCGCTGCCTGCAGCCCTTCAAGTTCCTGGTGAACAGCAAGCGTCAGTGTCTGGACTGCCATTTCTACATCTGCAAGACTTGCAGCCGCTACAGTACGAAGGAGCACGGCTGGGTGTGTGATCCATGCCGAATGTCCAGGTCAGACTTATCCCTTTAGGGAAGAAATGCTGAAAATGTGTAAGGACTCAATATTAACTATTGACTTTTTGCTCATACAGGGTCCTGAAAATTGGAACCCTGGGCTGGTATCACGACAACATACGCTCTCGCTTCAAGCGCTTTGGTAGCGCCAAAGTGATGAGGTCGCTCTACAAGAGATTAAACGGAGAGGGTGAGTGCTATAAAAAGCATATTGATAGCCTGGGATGTGTTAAAATGTCCTCTCACATTACTTTACTGCATTATCATACTTTTCCATGACTGTACTAAGCCAACATAATCACCTTTTGTATTGAGGGGCCTCACGGGTTTTGTTACACAATGTTAGAGTAAAGGATATTTCAGATATATCATTGCCATGAAAGTCATATGACTTAGGGAAAACCTTGTGAATTCCTCAAGCATCACCAAAATAATGGCCTACTCAACAAGCCTGTTAGCGCCGGTCAGTTAATCATAAGAGTTCATTTTCAGTGTGTGTATGAATCAGGTCAGCGACTTGTTGTTTTGTCTGAGAGCCAGAGGGTGTATCCAGAATACTCAGGCCATCACAGATCACATGTTCTGCTGGTGTCTGAGCATGTTCTGTTGAGGTTATTTATGACTATCCTGTGTGATCAGATGAGGTAAACAGAGAAATGGAAAACATACTTAGAATGCATAGCAAACAGGAGGATTATTTACTCAGCATGACCTGAGCTGATTGTTGTGCTTTAAATAATCTGTGGTGTCTGTGGGGGGCTTTTGAAGTGTTTGAGATGTATATACGCATATTTCCCATTATTATATAGAATTTTTTTTTTTTTATTCCTAATTTAATTGAATTATTCCTTTTTAATCTGAAGCACATCCTGTACAAATGTATTTTCTACTAGGCTTACACTGACAGTCAATATAATTACCTCCCCTTTAGGAATAAACATTTTATTCAACTGTATAAGAATAACAGAATGTTTATTCTTCAGATCAGTAATGACCTGTTGATGAGTAATATGACCAGCTAGGTTCCATAAAAAGCCTCTTATTAAATGTTGGTATTCCAGGAGTTAGCATTATACCAAGAAGAGCTTAGCACTCACATTATTCCCCTTTGTTGTCCAGGTCGCCGTGATGATGATGTGCAATCTATGCCTGACATCCACAGTGAGTTGGTGAACTTTTGACTTGTGCTTGAACGATGCAGACCTAAGAGCAGTTGTTCCTCCCTACTAGTGACACAAGTAGAAAGGAATTAATCCAATGTAACATTTAATATAACGTGATGAGTGATTAATTGATATTTAATGTTAGATGTGTACAATGGCCATGATGATGAGAATATGGATGCAATGGAAGCTCAGCGCTATAAGCAGGTAAACAATTTCCACTGTAACCTTCTATTGCTTGCGTTGATCAAAAACATGTCTTAAATCTCATAAGAGAGTCTAGTTGTTCTTCAAAATAGTCATAAACATACAAGCATTTACACATCTTGGGACTGATTTTTTTTTTTACTAAACTCAACAGCAACTCATATGTTGTAGTGGGGCAGAACAGCATTAATAATGATATAGCCTCAAAGAAAATTAAATCGAGAGGCTACCAGACTTGACTTATGCTTTGCACTTCTATTTAGTGCATTCTAAGTGTAACCTCGTAATAGGCAATTGGGAGTTGACAACAGTCATCCATCATATAGTCTAGCAGCTCATTTTGAGAGGTTTTAGACATACCTTTGTTTATCTGTCTTTGATTCAGCCGGCGTGTTTCCCAAACAAACCAAGTTGCTAAATTTTCAGCCCAACTACAGCTCAAAAACCATATGAAAGACATGAAACCAGCCCCCAAAATCTATCTGTAGAAAAGGAAGACATGTTTTTCATCTTTTCTCTCAGCCTTTGCATGGAGAAGCAAGATCACTGTGGTGCACATGCATTTCTGAATATTGTCCACCTTTACCCTCTCCCAATCTTTGCAATATATTTCGCAATAGAAATGGTTCTGTAGTGTCTGCGCTTACACTTTGCCTTTGCTTGTTTGATTGTAAATGCATTACATTTGCTTCTGATTATTTATTACAAACGAAGATCTTGGTGGCCACAAAATATTTTTAAACTAGTCAAATTTGGCATAAAACAATAAATGTGATTCTGGCAAACCTGTCATGAAATGTCCTCTCTGCTGCTCCTCCTCAGCAGAACATATTTATAGCGCAAGCATGGGGCAGCATGATTCCTGTCTCAATGGACCTCCATTTTTGACCAGTAGGTGCAATAATAACTCTACGGAGCTAAATAGGGCAGTGAGCACACTGCTCCATGATTGTGCAACATCTATAAAGCTGATGAAATCAAAGGAAACACAGGCATATATCTGTCAAACAACAACATTTTTAAAAATCAGTGGTCACTCAAAATAGGTAATTGGTATTTCAATGTAATTTAAAATGTATGTAGTTGTGAATGAGGACTTTATGAGGAATAATTTGTTGAACAGCTGAATTACTGTATATATGGCAGGGCTAAAGTTTACATTGTTTTTCATATATAGACTTTGGGGAACACATTGCTTTGGATTATTCGCTGACGCATCTGTTGGCAGATTGGTGAGCCTCAACCCATCCTTGCTCTTGAAGAACTAGGCCTTTTTTGGAGGCTCTGTATATACTATGATCAGACGATCGCCTCACCTGTTTCACATCACCTTCTTATTTCAACTAGTCATATCACTATTAGTCCTAAATCGCCCCTGTCCCAACTTTTTTGGAACGTGTTGTATGCATCAATTTCAAATTAAATGTTTATCTTCAACAAAACGATGCAGTTGATTAGGTGAAACTTCAAATACCTTTTCTTTACATGTTTTTTGCTTAAATACATTTACAGTCAAAATACAATTACAAATCACACTTTGTTTTTATTAGCATTTTCCATACTGTCCCAACTTTTTCGGAATCGGGGTTGTACATTAGTCGGTGAATACAATTCAGTTTTCAGTGCAATCTTTTAAAGCTATGCGCACTAAGCACATTGAGCCGTTCAAAATAATCACAGACAGCAAAACTCACCAAATACAACCACAGAAGGTTACAAACTCGAAAGATGAATAACAAACTCACAAGCAAAGCGTCTTCCAGGCTTTACACAAACAGAGTGGTTAAATGCATGTTCTTCACTCTGCCAAACTAAAAAGACTACCGCGTGCATAAACGTTACAAATAAAGTTCCTTTCAAAGTACACTTTGGCTCGATCCAAGATAAACAGCACCATCTAGGAGACAATAAAGATATTGTTAAGCATAATATAACATCTGGATTACGCATGTGACCCTGTTCCCTGAGAAGGGAACTTCGACGTTGCGTTTAGCATAACACTATGGGAAGCGCGATGAGGTGCTTCATATAGTGTTATGCTAAACGCAACGTCGAAGTTCCCTTTGAAAGGGAACAGATATTATCAAAGACGAGGAATAAACACACTAGGTACCAGGGCTATTAGAAACTTAGTAAAACTAGGAAAGAAACCCTAAGAAAACACTAAATAAACACAAACAGTGCATAAACTAACAAACGTGAGCACTCAGGAACACAAACATAACCTGACTTCTATGCTCCAGCAACTGAGGAGAAAAACCAGGGAACTTAAATAGGGCACAAATCAGGAAAATGAAAACACATGAGAGTGGTTAAGACACGAAATGGAGAAGAGGTAGAAGTTCTGCAACATAAGAAGAAGAAGGAGAAGAAGAAGAAGAAGAAGAAGAAGACTAATAATAACAATAGGTTTCCTCCTGATGGAGGAATCCTAAATATGCATGCGTCATTCCATCTCAGTTGTTGTGATATTATGACAGTGGTTTCTGAAAGGCTTCCTGGTTTATTAAAGAAATACAGTAAATACTTTGTGCTTTGTCCTGCTAATCCCCACCGAGATGCGAAAGACGAAGCGTCTACTCTCTGTCCACCCTACGGACCTGGAAATAGATGAAAATGGCAGCCATTCTCGGCGAAATTCCGTGCAGGCAAGCGCGCTCTTTAATTAATATTTACTTTAATCGTGGGCATTATAGCTTGATTTCCATCATTTATTTTTTCCGTCTTTCAGTATATACAAGATGAGCGTGGAATGCTGCGGAATGATTTGGAACACAGCGCTGACATGTACCATCACCATCATCACCGCATGAATCGGAGGAAGAGTCTAGATCGTTTCTCACGACCAGGTCAATGAGAAGTGACACACACACACACACACACACACACACACACACACACACATTTATCATTCCTTTTATTTAAATAATGAATATATTATGCAGATATTATATAATTAATTAAATAAGTAGTAAAACATGATGGGCCATGCTTTTATAGAAAAATAATCAACATTAGGATGTTGGCATATGGCCCAACACACAGTTGAGTTATTTCTCATTACCAGCCTGAAGTTGATTATTTTCCAATATTTCCACTTCTCAGAATGTTTTATTTCTCTTTTAACACAGAAATTTGCAAATGATTACAATTTGTTATTAACTAAAGAACAATGCACTCTATTTATTTATTCAATTACAGGTATGTTAATGTTGTGTAACATCCATGAAACAAATTAGTCCTTGTTATGACTTACTTTACATTGTTACCTCACCAGCCTCTCTTCTTCTCTCCTGTGATGTTAAAAAAAAAAAATCAGCTTGTCTTGAAGTTGTATTTCCCATGTCAGAAGTCTCTACCTCCAACTGTTACAAAAGAAGGACTTTCTGATACTGGAGACTCCTTCCAAGTGCATTAATATAAACCAATGATTTGCCCTAGAACATTAATCAATACCTTCTGACCAATCCAAATTTAGCATTCAAGGATGCGGTTGTATACATGTGCTCAAAGTTAGCGGCATTAAAAATTCTACAAATCCCAAAGAGCCATTGTTGGGCCCACAACAAGGCCCATAAGTATTATATGTAGAATAATAAATTGTTTATTTATTTATTTATTTATAGGCCAAGGACCATCTTGCCATTCCAAACAGTTAGCTCCTGGCAACCAATCATCTGAAAATGATCACAACAGCAAGGATTTGGTTAGGCACTAGTGAAAACTATTTTCATTTTTTATTTTTTTTTTCATTGCTAACAGTAGTTACTAGATAGAGATGAGATATCCAAATACAGCTTCTGAAACTCATAATTTCCTATCTGGCTACCACACCAGCCCATAAACTTGAACGGTCTTTTCTTTCTAACCGGAAAACTCCTATTTACATCTAACCAGATATCCATCCAGTCAGCCATCCATGAGGAGTTTAAAATCCATTTAAAAAAACAGATTTTTGAGTTTAGTAGCACATAATTCTTCAACTGCATCCTTGGACTGAAGGATTTCTGCCTTAGTTCTTGTTCGGTGCACTGCCTTGTATAAAAGCAGTTGTCAAATAATTAGAAATACATCTAAATCTGGATGTCTCTAAAGCTGCTTTGTGATAGTGTCTACTGTTTAAACACCGTACAGATAAAATGCTACTGAATTGAATAAAGAACACATAGGGAAAAGCCATTTTGAACATTGTTCCACTATTAGTAGAACCTAAAGAGCATAAGAAGATAATTAATCAACATTGCTTTCCCCCTGTTTAGATGATGGCATGTACTCTGAGCACAGGATGGTACGTGCTCGCTCTCTATCCAAGATCTCTGCTTTACCACAGCGTTCCTACTATCTGGACACCTCGGAGGAGGAGGACGCTTATCATTTCCCCGTCTACCAACTCCAATCGCGCCGTCGTAGTCGGGCGTCCTCACAGGAAAACATCACTCACAGCACTCCTCCAGTAGGCATCTGTGTAAAAGAATTCAATTCATGAGTCAGATGAAACGACATGAGTTCTGGGGACACGTTTAATGAAATTAAGCTTAAAACAGCACAAAAATGTAAGCTAATTTTCACAGGTGTCTGGTATGAATGGTCTAACAGGGACAAATCCTCAATCTTTAAGGATTAAAACGACATCAATGTAAGGTTTCATTTTTGGCATCAGATCACATCAGATCAGATTACGTGCTGTTGATACCTGTCTTAAAGCAGTTTAGTTTGGATTTTTGCGGCACAAAGCGCAACAGCACCCCCACTGACTGTAAAAAAAAATATACCGAATGGTATGAAGTAGAGGCTGGGTTGATCTGAGATAGTCATGCCAGGTGATCCGTTTGGCTGATGTTTTTCAGACCATGTTGCTGACACATAACACATCATCAACAAAGATTAAGACGGTGCATATGAAATGCATTCATGAATGTAATCAACATAAACGAGGTGGATTATTTACTCTATCATCATTTATTTCCCCAAAATGCTTTGGAGGAGATACTAAAAGTAGACTAATTACCTACTGTACAAAAAAAAAAGTGCAAATTACACCAAAGGTCATACGACAGGACTGTAAAACATGTGGGGGATTTCTTGTTTGATTTTCAAACCTAGAATGCAGCTGCCTATCTGTCTTTAAGTGTGTGTATAATAGTTGGCCACGTATCATTCTAATTACGGCATTGAGGAGACCTTGAGATAATGATTGACAGGGAAACATTGCTCATCCCTAATAGTTTCATTGTTGAGCTGTTGATAAATATTAGATATTTACCACCACCCTCCACTACTAAGTGTGATATTACTAAACTGAGAAATCCAAAGCGTTTTGATTTCGGTGGTCAACAAGAACAAGGCTTGTTTGTTTAACACTTATGTGCATCTCTCTTTCTCTTTCTCCCCTTCCAACAACCAATGCTTGAATGCAGATTAATGAACTGAACAAGAGAATGTATGCCATTGAGAGTCTCTTGAATCGACTGGAGGAGAAGATGAACGTGCCTCATGATCAGGTAGAAATAAGAATACTTGCTAACAGTCTTAACAGTATTCCATGCTATGTGATTGTCTTGTCCACAATTTCTTTGTGAAGAATCTACTATACTACACTTGTATACATGCCTGATCATCACACCGATATGGTTTTGGAGCATGGCTATGGGGAGTTGTACTCATTCAGCCACAAGCGCACAATTAGTCAGATTGGGTACTGATGAGGAGGCCTAGCACACAATCTACATTCCAGTTCATCCCGAAGGTGTTCAGTGAGGTTGAGGTCAGGGCTCTGTGCAGGCCACTAGACTTCTTCCACATCAACCTTAGCAAGCCATATCTTCATGGACCTTGCTTTGTGCTCACTGCATTGTCATCCTGGAATAGGTTTAGGCTTGGCCTCTTAGCTCCTGCGAAGGAAAATCATAATGCTACAGCATATAAGAACATTCTAGACAATTATTTGCTGCAGGAAATGCTCAGAAAAAGTCATAAATCAGATTCACTCCACTCTTTTGAGATACAACTTTATACCAGATCCAGAGACTCTTGCACAATGTGTGGTTACATGTAATTTATTCTGTCTTTAGCCATTTTTAATCTTCACAGAAATAAATCCAGGCAACTGAACTTGAGATATTTCACTCATTATCTAAGCATCAGTTCCTTCAGTAAAAGTTATTAGTGCTACTGAACCAGTGGAGCCCCTCAGATGAGTGGAAAAACATCCAGTTTAAATGACAAGTTCACTTGCCTTGACTTATTTTTCCGCAGCTCTGGTTAAAGGCAGAAAAGTGAATAGTTTGTGTATCCGTATATAGCAGGCACAAGCCTCAGCAAGCCAGCTGGAGGAGGAGAAGCTGAAAAAGAAGCTGGATGAGCTGATGAGTGACAGAGCACTGTCTTCAGATGAGGATGAGCCAAAGAAACCCATTCAATTCAAGGGGCCTGGTGTGAAAGGTTCCCAGCGAACTGAACAAGCATCCTCAGTACAGGAAGCAGCCTTGAGCTCCTCTAGTGATGAGATGCCTACTGAGACTCAGAAGGTAATTACAAGCACAATCGTTTTCAACGTGTCCAATATGAGTGTTGGTGTGAACTAAGAGATATTTATGCTGAGTATATTTACTGATTCATAGTCATGAGTTTATCAGATGACATCCAACACTTGGAAAAATCCATCCTGAACATCTTGCATATTAATCTTTGTGATCGTCAAAGAAATGACTTTTTTTTTTTTTTCCTAGCTTAAACTTCTTCCTGCTCTATTTTCAATGGTTTCCCACATTACCCGCATTCTGGAACTCTTAGTGCAACGTTTACTCTCTTCACTATTGCTACATTGGTCTCATTAACATGAAATTGAACATCACTGGAAAGTGCTGAATGAGGAAAAACCATCTTAAACACCATTGTAACTGCATTAGCAACGCCACCTTGTGACATCACAGTGGCACATAACCACTAACATCTCACAGGAATATTAATGAAAATAACCAGAAATACTGCACCAACTGACAAATTAGCACCACAATTGCTGAGTACATCACAAATATTTTGTATCAGGGTGGAGTTTTCCTTTAGAGCACTTTAAGTCAGGATACACTTTGATAAATAATGAAAGCCAGAGCCTTTATGGTTATTTTATAAATTACACGAATTAACTGTTGTGCATTGGCATTAGTGGCAGTCTATTAGGCATGCTAATGAAGGCCCCTGTCCCACAACAAATATTTATATCGTCTCCTCTCGGCTAATTGCTGTTCCCTCTACATGGCTTTCAGAGATCCACTGCAGCGGCTCTATGCGACATCACAACCGAGGTTCTAAGAACCATTAATGCCACAGAAAATGCTATGAGCGAGTTGGCCCCCTCAAACCCTAATGACAGACCTCAATTAGCTGGCAATGACGTAAAGCAAGCTGATGCTGCTTACAGAGAGCTTGAGGAAAATGTAAGCCCACAGATATTTTGCATACATACAGTCATGGCATAATATCATCCATATTCTGGGGTTCATAATCAGCATGATTCACTGTCAATTAGTTTAGATGAATAATTTAGTGAATGAGGAACATTGATTAAAAGGTCCACGGAGAACAGTTCTAAGCCTAGGGTCACGCGGAGTCTTGTACCCAGGGGTGAAAAAGTACTGAGAAATGATACTTAAGTAAAAGTATACATAACTGTAAAATCTCAGTTAAAAGGATCCAGTCAAAAATGCAGTCAGGAGAGTAATTTTCTACATTGAAACGTACGTAAATATTCAAAAGTAAAAAGGAAATCTTTTTAATTGATGAAATTAAATGGAAGTGTTTTCATGTGAAAACAGCATTCATTGTCTAATGCTCTTAAAAGATGATTCTCATTTTAAAGCATCCACACCCATTTTTGCCTATAAACATCATTCAATCTCTGACAGTTTGCTGGTCGTATGCATAACTAAAGGTACATAATTGGAACTGAATGATTTAATCAGAAGTAAAATATCCCATAAATAATCTATATTTGCCATTAGCTAGCTACCATTAGCATTTTGCCTTGCTGCCTAGCTAATCATGTTAGCTACTGGAATCAATGCTAGTCTAACCTGGGATTAGCAAAGAACGTGATATATAGACAGTTAATATTAGCAAATGAGCTAAACTTACCGCAATATGCTTTTTCAAATGAGATGAAGTTGCCCTCTTGGGAGTACAGAAGACACCTCATTTTGAACGAGACTTTGCTTACTCCAGCATATTGATTTTTTTTTTTTTTTTTTTAACTAAGGTAGGGCTACGGGTGTTCATCCTCAAGTTTGATCGTGAAGTGGCTTATCATATTCAGGTGCACATGGCTAGCTTTAGCTCTCACTACTTTGTGTAGCATAGGAAGGTCACCCCAGATGAAGAACTGACTAATTCTTGATATTAACTGTCTACATCGACGAATTTGATTGGGTGCTAAACTAAAATGTCCGAGTGCTAAACTGAAATAATCGGATGCAGAACTGCGGTAATTCGATCGCTATATATTACACAGCCATAGGCTGGATGAGAGAAGACATGACCTTTGCTATTTCTAACGAGTACGTTGAACGTCTCAAAAAATGTAAGGAATTAAACATTCTCATTGTGTATAATTACTTAACTATTTTCCACCCTGTCTATACCTTTTGTCAACCAACAGTTGAGGTCTGATATTTCCCCAACACGGACTGCTCTCTTTTAGGTATATCTGACAGCAGGGAAGTCATTTGACATGGAGAGAAAGTTGAGGCAGATCGAAAGGAATGCTAAGAACCATTATAGAGGCCCTCTCACTGACTCTGAACTCTCTGAACTTGAAGATCAGCTTGCAGCAACTGCTTCTAAAGTGCAGACTACAGAGAGTGAGGTAAGACATTTTGAACAAACCTGCCGTTTATACTGAGTATATGAAAGTTATTCGAGTGTGCACTGTTGTCAGTTTTCACCAAAGCTACTATTGTGTAATACAGTGAAGTAATTTTTCTTGTCAGGTGTCGGACATTGAGAATAAAATCGCTGTTCTTAGTGCATCAGGACTATCGATCGATAAAGCCAAGAAAAAGGTAAACTGATGTTCTCTTAATACAACAGTAATATGTGAAAAGCAACTACATTAGACTGGATTACTGTAAGCGTAATTAAATACCAATGATTAAATAGATTAAATTCAGCCGATGTTGAGCAGAATGCTAACGGTATGTTTTGTTTAATCTGTGCCATCATATTTTATTCCAGGAGATTTAACCCGAAAATGTTGTTGTTGTTGTTTTTCTATATATGTAGGCGTCAAGCATACAAAAAAGAAGAACGTCCCAAGACATCCCCATAAACAGAGTACATTTTTGAACATGTAGTTAGCACTACTTTAATAATACTTTTCCACAGCTTTTCTTCACACCACTGCGTTAACGACATCGTTTTACTTTGTACTGATTTTCTACTTCCTCTTCTGCCCGGAGGAAGTATTGTAATCTAGCGCAATAACCCCGTTCCTGTCTTTTCCACACATTCCCTGTGATGTATAAAGATACATGAGATGTGCTTCTAAATAATCTTTTCATCTAGTTATTACTTATCTTCAAGGCAGAAAGAATGATCAATTATCATGAATGCTTTCTTTCTTTGGAATAAAAATGTGTACATATATTCCCATAAAAACGGTCCTTAACTGATTACTGCCTAAAGCTGAACTCTGGCCAATATCGATAACGTGCATTTAGGGATTTAAAATAAAGACCTCTCAGTGGGCTGAGCTTGTGTAAGGGCTACATAAATAACCCCATGTGCCTTAACCCAACCCAGTTTACGACCTCAGTGCTGATTTTCACTCAATAAAAGTAGCTTCACAGCCCAAACAAGCAGTTTAAAGAATGAGTAGTTTATTAAGTTTATTGATCAGTTTACGCCTTAGTTACAGATGGCTAAATATGTACATTTATTCAAAGGTGATAGCTGTTTGTTGTTAGCATTACATGTTTACAAAATAGTGAGTACACAGTATTTAAGTATATAGAAATTACAATTAATTACATCTATGTATGCATAGTGAATACATGAAACGGCATAAAATAAATACATGGTTTCTATACATGGCACCAGAATGTAGGCTATTAATTACTCAGGAATGTTGGGCTTGTAAGTAATTTCTGGTATACACTTGGTGCATACATCCATAGCAAACATTAGCAATTAATGCCAAAAAATACTGGTTGATATAGAAACTGATACACAGTGTGCATGTACACACACACATACACACACACACACACACACACACACACACACACACACACACACACACACACACACACCATCCACTTTAATAGGAACATCTGTACATATATATGATATCTGATATGCAGTTTCAGAAATGCATGCGTATTAATGCCTGTAGCATTACATAACTGTTCCACCTTCACCTGAAAATAAGTGGTTATGGATAAAGTCATGTCCAGATATGGAACTTAGCGTGAAACAATGAGACAAAACAAGTGTGTCATTATATTATACATCATGTCATTTATCACATGATATTTGATCAAACATGGCTGACTCATTTTAACTAAACTGAGATAAGGAAAAACTTGTGTAAATTTGTTTTTTTTTTCTTTCTTTTTCTTTAAAGCTTGTGATTACACAAGACATTGAAGAATGTTCCTATAAATGTCATATTGTACAAATGGAAGGGGATTAGTATTATTATTATTATTTGTTTTAGGCACTGATAAATGACTAAATGACTAATTAGTCATTTATAGACTTAATGTGTAATGGTTAGCTGCTGGGAACATACGGAGTGACAGATACAGCTGTTCTAAACTATTCCAGCTGTCACTTTATACAACATAATAATCAGCTTAATTTGTGGTAGTTCTCCAACAAAAACGCATGGGGGCGCCAAGGCACCATTTAGACAATCAAGCAGCTAAACTGGCGCTTTAAGCTTTACACATAGAAAACATTTTTTAGTAACAGTTGGTTTTAGCTGCTGCAGCTAAAGAAGAAATAAGAAGAAATAAATCATGAATTAGATCTAAAATGCCCTGTTTTTCCAACCGGCTATTAATGAATTAGGCGTCTGTGCACCCTATATAGAATGAATTCAGATATAATGGGGCAAAAATAAGACATTTAATTTACCAACATTTATCTTCTGGCCTTATAAGTGAAAGCGTATTTACTAAGGCACATATTTTTACTAAGCTCTTGCAGTGCACTGGAAGTGCTTGATAGAAATTACACATCTAACCGTGAGATGACCTCAAAAATCTTGGGCTAGGAAAAATATATGCTTTGGCTAATATTTTTTCAGGGTTAGAATGGGGAAGTGTAGACTGTTACTCATATTAAGTAGTCCTACTGCTTAGTATGCAAAGATTTTTACTATTAGAGTATATCATTGTAGAGACTGCTCTTGATCCCTTTTTTAAATCCTGTGTTATGTTGCAAGAAATAAAATAAAAAATGTTACTTACATTTGAGCATTTTTACAATCATTATTATTACTTAATTTGTTCATAGTGAATTTTAGAAATGATTGGTTTGAATTTAGAGGATATTGAAGGTTTTCTGAAACCCATCACCCCACCCTCACCCCTAGTGTTTAGTAGGGTTGAGGTCAGCGCTCTGTGCATGCCAATCGAGTTCTTCCACTCTAAGTTTGACAAAACATGTCTTCATGGACCTCGCTTTGTGCAAAGGGGCATTGTCATGCTGGAATAGGCAGGGCTGTTTCATGATATAAGTGGTATAAGTTGTCTGTTAGGGCTCCTGGACCATCAAGGGATGCTATGATTTTTAAAACAGATATGCAAAAAAGATCACTTTAGTACCATTTGGTGAGAAGGTTCATGTATCAGGCAGTCATGGGGACCCCCTTGTGATGTGAAAAGAATAGATACCACAATTTATGTTACAAAATTGGGTAAGTAACGCCAGTCGAAGTGGTGAGTATGAAGTGATCTATCCAAAACAATGAATCAATTAATACAAACTAATTACATTTAATCAGTTTGTCTGCTATTTTGTTTTTGTTTGTTGATGTGATTGACACGGAAAAATGTAGTGGCTAAATATTTATGTAAGAAGCATTAGGCTAACACACCTTAAGTTAGCACACTAATGGTGTAGTGGCCATTTGTCAGGTAATATAAGGAAATATTCTAGAGCATGTAAATATGCATGTATGTATGTATGTATGTATGTATGTATGCATGTTTGTATGTACAGTATGTATATACGTATGTATATATGTATGTACAGTGTGTATGTATGTTTGTATATACAGTATGTATGTATGTATGTACAGTATGTATGTACGTATGTACAGTATGTATATATGTATGTATGTACAGTATGTATGTATGTATGTATGTATATACATACCGTATGTATGTACAGTATGTATGTATGTTTGTATGTACGTATGTACAGTATGTATGTACAGTATGTATATATGTATGTATGTAAGCACAGTATGTATGTATGTTTGTATGTACGTATGTACAGTATGTATGCATGTATGTATGTATGTATGTACAGTATGTATGTATGTATGTATGTATGTATGTATGTATGTACAGTATGTTTGTACAGTATGTATGTATGTATGTACAGTATGTATGTATATTTGTATGTACGTATGTATATATGTATGTATGTATGTATGTATGTATGTATGTACATATGTATGTATGTTTGTATGTATATACATACTGTATGTATGTACAGTATGTATGTATGTATGTACGTATGTACAGTATGTATGTATGTATGTTTGTATGTATATACATACCGTATGTATGTACAGTATGTATGTATGTTTGTATGTACGTATGTACAGTATGTATGAACAGTATGTATATATGTATGTATATTTGTATGTACGTATGTACAGTATGTATGTACAGTATGTATATATGTATGTATGTACGCACAGTATGTATGTATGTTTGTATGTACGTATGTACAGTATGTATATATGTATGTATGTATGTACAGTATGTATGTATGTTTGTATGTAAGTATGTATATATGTATGTATGTATGTACATATGTACAGTATGTATGTACAGTATGTATATATGTATGTATTTATGTACGCACAGTATGTATGTATGTTTGTATGTACGTATGTACAGTATGTATGTATGTTTGTATGTACGTATGTACAGTATGTAAGTACAGTATGAATGTACAGTATGTATATATGTATGTATGTACGCACAGTATGTATGTTTGTATGTACGTATGTACAGTATTTATGTACATTATGTATATATGTATGTATGTACGCACAGTATGTATGTATGTATGTATGTATGTACATATGTACAGTATGTATGTATGTATGTTTGTATGTATATACATACCGTATGTATGTACAGTATGTATATGTTTGTATGTACGTATGTACAGTATGTATGTTTGTATGTATGTACAGTATGAATGTACAGTATGTATATATGTATGTATGTACGCACAGTATGTATGTTTGTCTGTACGTATGTACAGTATTTTTGTACAGTATGTATGTATGTATATATGTATGTATGTACAGTATGTTTGTACAGTAAGTATGTATGTATGTACAGTATGTATGTATGTATGTATATATGTAAGTATGTACAGTATGTTTGTACAGTATGTATGTATGTACGTATGTACAGTATGTATGTATGTATGTATGTATGCATGTACGTTTGTATGTACGTATGTACAATGTGTATGTATGCATATATGTATGTATGTATGTATGTACAGTATGTATGTATGTATGTATTCAATATAATTTACTTCTTTAAATTCCTTGGGCACAAAAAATATCTTAAAATATCTTGAATATAGGCAAATAATATTTCTCTTCATCTGATTTTATTAAATGATTTTTTATTCGATCCGGTCATACCGAATTTTAGAAAATATTAGTTATGAATTTGGAAAACATTGAAGATTTTCCTATACCCTGTAATTTTTTTTTTTATTGCTGTAAGAAATTCATCATGGAATGTTACTCGGGCCAACATTTTAACATAGTCAATTTAGTCGACTCTGTTTCCAAACTCTGCTATTAAAATGTCATTAATTCAAAATGAATTCATTCTTCACTGCCTATTAATTAATTCCTTCTTGACTGCCAGTCCTTTTCTTTGACTGCCTATTAAAGTGTTTTCCATCATCCAAGATAATTCAGCACTAATTCTCTTCATTGTCAATTTGTGGCTTAGGAAATGGTCCTGGGAGCAGGTTTGGGCCTCTATAGTGAAGGGAAATGGTAAAGCTATCACATCTAAAAACATCTTTGACAGTTGAGTGCTTTGTGGTGACAGTTTGGGGGGGAATGCCTACATATTGAGGTGTGATGGTCAGGTGTCCGAAAACTTTTGGCCATATAGTGTGACGTTTAACTGCACTGTCATATTCAACAGCAGTGTAATCATGGTTTCTGGATCAGTAAGTTATCCGGAGGAAAGGCAGTGGCTGGGTTCTTTATAGCTCCGCCCACATCCAGCAGTACTAACTGAAACGCCATTGGTTCAGTAAAAATCCAGCCGCTGTGCCTGAAACGCGATTGGTTCCGAATCCCGGAACGAACGGATCCTCATCATCGTCTCGCTTGTCCTTCGGGTTTTTGGCGTGCCGTAAAAATAAATGAAAACTTTTTTTGTTTGTTTGTTTGTTTTTCACGTGTCCTTATTTCTCTGCATCTGGACGCCACCGAGAGGTTTACAGCAGGACTACATTTACATGAAAGTTCCGGTTCTGTTTGGAGCAGTGTCAGAAGCGTGTTGTTATTGCAGTGGATTAGCGAGGTGTCATTATCCTGTGTGATTTCTCTGACACAACCGAGCGGTGTTTGGAGGAGCAACAAGCTCCTGTAGGACTGATAGACTCGCTGTGCGGCGGCGATGTGGAATCAGCTAGAAGATCCAGCATCACACTGCTTTGTTCTCGCTACATGGAAATGGATACAATGTATCCGGACACTTCTGTTTAAATAGCTACAGGAGATTACATTTGCGGGGTTTTTTATTTATATATATCTAGTATTTTCTGGACTGTATTCCGTTTTTAGTTTAGCTGGGGATAATATTGTAGTTTAGAATAAAACATGGGAACTCAGGTGACGGGGAGGAAAAGAATCCCGAACCGGGAGAAAGTGTCGGCGGAGGATGATGCTCTGAGCCAAATAGCTCGAGAGGTAAGTGTTGATCATGTTTAGAAATGACACGTAGGCTGCTCTGGTGATGTGATGTGATGTGATGTTGGCCAGCGTCATACTGCGCAAAATCTCCGAACCAGGCCGAGCTTTTTCGGTACACACAGCTCTACTGAACACATTGCTGATGACTTGCTGTTGCCTTAGAAACCCGCAAGCCTCCACAGCGCACGTTAAACCCAGCTCAGTGGCGAGGGAGAGACGAATGCTCTGACGCGAACGCGCTTTTTTCTTTTCTTTTCTTTTCTTTTAATAGTCCTCTAAGGACGATGAGTGAGCATGGCGATAAAACACACTGCTATTCGCAATTTGAATCAAAGGGCGCTGTTGTTGTTGGCGTGACCCACGTGACGTGTGCGCGCGCGCGCGTTTCAGGGAGATTTCCCTTATTAAATCCGATGAAACGGTTGAGTTTGTCGGTCTCCTCGAGGAAACGACACGCGGCACATCGTAAAGTTCCTGTCGTGTTCACGAGGCTCGCTGAAAACGTCTATATGGAAAACAATCCAGCAAAAATCGAAGAGAAACTGCGAGACCGCTGACCTCAGACGCCTGTGCGTCACACCCGGTCTGTGACGTCATCGGCTCGCTACCGTATAAAAGGCGCGTTTGTGTCGGCTTATTAGGCCTGGTATGTGTCTGTGCAGGTCGGACGTACGGGCGTGGCAATAGTTACGGGCTTTAGGACACGTAAAAGCGTAACAAAACTACGAGTGGGGTTTTTTACTGATGTATTTTATGTTGTAGAATAAAATGTGAGAATATCTTGAGCTTGTGTTCACCACAGACCTTATTTCAGACCCATTAGAAACCCATTTGTAAGCTTGCTAACAAGTCACTTATTGTTTTGAAGGTGTGGGTGGCACGAAATGTCTGATCTCTTCTAGAATAAGGAGAGCTTCTCTCATTTAATGACCTTTTTACTCTGAAGGGTGCTACGTTTTTTTTTTTTTGGTTTTTTTTTTTTTTTTTTTTAAAAAGAGACCGCAATAAGGTGATTAAAAGTATCCCTCCTAGCCTAAAATCTTTAATTAGTGCGCACCTTTAGTGGTTAGCACGTTCGCCTCACACCTCCAGGGTCGGGCGTTCGATTCCCACCGTGGCCCTGTGTGTGCGGAGTTCGCATGTTCTCCCCGTGCTGCGGGGGTTTCCTCCGGGTACTCCGGTTTCCTCCCCCAGTCCAAATACATGCACGGTAGTCTGATTGGCGTGTCCAAAGTGTCCGTAGTGTATGAATGGGTGTGTGAGTGTGTGTGTGATTGTGCCCTGCGATGGACTGGCACCCTGTCCAGGGTGTACCCCGCCTTGTGCCCCATGCTCCCTGGGATAGGCTCCAGGTTCCCCGTGACCCTGAAGGAAGGATAAGCGGTATAGAAGATGGATGGATGGATAGAGCGCACCTAAGTTATGCTAGCTTGTCTAATCACATTCCTATACTTTCAATTAATGGTACTCCTATTCTAAACAAGAAAAGTAATCAATTTTTAGGTAGAAATGCTCTCGTCTCAGATCGAGTAATTCTCTCTAAAGCGTGCTCAAAATGGAGTACTTATTACCCAAACTGTAATCTGAGTAATTTAAGGATTTCTCCTTCTTATCCCAAAATAAAATTAGAGAACTTCATTTCAAAATTACTTATAAATATTACCCTTGCAGTAAGCTTTTAAACAGTTAAAAAAAAAAAGCAAAGTTCTCCTTTTGTAAAATAGAAGAAGAATCAGTTTTACATTTGTTTTATCAGTGTCCTTTCCCTGAATCCTTTTGGACAGAAATGACCTTGTTATTATTTTTGTTTTAACACATTGGTGTAGATTACAGAAACTATGACTTTTCTTTCAGATATTCATTCTGCTGATGCTAAAGTTGACTATACTCTATTGTTACTTTGTCTTCTAGGTAAATCTCATCAAAGCCAGAGCAATACAATCTAAACCATAATTTTAGAATGTTTTCTGCTGATGAAAAATCCCTTTTTTGCCTCCTTTAATATGTCTAAACCACTGAATACCAAGGCATCCAGAACATCTCACGTTCTTAAGGCTATCACATTGAAAATGTAATTCTTTTGCTGTGATATTTTATGTGTAGCTTTTGTTTGTAACTGTCCCTTTGTTGCAAATGTCCCCATTGTTGTCATTTGTTGTATGTATGTGATGCAATAATAAAAAAAAAACACACACACACAAGTGGTTACGTGGTACTGCAGAGGTTGTCAGGGATATTAAACATCATCACACCAAACAGGAAAACTCATCTACTACAGCCTCGTTGTGTTTCTACTCACACTCTTGCAAACTATTCCAACTCAAACTTTCCAACTTGTAGATTTATCAGTTAATAGTATTTTCCAAGTCTAGTGTTGTTGTTTTTTTCTTTTCTCTTTCTTTCAAATTGTAGTGCTGTAAATGCTGTCGGAAGCATAGCGGTGATGACGTTGAAGTCATGCGACCGTGGTTTAGTTCGTTTATAGCCTACGTTTAGCTTTTTTACTTCTGGCAATTGTATTTAGACATCAACATTCATAAAAGTTGTGTTCATAAACTTTAGTTGGTGACGGAGCATATTTTCTCAAGAATCCAAAATCCAATGGAAAAAAATTCTATCGTCTTTTCGTCGAGGGAGCCAGGGTGACGCTAACTTTCGGGTTGGCCTACAGAAATATGTCATCCATGCAGCACTGCAGTTTCTCTACTATGTCTCTACTAGGCTACAGTGTACAAGTTCTACTGTGTATTGTTGTGGAAATGAAAAATAATTCGTTGTAATGGATGTTACACAGATAAAGACAGACTTCTAAAATATTAATATCTCACTTGAAACTTTGGGTCCTATCCGCCAAATTTTCATTGTTTTTTTTTGTTTTTTTTTGGACTAAAGCAGTGGTCACCAGCCATTTTCCTTGGGATCTACTTTCCTGCAGGTTTCACTTCCAACCAAAATCTAACACGCCTGTTTTAGTTGATCAAGAACTTGGCAATTATTAGATGGTCAGGTGGACACAATTGTGGTTGGAGCTAAAGTCTTCAGGAAGGTAGATGTCCAGGAACAGGGTTGGTGACCACTGGACTAAAGTATGTGCCCAGTAGTTACTTCCTAGAACTTTCTTACTTCTTTCTGTGGTACTGTGATAATATATTAGAGTTTATATATCACAGCTCTAGGATCCACCGGTCAGAACGTGAGTGAATTGCTTTCCGTGTGTCTGTGAGTTCCACATGTTCCCCCGTATCTGTCGAGTCTCAGGAGTTCCATGCAATATTCAACTTTACAGTTTCGGTGAGCCTGTGCCCATTGTAGCCTCAGATTCGTCTTCTTGGCTGACATGAGTGAAACCTGATGTGGTCCGCTATTGCGCTGTTATAGCCCATCTGTCTCAAGGTTCAACATGTTGTGCATTCTGAGATGGTTTTTTTTTTCTTGCTGAATGGTCATTTGAGTTACCGTAGCCTTCCTGTCAGCTCGAAGCACTGTGGCCATTCTCCTCTGACCTCTCTCATCGACAAGGCGTTTCCGCCTGCAACGCTGCTGCTGAATGTTTTGTGCTTTTCGCACAAGGTGAAAATCCCAGGAGATCAGCAGTTTCTGAAATATTCAAACAAGCCTGTTTGGCAAAAACAACCATGCCATGGTCAATGTCGATGAGATCCCATTTATTCCCCATTCCGATATTTGATGTGAACATTAAATAAATCTCTAGAGGAGTATCTACATGATATTATCCATTGCACTGCTGCCACATGATTGGCTGATTTTGATAACTGCATGAATGAGTAGGGTACAGTTGGCTGGTGAGTGTAAATAAAATCACTAGTGACTATGGGATGCAACAGTCTGGCCTCTCCTAAAGTTTTAACGTCTCTGTTTTTACAGAACACATCAAACGAAAATACTACCATGCAAGTAAATGGTATGAACGAAAGTATTCTTTTGATTATTGGCTTCTTTCATGTATGGTATCTAACATCAGATAGCTTTCTCTAACATGGGAACATGCTGATGCTGCCCATGAGTCTTCTGTCATGCTGTGACCTTTAAAGTTAATGGACTACATCTGGAAATCATTTCCTCGGTGCCAAACCCACACAGGGATTTTTTTTTTTGCCTTAGACAACACTGTCCTGCAACTTGTCGACTATATTCTGTCTTAGTTGACATTCACGTATCTTTAACAGTGTAGCTAACTATGGGTCCTCTTACAGTGTCAATGGAAAAACTTCAGCATAGAAGAAAATACAAGAACACTATAAAAAGACAGAATTTACAGTGGCTTGAGGGTCTCTGGTGTTGTGTGTCCTCATAAAACTTTAGATCTCAGTCTCCGCTCCTCGTGACCATTCCCAGAGGAAAAGTTAGGATGAAGAATGCCTTAAGGTATTCCGCGAAGCTGCGCAAAAATCAGTGTTACTCCCTCCATGATACTTAGTGTACAGAATTATAAGTGCTGAGCTGTACTACAGGTTCCAATATGAACTTTTGGAAATGGAGTCCATGACCGATTAGCAGAGAGGCGTTTTTTGTTTCGATGAAACATGTTAACAATGGTAATAACTGGTATAACTGGTATCATGACAACAATAGTAATATGTTTATTTCAAGAGTGTATCAGAATTAATTTTGTTTGTGCTCACTGTGGGGATTCCCAAATGTTTACACACCCTTCTTTGAATTACGCTACATTACTTTGAATTCCTTTATTACCTACAATTCCTTTCAACTACCCGCTGATAGTGGTGCTCATGGGAGTTAGCTGTTCATCTCTACTTCATTAGTCCTTTATTTTGTCTAGCTCTCTGACTCTCACACTTTGCTCAAACAGTCCTTAAGCGTTAACTTTCATGTTAAAACCACCGTCGACACCATATACCATATTCATCATCTCGTAGATCACTAACTAGCCAAGACGATTCTCAGCGGTAATTCAGCACGACTGCGTCGTATAGCTGCATTACAGTCTGGAATTCTGAGTCCAACGTTTGCTGTCTGCACATTGAATTTCTCATTACTATGATGTTGAACGTCACTGGTGCAAAAAAAAAAGAAAAAAGAAGAAGCTCTTGCTCTTTTTAGGAGATAACCGTGAAAAAAGGTGAACCTTACTGCTTATGTGTTTCAGGGTGAAGTATTTCTTTAGTTAATGACACACCAACTTTAGTAGTTTAGGAGCAGGGTCAGTGTGCTGTAATCTATAACCAGAAACAAACCGTGACTCTGTAGCTGAATGCTGTAGCATTATTGCGGGGTGAACAATCTTTGAGAGTCTCATCTTTCCTTTGAAGTCTTTCCCAGTCTCCCAAAGATTTAAGTCAGAATTGTAGTAGAAAGTTGGAAAGAGTTTCACATCTGGATGTATGTACTATATGTACTATGTACATGACGTATCTTTTAACTTAATTATTTATATAAAAATGATAGACTACTGTATATGAATATGTGGATATGTATTTCTGGAAAGATTTTGGTGACATAGACATTGTTAGATCCAGTGCAAAATGAAAGAAGCAGTCCGCACAGGATTATGCGGAGCTTTATTGTGAGGGACTACGTTTACATGGACAGCAGTAATGTAATTATTGAGCTTACTCTGAGAAAGATAATAATGTGATTAAGGTGTGTACATGAGTCGCTTTTAGAATACTCCCGTCATGTACCTGTTTTACATGTTATAGAACATGATTAGATTAACAGCACACGTCATTACGTCATCGCGCCACGCCGTCCGACGTCCCTCCAGAATTTCACGTATCAACATACAGTTGGTCTTCGTTATGGTACCGTATACAGTTTCGGGTGTTTTTATTTGAAAAACGTTTACGAACGCTTTAAGTGCGGTTAATTATTAGTCGTACTGTACGTGCTAATAGACGACTGCTTGAAGCCGTGGGTGTGTCCCAAACCGCGTACTTACCGTCTATATAGTAGCCGAGATACATGTATTTTTCCCCACTACAGGCCTATAGTAGGCAAGTACACGGTTTGGGACGCAGCCGAACTCTCTTTTTCGCTGTAAAATGTTGCGCACTGCCGTGTGTGATCGTGTCCTGTCGCAAAATGCGGTGAAAACTCTCACACGGCGTTAACAGTGTGATTAAGGTGTCTACATGTCTGTAATACACGTCCATAATACGACTAAAACAGGAATACTGCACACGTCTTAATTCAATTTGTGTTTACTTCGAGTATGACTTTAATCGGATTAATAGTGGATTATCGTTGTCCACGTAAACGCACTGACTGTTGCGGCCAAAAATGCTTGATTTGTGATGCAGCTTGCAGAGTTTTTGTGGGGGTTTTTTTGCGGAAAACTACTCGAATTGCATGGAATTGTTTTGCCCTTTCTTTTGCAGTTATGTTTGTTTGGTAAACGAGACCTTTCAGCTGTACTCGTGTACAACGCACGTGAAAATCTGCGCTAATTTTGGAAAAAATTTCAAGCCCGTCTGAATATTGCAGAGTTGGCTTGATTTCGCGTTCATTTCTGTGATCACGAAATCGCGTAATCCTGGAGGGACTGAAGAAGGAAATAGACGTCAAACATGACTTTGGCATTTGAGACAATTGGATAATTTTTTAAAATGTACTTTTATTTTATTATTTTTTTTCTCAAAATTATTGCTTACCCACTGAGATTCACATGAAAGCTTTAAATTGCTATAACATGTCCAAATCAATTCTACAACAACATTCTTTTTATAATGTTGGGGGACCATTAAGTCTTTATTTATTTGATTTGATTCATGCTTTCAGATGTGTTGTACTTTGTATTTAAAGGTTAGTACAGGTGAGTGGTGGGTGCAGGAGACATGGAGTGGACAGTTATTAAGATGGAACGGTAGACAAGACAAGACAGTAGATGCGATTGGGTAATGGTACTTATCAAAGCGATGGGTTGTGGGGGTATGCGACGAAAGTATGAGAAGGGTGAGCAAAGAGTAATATTGGAAATGTCGGTTGAGTTAATTAATATGTTAAACACCGACTTTGGATTCTGTGAATGTCGCATGTGTGTGTGAGCATCCTGTTTGAGATATGTGGTATGGCTTTGATTATGTGGTTGGTCTTTTGAAGCTGTATTGTTGGCTATTTCCAGATGATTCCCTGGTGTATGTAGGTGATCAGTGGTGTCCAAATAGAGTCAGAAGTAATTATAAATGGATAAATAGTACCACTTTGTAATCGTTGGGAAATCGCTGTGGAATAAGAGGAATAAAACACTTCAGGGTGGACTGTTTTAGGTGTGATGCAACCGGACACTAATCAAACTGTTAAGTAACCTCAAATTGTAATATTTAATCATGAAGTAGGAAAGGAACTGAAATGGGTTTGTTAGGCTAAAGCAGGGGAAATACTAAACACTTCATTGGTGTAGCTGGTGTCCTTGAGCCACATCTGGTTTCCTTTTTGTCATCTTCAGTTATTTCATTACCCCAACTATGTAAAGCTGATATATTTCAATTTCAATTGAAAGGATTCCCGTATGTTCCTGCTAGGCGTGCGTCTTGGTTAGGATCTTGCAGCCACCGGGATTTGCAGTGATTGAAGTTATAACACACACTAATTATATTTCTCTCTTTCACCCTGTTCTGTCTTTAACCCAGTCTGGTCATTAAGAAATGGTCTGAAGTGTAAACAAGAGAGACTTTCACTCTACTGTGTTTATACTGAACTTGGCGTCTTGGCTTATGCAGCAGATTCAAAAACATGGCTGGAGGTAGTAGGAACTTTTCAGTAGTTTATAACCCCCTTCAGCCATGTTTACTGCATTGCAGATGGATGAGACCAGCTGCAGGATCTCTTCCAAATGTTTGTGATTAGTTTGAAGAGAGAAGCAATGCATGTGGAAACAGTTTACAAGCGACCAAATATTTAAACCCCCCCCCCCCCCCCATCCCCCCCCCATAGTTACAGAGTTATAGTTATTGATTTATAGCCTGGTAATCGTTATGCATTTTGCTTCAGAACGTTACATATTAACATGTAAGTACACAGCTACATATCATTCAAAAATACACAAAATGAGCAGTCTTCTTTTATCCCCAACAAAGATGAGCCTATCGATATGTGAATGTGGAATGAGTGACAATCGCGCAGGTATTGTGAACTCTTAAGATATTAACTGATACCCTGGTTCCAAGTCCCACCCCCTTCCCTTCATCAGGAATCTCGCGTTTCTCGGTTTTACTGTCAAGGTAAATGGAGACTGTTCTTTAATGGGAAATAAAATCTATCAGTGTATGCTTGATGTAACTAACACTAGAAGAGTATGTCATGAATTGTATTTATTAGGGATGCCAGATTTTGTACAATTCATATGATTTGATTTGCAATTTCCGGCCTGATTTCGCGGTCACAATCACACAAATCGCATATCGTAAAAAGTTCCTTTGGTGACAAGTTAAAATCAGTGGTTTTAGAACGTTCTGGCAGTGTCAACGAGTTTTGAGTAAAATCATGGTGTGATCTCTGCTACAACACTAATGTAAAAGTCACCCATAGGACTATGTTGGGGATCCTATACACAGGATTATGTGAAATGCATGGGACAGAAAAATATACAGTAGTGGCAATGGCAAACGGAAACATTCCATCCATCCATCCATCCATTTTCTGCACCACTTTTCCTGCACAGCGTCGCAGGGAGCCTGGAGCCTATCCCAGGGGACTCGGGGCACAAGGCGGGGGCACACATCAAGGCCTAAGCCATCACAGGGCACAATCACACCAACACTCACACACCCATTCACACACCACGGACAATTTGGAAATGCTAGTCAGCCTACAACACATGTCTTCGGACTGAGGGAGGAAACCGGAGTACCCGGAGGAAACCCCCTGAAGCACGGGGAGAACATGCAAACGAGGCGGGAGGCGGGAATCAAACCCCCGACCCTGGAGGTGTGAGGCGAACGTGCTAACCACTAAGCCTGCTGAAATTACACAGTCAAAAATGTGCTTCATGCACCCTGTTTTCATTTTGACATATTACTTACAGTAGTTGCATATAAGGCTAGAGAAGTAATAGCTTTTTGAAACTACTCTCCTTATATTAATGTTGAGGCTCCTGAAATCAGGGTCAGCATTATTATTATCCATTTTGTTTATATTTTAATCCATATAAACCACTTATTACCTTTGCTTGAATTTATTTTCCAGTCTCTCTTTCTCCCTTAAACAGGCTGTTGTTTATATCATTGTGCTTATGCCTGTATGACTGATCTGTGTAAATGACCTCTGCTTGTTCTCTTTACATGTAAAATGAGACACACGAAGCCCCTGTCTGGCGTATGTGTAGAATGGTAAAGAGTAATACCGATGCAAAAAGAGCAAGATGAGCAGTACAGTACAGTCCAAATTGATGGGACTTTAGCTGCAAATGGGTTCAGAACTCTAACATTTCAGTATTTGCCTGAGCTTTTAACCCATTACACCACAAAACATGATCTCCACTTCTCTAATTCAGGTCGCTTAACTGTCTCTCAGGCTCTGTATGACTTATGCTCCAAATCTGTGGAACTCACTACCATCTGATCAGTCTTTTAGTGTATTTAAATCTTCTCGTAAAATGTATTTCTTTAGGATTGCTTTCATTTGATGACTGTGGGTTTTTTTGTGTGTGGTTATTTTACTATTATTATCGCCATTATTGTTATTAATAATTGAAACTGTATTTTATTAGGAATTTTTTTTTTTTTTTTTTTTTTTTTTTTTTTTTTTACACACATGCCTATGTACTCTTATGTAAAGCCCCTTGAGAGGCCTTTTTAAAGGTGCTATTTAAAATAAAGATAATGATGATGATTATTATTATTATTATTATTCCAGCCATGTTCATTTGATTCTCCTTGGTTCCTACAGTGATAGTCATTATTAAATTAAAGACCTCCTACTTGGAAGTCCCCAGATTCTCTCCTTCTGTTTAGTGGAGATACATACTTGTGCGTCTAGAATTGTATAGAAAGCTAGAAATAATGGCATCTGCTGAGCTGTAGTAGAACCACACTTCACGTGCTTCGTGTCCATTGAAAATCAGAGAGCTGTTGATCAGTCTGATAATTGAATGTTTAGTGGAATGGTTTTTTGGGCTGGAAAAAAAAGTACAGAGAAACTGCGTAAGTAAGTGTTTTAGGTACTGTGTCAAAATCATACTTCATTTAAAGTAGAATTATGGAGCCCTATATCTATATGAGCGTAAGGCAAAAAAGTATCAACATTTAAACATGCTTAAAGTATTCAAGAGTAAAAGTAAATAAAAGTAAACCTTTCATGAATTAATATTTCAGCAGGGAATGAACGTTAAAGTGGCTATAACAACCAAATAAAACTAGCTCAGTAAAGTTACCAAACTTAAAGATAACTTCCCTCAACATGCTTCTTTCGATTTGATGGCACAAATTCTCAAAGTCAAATTCGTGCAGTTGCATTTGGCATGGACGTGAATTTGATTTTAAACAGATTTCAAAAAGTGATCGCAGCTGGGCAACAGAAAAATAGATTTTGAGATTTGTAGCAAGCAGTTTCAGGTCAAAGTAGGTGAAAAATGAAAATGTAAGGAGTAAAAAAGTATGTTTTTTTTACTCGAGTAAGAGTACGAGTATTGATCTTTAATAATACTTGAGTAAAATACAAATCTTCCAGAATAGTACTCAAGTACAGTAATGAAGTGCATTTACGCTAGCATTTTTCATTCCTGCTAAAAAAATAAATAAATATTCGGTTATGCTAACTACATCTGAGCATGGCCTCTATGTGACACTGAGTCTGTGTAACTTGTCAGGGTTTCTACTCACCATGAAGATCCTGTGTGAACTAATTTAACCATTTCGGTTTGGGAATTATAAGTGAAGTGTATGAGAGTGTACGTTTTCAAACAAGCTGGTCATGTGAATTGCAGCTTTGCAGTTGTGGGGACATAATGTGGTTTTACAAAAACAGAAGTAGGAGTGTGTCATTTTCTAAATTTAACATTTGTCGTATTCACACATGTTGAGCTCAGTGGAACATCTGACCAAATTCACATTCATCACTTGTTCCGCCTCTTGGCTCTCTCATTTTCTGACTTGTGACCAAAAGTGGTGTGTTTCTGATCGAGCAAGGCATTATGGGGTATATATATATTTTTTTCCTTTAAATAGGGAGAGACTCAGGGGAGAGACTCGGGCTCGAGACAGAGGAATAGGCGTGGTGGCTTTGGCTGGCAAATGGGAAGAGGTCAGGCAGGTCTGCATTGGGCAGAGAATAAATGCCAGAGGGAGAGGAGGAAAATGCACATAAGCCTGGCCCCACTGCAGCAGAAATAGTTTGCCAAGTCTCTACCCACTGACCTGGATCATTAAGCCTCTGGACAGCGTTAACATCCTGTTCTGACTGCCAGTCCAGTAAACACTTCATGTCCAGGGTACAGCATTAATCTGACACATTATATGCTCCTAATGTATTTCTCTATTAGACTGTCACAGAGTTTTCTTATTAGTATTAGAAGGTCGTGTATCCATCTGTATGGTCACATAGAGTAATTTCGTGGTCCTTGTGTGGGTGTGTGTGTGTGTGTGTGTATAAATGGGGGTTGGTCGGATAAGCTTTAAGCCGCTGCTTAGTACTTGGTAAATGGGTGCGGAAAAAAGGAAGTGATGCATTATGGGACCTTACAGCATTTTAAGAGTGGATTACACTGGATCTCTCGTGTGGGTGGGGTTTGGGATGTGTGTGTGCCTCAGTGTGTGTGATCTCCTAGTCTTCTCCCCACCAAGCAGAAACTTTTCGCAGCCTTAGTGTATGCTACATTTGTTCTGACCTAATTATCACACACACTCAGTTTATTATTTACAGCTAGCTACATTCATTGCCCTAGTTATTATATATACTTACCATTCAGGTCACTTTGTAGATATACAATTACTGTTTGTAGGCAAAACTTGCATATAATGCGGATGACGTAAGAAGGGATTAAAAGGGAAGTTATGTGTAGAATGTGTCCGAGGCCCTCTATTGGCTGGCTGTAGTACAGTTTTAAACACAGCCCCTTCCCATCCTGGAAAATGGACAATTTTACAATATGAGCAAAATGTAACACAAATTATTTTTGCCAGTAGCGTTCTGTTTGTTGTTTGTAAATGCAGTTGACCTTTTCTATCTCCCCTAATATTATCCTGTATGATAAATGCATTTAATATGAGTTATGTGATGATTCTTTGAAGGCTGTGGCATTTCTGGGGTTGAGCTGAAATGACCGTCTAGTCTCATGAATGCACCCACACTTTCCGACATGCACCTCAAGCTCTTACCGAGACCGTAGCTTCATTTGAAAGGTTTTTCATTTCAAACGTTGTACCAAAGTTACAGTGCTGACAACTTTGACAGTTCAGTTGCAAAGCCAGGTCTTGTTCTGTTGTAGACTGTTCTAACAGACCCTCAGAAGATGGGAAAAATTTCTTCACTAGCTAGATTCGGTTTGGATGATAAAAGTGTCCAGGTCATGTCATATTGAAATAAATGATGGAAACATCCTGTTGATGTAGGTAGCTAGGTTAGCCAGTGACTCCTTTTTAAACCTACTTCACCAACTTAACGAGCACAGCATAAAGGAGCGCACTTCGATACTGTTCAGACGCAGGTGTCGGAGCTAGATGAAAATCAGAAAAGTCAGGGATTTATTATACTTGTATGTTGTGTCGACTATAAATGTTGTTTGCTGTTTCCCACTATATTTTCAGTTATATTAGTTACTTAAACAGTCATGGGAAAGTGAGAAGGACTGCTTATAGATGGAGAGCCTTCAAGACAGTTGCTAATCTTCCCAAGAGTGGGTGTTCTTGTAAATTCAGTCCAAGGTCAGACCGTTTAATGCTCAGAGATGTGATGGAAAAACCCAAGAGCTGCCTCATGTGACCTACATGCCTGTGTAGGTCCAAGGCCCTTCTCTCCAAGAAAGGAAAATATGTCAGCATGACTTGCATTTGAAATTCCCCAAAGTTCTGGAACAATATGCTTTGGACTGATGAGACCAAAGTGGAGATGTTTGGTCATTATGTACAGTGCAATGCTGTGGCAAAAAACAAACACAGTGTATCACCACAAACACCCCAGACCAACTATCAAGCATGGTGGTGGCTGATGATTTGAGGTCATGGGTCATGCAACAAGACAGTAATCCCAAGCACACCAGCAAATCAACATCTGAAAATCTAGACCTCAACCCCATTGAGATGTTGTGGCAGGATCTTAAGAGAGCTGTGCACAAACAAAGGCCCTCAAACATCAATGAACTTTAGCAATGTTGTAAAGAAGAGTAGGCCAGAATTTCTCCAAAATTATATGAGACTGATAAACTCCTACAGAAAATGTTTACTTCTTGCTAAAGGTGGTTCTACAGTGCTGTGAAGAAAGTAATATGATTTATTCTGTTTTTGTGTATATCTCATACTAAATAGTTTCAGAAATTAAAAAAAAAAATCTAACATAAAACAAAGGCAATGTGAGTAAACACAAAATACGTTTTGTAAATGCTAATGTTATTTATTGAAGCAAAAAAGTTATCCAATACCAACTGGGCCTGTGTGAAAATGTATTTGCCCCTGTTGTTACTAATACATTCATGATGGGGTTCAGCTAGACGAGACACAACCAGGCCTGATTACTGCAAACCCTGTTCAATCACATCAACACTTAAATAGAACTTTTTCAACAGCATGAAGTTGGTTAAAAGGTCTTACCCAGTAACACACTATGACAAAGCTGAAAGAAATTCCAGAAATGATGAGGAAGAAGGTGATTGAAACGCATCAGTCTGGGAAGGGTTACAAAGCTATTTCAAAGGCTCTGGGACTCTAAAGGACGACAGCGAGAGCCGTTATCTCCAAATGGAAAAGCTCGGAACAGTAGTGAACCTTCCCAGAAGTGGCCGACCTTCCAAAAGTCCTCCAAGAGCACAGCAAGGACACATTCAGCAAGTCACAAAAGAGCCAAGGACAACATCAAAGGAACTACAGGCCTGTCTTGCATCAATAAAGGTCAATGTTCATGTGTCCACTATCAGAAAGACACTGGGGGAAAATGGCGTCCATGGAAGAGTAGCGAGGTGAAAACCACTGCTAACCCAGAAGAACATTAAGACTCGTCTGAATTTTTCCAAAACACACCTTGATGATCCTCAAAACTTTTGGGAGAATGTTCTGTGGCTTGAGGAGTTGAAAGTGGAACTGTATGGAGGACAGGTGTCTCATTACATCTAGCGTAAACCAAACACAGAATTCAACAAAAAGAACATCACACCTACAGTAAAGCATGGTGGAGGCAGTGTGATGGTGTGGGGATGATTTGCTGCTTCTGGGCCTGGGCAACTTGCAGTAATTGAGGGAAACATGAATTCTCTCTACCAGAAAATCCTAAAGGAGAATGTCTGGTCTTCAGTCCGTAAGTTGAAACTCAAGGGCAACTGGATTATGCAGCAAGACAACGATCCAAAGCGTAGGAGCAAATCCACCTCTGAATCGCTCAGAAAATGTCAAATTAAAGTTTTCACTCACACCTGCACCCACACCTGCACGCTGCACTCTCACCTCTCTCTGCGTCTGCTCTGTTCAGTGAGGGTCCGAGAGCAGGAGATTTAACACCGTCGTGGATAACGAGACGCGCCCTTCCTCCCAATCTACATCACACAATTTTATGCGAATGTTTTTAGAATGCAACACGAATACAATGCAACATGTTAAATAGTACATGTTATTACAGCCTAGTTCTCTTGTTCAAAGTATCTATCTATCTATCTATCAAAACTGAATATAGATTAGGTTATATATAAATAGATTTTATATAGAATAGATAATCATTATACCTGGTCTCCTCCAATATGGGGGGGGGGGGGGGGGGGGGGGGGGGGCACATGATAGGGGAGGCTTGGGGGGGGGCTTTAGTTACAAAAGATTGAGAACCTCTGTTATATAGTACTGAACTAATACTATGAACAAAATGACTCCATCTTTGATGTTCCATGATCAGTACATATAGTTATGTACTATTTGAAATACTGCTACAGAAATCATATTACTCTGGTAGTATGTATTTTTGAATATTGCCAAACAAGCAAGACTGGATGACATTTTTACTCCACTGATGATAAATGAATACTAGTCTGCTGTGAATCTGGAATGATTTTTTTCTGATGTGCTTTTCCATTTTGTTGCACACGTGTAGCTAGCTACAGCTGCTGAAAAGAATTCGTATGAATAAATAATAAGCATATGAGCAGAAGTTAAAAATTAGCTGGGGAGGGGTGCATTGCCGCCTCATAGCTCCAGGTTCGGCTGTTTGATCCTGAGCTGGGGTTACTGTCTGTGCAGAGTTTCACATGTTTTTGCTTCCATGTGTTTTTCTTCTGGGTTCTCTGGTTTCTTTCCTCCTCTCAAAAACATGCTGGTATGTGGACTGGCTATACTAAATTGCCCCTAGGTGTGAATGAGTGTGTGAATGTGGTGTCCAATACCGGGTATGTTCCTGCCTCACGGCAAATGTTCCCTGGATAGGCTCTGGATCCATCTGACGAGCATTAAGCAGTTACTGAAGATGAATGAATAAATGAATGAATGAAAATTAGGTACCCTGTTTGTATCTAGTGTACTGGAATAGTGCATTGGGACTGTGACAGCAAAAAAGTTGGATGTTGGATGTGTCATAGTTGCTGTGGTTTAAATATTTTTTTTATATTTTGGGAAAACCAACTAAACCACATACCACCACTAATATATCGCTGGCAGGCACATATATAATAACTGTGAGAGCAAAAATAATAACTGTGAGAGCTGGTGGAATTGGTCGAACGTTCTGTGGAAGAGGGCAGGATTTGGTCAGAATTCCTTCAAGAGCAGGTGGGAATGGGGAAAAAAAAAGTCCTAGTGTGTACCCTCTTAATAGTGTCATTTTTATGCTTGGTTCACTTTGGTTTCTCTTCTGCTAGGCCGAATCACACTTTATCGAATGTTCTGATAGCTGGGTTCCATTATATGAACCCTTAAAAATATCCAGATTGTATTTGAGTGCATATGAGGGTTCATCACCGTTGGAAGAGCGAAATGGATTTTGTTTCCAGCACTATGCTAATGTCAACAGGCCTCACTATCTTTGAGATAATTTACTGCAGTTTGAAAGGCAATTTGTGTCAGGAAAGGATGAAAACAATGATCAAGTTTGCCAAAAATTGCGATGAACTCAAAGTTTCCGTGGTATAAACTGTATTCTGCAGGCTAGTTCTTCCTGGATAAACATTAGCTCACCAACATCAACATGGTGAAGTGGTCGCTGTATGTGAACTAGAGTCACAAAGATGTTTGGTGTCTCTGGAGAGTGACAGAGCTCGTTATTTATATGGTTGATCATTGTACTAACGCTTTAGTGAAATGGTTTGGAGAGCAGGACACTGAGAAGGCTGTCATACTCTGATGATCTCTTTGTTGCGTGTTATTATATAGTATGTAGTGTGCGGAGTGTAACATAGCCAACACAATAACTAGCTACCATTTTTACTCCAATGTAACCTGGGTGGTGCAGCAGGTACCATTGAGGCCTCACAGCTACAGGGTTCCTGGTTCAATCCCGAGTTTGTCTTGAGTAGGTCATCCAGATTCTCCAGTTTCCTCCCAGCTCCCAAAATATGATTGTAGGTGGATTGGGTATGCTAAATTGTCCCTGAATGGTGCCCTTCGATGGACTAGTGATCCATGGTATATATCCCATCTCATGTCCAGTGTTCTCCACAGGTGATCACTTTAAGACTACACTGGAAGCCTGGCTTCCACTAAAATTTAATTAAAATGCAGCAATGCAATGTTTATCAAAGAGTCTATATTATGTAATCTACCGATTATATATAATTGGTGGAATTCAATGTTTTGGTGAATCAAGTGATCAAATATCTCACTGGAATATTGCGCTGTTCACTTATTTAAGTCAAACTGTTTTGGTGAACAGCACAGCCTGGGTGAAAATCTTCTTTGAAGCCTCCGACAGAGAAAGAATAGACATTCAGAGAAGCTGTGAGCCCATTAGTGTCTATTGGGCGTTTGTAGACTCACTTTTTTAATGGGACGAAAGATTAACGCTCATTGGACAACAGGCTTTTAACGCATCATTTTGAGGTTCACTCGGCCGCATGGCTTCACTGGGAGTGAACGGCGTGTGGGCGTTTTGCACAGAAAATTGGACAGTGTGCTCTGTGTTTGTCCCGCCTGGTCGCACGGCTTCTCCTTATGATGACTGGTTCTGTTTGATTGTTCGCATTCATTTCTGAAAGGTGTTGTTTATGTCTAGATAGCTAGCTGTCACTTCCTTTTTCAGCTAGCAGCTTAGCCACTTTTTGGCATGAAATGGCACATACTACTACTACTGCTACTGCTACTCCTCCTACTACTACTACTACTCCTACTACTCCTCCTACTACTACTGCTACTGCTACTCCTCCTACTACTACTACTACTCCTACTACTCCTCCTACTACTACTGCTACTGCTACTCCTCCTACTACTGCTACTACTCCTACTACTACTACTACTGCTACTGCTACTCCTACTACTACTACTACTACTACTACTCCTACTACTACTCCTCCTACTACTACTACTACTACTACTACTACTACTACTGCTACTCCTCCTACTATTACTCCTCCTCCTCCTCCTCCTACTACTACTACTACTACTACTACTACTCCTACTATTCCTGCTACTACTACTCCTACTACTACCACTGCTGCTACTACTACTACTATTACTCCTCCTACTACTGCTACTCCTACTACTACTACTACTCCTACTACTCCTCCTACTACTACTGCTACTGCTACTCCTCCTCCTACTACTACTACTCCTACTACTACTGCTACTGCTACTGCTACTCCTACTACTACTACTACTACTGCTACTGCTACTCCTCCTCCTACTACTACTACTACTACTACTACTCCTACTACTCCTCCTACTACTACTGCTACTGCTACTCCTCCTCCTACTACTACTACTCCTACTACTACTGCTACTGCTACTACTACTACTACTACTACTACTACTACTACTGCTACTGCTACTCCTCCTACTACTACTGCTACTGCTACTCCTCCTACTACTGCTACTACTCCTACTACTACTACTACTGCTACTGCTACTCCTCCTACTACTGCTACTACTCCTACTACTACTACTACTGCTACTGCTACTCCTACTACTACTACTACTACTCCTACTACTCCTCCTACTACTACTGCTACTGCTACTCCTACTACTACTACTACTACTCCTACTACTACTACTACTGCTACTCCTCCTACTACTACTACTACTCCTACTCCTCCTCCTCCTCCTCCTCCTACTACTACTACTACTCCTACTATTCCTGCTACTACTACTCCTACTACTACTACTGCTACTACTACTACTATTACTCCTCCTCCTACTACTACTACTGCTACTCCTACTACTACTACTACTACTACTACTCCTACTACTACTACTGCTACTACTCCTACTACTACTCCTCCTACTACTACTCCTCCTACTACTACTCCTCCTACTACTACTACTCCTACTACTATTACTGCTACTACTACTACTATTACTCCTCCTACTACTACTACTACTACTACTGCTACTACTACTACTACTGCTGCTACTCCTCCTACTATTACTCCTCCTCCTCCTCCTCCTACTACTACTACTACTGCTACTACTACTACTATTAGTCCTCCTCCTCCTCCTACTACTACTACTGCTACTACTCCTACTACTACTACTACTACTACTCCTACTATTCCTGCTACTACTACTGCTACTCCTCCTAGTACTACTACTACTACTCCTACTATACCTGCTACTACTACTGCTACTACTACTACTATTACTCCTCCTACTACTACTACTGCTACTCCTACTACTACTCCTACTACTACTATTACTCCTCCTCCTCCTCCTACTACTACTACTGCTACTCCTACTACTACTATTACTCCTCCTACTACTACTACTGCTACTCCTACTACTACTCCTACTACTACTATTACTCCTCCTCCTCCTACTACTACTACTGCTACTCCTACTACTACTACTACTGCTACTACTACTACTATTACTCCTCCTCCTCCTCCTACTACTACTATTACTCCTCCTACTACTACTACTGCTACTACTCCTACTACTACTACTACTACTACTCCTACTATTCCTGCTACTACTACTGCTACTCCTCCTAGTACTACTACTACTACTCCTACTATACCTGCTACTACTACTGCTACTACTACTACTATTACTCCTCCTACTACTACTACTGCTACTCCTACTACTACTCCTACTACTACTATTACTCCTCCTCCTCCTACTACTACTACTACTACTACCACTACTACTACTGCTACTACTACTGCTACTCCTCCTAGTACTACTACTACTACTCCTACTATTCCTGCTACTGCTACTACTACTGCTATTACTCCTCCTCCTCCTACTACTGCTACTCCTACTACTACTACTACTATTACTACTACTCCTCCTACTACTACTACTACTGCTACTACTACTCCTACTATTCCTGCTACTACTACTGCTACTCCTCCTAGTACTACTACTACTACTCCTACTATTCCTGCTACTACTACTACTACTACTACTATTACTCCTCCTACTACTACTACTACTACTACTACTGCTACTCCTACTACTACTACTACTATCACTACTACTCCTCCTACTCCTACTACTACTCCTACTACTATTACTCCTACTATTCCTGCTACTACTACTGCTACTCCTCCTAGTACTACTACTACTACTCCTACTATTCCTACTACTCCTACTACTGCTCCTAGTACTACTACTGCTACTACAACTACTACTAATGTTCACCTGAGTTCTGATGAATCAAATCTTTTGATGCTCATACTTAAGAGGAGAGACCTTTGGGCAAGATTTCAATTCAAAAGTTGAGCAGCACCTTTTAGCGTTCTTGGTACAGTAAATTGATTGACTGTTTACTATTAGTCTTAAGCTGTTTCTCAAATTAAAAGGACGCAAAGAACGGACTTGTGTTCTCGTGAAGACCGGGTCTTGCCAGGCAAACCTGGAAGGACAGGAGGACATAGAACGCATCTTTGTGAGAATTGAGATGTGCTGCGATGTTCCTGTTGCGCACTAACCCATCCCAGCACATTTCTAATAGAAGGACAGGGCCCTCATCCCTCATACAGTGCATCCTAAGTAATATGTTTCAGCTGGTTAATAGATTTACTGTTAACTGGCTGATTAACCAAAGTTAATTAAGCACGTTTAAATGTAGTAAGCTCTCTGTTTGCAACTGCGACCTCATGGTAACTAAAAACTAAGCTCACAAGTTTACCGTTACCTCAGGATGGAAACTAACCTAGTTTATTAAAATACTCATGATAAATTCGGGTTTTCACCAACCTCATATATATCTCAATCTGCATATTTCGATTTATTTAGATTACTGTCATTAAAAAGATGTTAAAACTACGAATGTATGGGTCAGGCTTCAGTCCTCTACTATTGTTTTGCCTCAGTGAATTCTGGGACTTCAAGCGGGTTCGGTGCACCCAGTCTTCAATATCAAGAACACATCCGCGTAATTGAACTACGGCGGATGATGATGATGACGCAGAACGAGTTCACAAGGATGCAAGATCGCATAAAAACGCATATTGAGAAACGGCTTTATATCCCAAATTCAACAAACGTGTTCGAATGAGCACATTAATATAAACATGTATACATTAAATATAGCCACCACCCGTGTACTCGGGAACGGCGGTGGATCCACTATCACCCTGAACAGGAGGAAATGGTTACTGAAGATGAATTTGTTTGAGCAGCTTAGCAAAAGTTAAAAAAGGAGACTCTTAAGCACTTTGCTTGCTTGCTTTGCTAACTTTTCTCCTGCACAGCTAATCAGAGAGCTTTCTCTAATTTAGCATGCTTATACTGATGAGTGATAATGAGGACCAACTAGTGCCACACTGTTTAAAAAAAAAAAAAAAAGGTTATGCTCAACCGCAGACACTCAGTGATTGGCCAACACTTGGCTGGATGTGCTTCAAAACTGGTCAAAGAGAAAGAGATTTTATTGTTTAATCCAGACAGTATGTTTGTCCATTTACCCATCAGTGCAGTTCTGCTACGCTAGCATTTAAGAGTGGATGTTCCCAGCTACACTGTGAGTGTTTGCTTTACCACTCTGATTGTGTGTTTTACTTTGTGAGGCTGGAATAACAATCAGCTCCCAGTGCATGGCTAAAAATAGTTCACTATCATTTACAAACTGCTATCGGTGGGCTTACCATGCTCAACCATTAGCTGCTATCAGGCTATGCTTTTTTTTTTTGCTTTTTTTTTTTTTTAGGTAAGCTGTACAGTATAAAACAAGCAAAACTGGATCCGACTACAACTACAGACTTGTTTCCTTTGGAATGTTTCAGTGCTCTAAGTCTGAGCTGAGAGTTTCCATAACCAGCCTGAGCACAGAGAGCTGCTAGAAAACAAGCGTGTGCTGGGCTCACTCTGCTTTGTACCTTAATTTGTCCCTGTGGAACATGGAGCGTGGATCTTATTAAGAATTTCCATGGTAAAAAAAAAATTCCTTCACGGAGATGTTATCTAGGCTATTTGAAGGTAGAGATGTGGCCTCATTACTGAATTTCCTAATTAGGAGGAGTGTATTTTGAGCTATGGCAAACGCTTAAGAAGGACAGAGGGAAGGAAAGAGAATACATACGTTGCTCTTATGCTTCCCAAAGAGTTCGTTTTGTTTCAGAATTTGCTGAGCTTTCGATTAGTCTAACCACCTGAACCACCTAGACTTCTGCTAATGTTGGAAACACTTTGATACATGCACAGTATTATCACTACCAGACATTAGATTAAAATTTATTATGTATTGCTGTCTAATTATGAGTTCACATCCCATGTCAACATTTAAAGGGACGGTTCACCCAAAAATGAAAATTCTGTCATCAATTCCTCACCCTCATGTCGTTCCAAACCCGTAAGACTTTCGTTCATCTTCGGAACACAAATGAAGATATTTTGAATGAAACCTGGGAGATTTCTGTCCCTCCGTTTACAGTCCATGTAACCAAAACTTTCAAGCTCCAAAAAGTCCATAAAGGCACCGTAATAGTAATCCATATGACTCTAGTGGTTTAATCCCAATTATATGAAGCGATACGAATGCTTTGTGTGCGCAAAAAAACTAAAATGAAGTGTTTATTCACTGAATATCTTCCGATATTCCGATACGTTCACGAGAGAACCACAACACGTGCGTGTCGTGTTGATGCAAGAATTGACATAAAAATGCCCAAGAGGGCAGACAAAAAAAAAGCAAGTCCTTTTCTGTGAAAGTCGAAATCTGCAGACATCTTTGTTACAAAGATTGTTCTACAGTATGCGACTCAGTTCGTGTACAGCGTCCCTCTTCCTCTGCTGTAAACAGTGCAGTGCTTCCAGGTCCCGTTGTATCGCGAGCGCGGATGATATTTTGTGAATAAAGACTTAATTTTTGGGGTTTTTTCACGCACACAAAGCATTCATATCACTTCATATAATTGGGATTAAACCACTGGAGTCACGTGGAATACTTTTACAATACCTTTATGAACTTTTTGGAGCTTGAAAGTTTTGGTTACATGGACTGTAAACGGAGGGACAGAAATCTCCCAGGTTTCATTCAAAATATCTTCATTTGTGTTCCGAAGATGAACGAAAGCCTTACGGGTTTGGAACGACACGAGAGTGAGGAATTGATGACAGAATTTTCATTTTCGGGTGAACCGTCCCTTTAAATACAGGTTTTCATTAACATGTTCCTTATGAATGGAACATGCTCTTTTACATCTATATTGTATTAACACACCCTTTAATCTGTGTTATACTGGCTGTGCCATTCTGCATATGTAGCTAGTTTCAGTTTGACTCTTTTGGGAGTTAGGAGATATCTGAATTTGCCTATTAAGAACAAATAGCACATGCAAAAAACTATTTATGTATCGGTTTCTCTCCTGTCTTTGCATACGATGTCATTCATGTAACTACTCCACCGCACAAACCTTGCACACAAAAATTAGTGTCTGTTACTTTAGTACGTCATTGCCAAAGTGTTCAAAGCATGGCTTAATCAGTGTATAGATTAACGACATTGTTAAATATATATAGACTGCACATCATTAAATGTTCCTTGTATCTTGTATGTGAATGATCTTGCAGTTCTGACATTTTCTACTTGTAGCACTAATACGTTCCTGTAGTTCTTGAATTGGACTTGCAATACCAAAACTGTTTTGGATACCAAGCTCATAAATGCCCATCCTTAATAAACCACATGACACCTTTCAGATACTCTGAGAGGTCCCCAGTCCCTGTGACCACAATGAGTGCCAGCCTGTAATTAGAGCAGTTCTTTTAGAAAACAATGCACATAAATGACTGTATCTCTGAACAGAAAAAAGTGATCCTTGACAGCTTAAAGCATCTGCGTGGTCTGGATACCATTACAAGTATGGACATAAAAAATATGTCAGTATAATTTGTGGCAGTTCTTTTTTTGTGGTATTGTTAAGTGTACTGGGAAGGAGCCTAAGCAGTAACTATCAAAGTACACATATAGTTGCCTATAATGTTAAACAGACACACACACACACTCTTGTAATGCTATGTATACATCCATGCTAACTAATTTTAGCGTTAGCAACTTAAAAATTTTGTCTCTCTTAGGATTTAAAAAAAAAAAAGAAAGGTCTAGTTTCTGTAAATTAAAAAAAAAGGCCTTTTGTCCCTACAAAGATATAAAAACATGCCTCCCAAACACACACACACACACACACACACACACACACACACACACACACAGTTCTTGTAGTTTTGCTCCGGACTCTCGGAGAACTGCACACTCATGTGGTTGTGTTTATGCTGAAAAAGGGCTTCACTACATGGAGACTCGTGCAATTATCACATATTTTCTGACCCTGTGATTATGCTCTGACCTCATTTAACCTTTTGGTTCCGTTATTTGTAATCATCTTGTAAAGTCTTCTAAGATTTTTAACACTTCCACGTGAGCATGCTCAGTTTCAAAAATGAGTTTCAAGTCTATGCTGAAACAGTGGGCTCATTTGAGCCAAAAGGCGTGTAAGGCCTTCCGTGGAAAAACAAGGGCTCAAGCATTTAAACCATAAATAGGCCATCCTGGCGTTCACATGCTTTTGTCTTATGATTTATAGTCTGCTTTCCTACTCTTGTGCTTGTGTTTTTTCTGCCTTAGACAAGCACAGAGTTCTTGCTGCATGAGGGACTGCCATTGCTACAGTGCCTAGTGGGGGGGGGGGGAGAAGCAGGCCTACCTTGACGTGCTCTTGACAGGATGATCAGCAGATGTGACTGAAAGAAGATTCTGCATGCCAATACACTTATAAAACTTCTCTTCCCATTTCCCTTTGACAGAAACTCCATCACCATTGTAGGGAGATTACAATGCTTTACTTGCTGCCAGTGTTGGGCCCTTGAGCAAGGCCCTTAACCCTCAACTGCTCAGATGTATAAATGAGATAAATGTAAGTTGCTCTGAATAAGGGCGTCTGCCAAATGCCATCGATGTAAACGTTATTTTCAGAAACACAGCTCATTAGGTCATGTAGGCCTGTTGGGTTAACATGGACGTGCATTCGGAGACAGACCTTTCCCAGAATTGCATGCGTTGCATTTTGATTCAGTTTTCCTTTTCACATCAGAGAAACCATTAATAAAACTGTTTGCACATCTGAACAGAACCAGACAATACTTTTTTTTGTAAATGTCGGGTTACATATGTAATCGTGGTTCTAGGACTAAATGGAAGCTTTCCCTTCAGAAGAGTATTCCCATTTGCACGTTTCCTAATAGCAAAGTCATCATTTCATGACTGTGACCTCACATGTGCAGCCTATAAAAGGCCCCTGCTATGGCCATTCTCGTCAACCCAAATGACCAAGGTGGCCTTGGCAGACCTCCACTCAGTGGTAGAACTTCCTTTTCATCCGGACCACC
This sequence comes from Ictalurus punctatus, assembly GCF_001660625.3. Classification (NCBI taxonomy): domain Eukaryota; kingdom Metazoa; phylum Chordata; class Actinopteri; order Siluriformes; family Ictaluridae; genus Ictalurus; species Ictalurus punctatus. Next base: position 7,626,006 of record NC_030427.2, read on the forward strand.
AGGGCGATTTCCTTCTGGGTTTTTTTTTTTTTTTTTTTTTTCTGGACCTTTTGTATATCAAAGGTCACAAGGGATTGTAATACATCCTGATGCCGCACCTCACCAGACAATAACAGACAGCACTCGTATACAAATACTATATTTTATTGCGACATTCAGTCTGTAATATCTAACCGTGAACTCCATGTCACTTCCTCAAAAATCTCAACATAGACACTCGTCTAAGTGGCACGCAGAAATTAGCCATAGTCCGCATCGAATGGTATTTAATTGAAGAAGGCACCTTTTGACCAATAGATTAATCTGTCTTTAGACAGTGGAACCCCCTTATGCTGTTTGCCAAAGCACATAAACAGTTTGTAAGCGACCCACCGGCAGGCAATTATTTCCACATAATGCGTGAGAGCCCTCACTGGACCGACTAAGGCACGTTCTGACCTCCAAGAGCTGATTGATTGATACTTTTATTGACATAGTGCAGCATCATCATCTTTGAATGCTGGATTTGGCTACAGTGTAACATTTTTGAAATCCCAATGCAGATCCATGCAAAGTGAAAGCTTCTGGTAAGTTGCACAATCTGCTTCGGACCAATTCCATGTCCCATCGTGGAATCACTGTTTTGCGTGAGGATGAGAGACCTTTCAAAGCGTTTCGACTAGTTTAGCCAATGCTGACGTACACTTTTAGGGAAGGCCAGAAAGAGATTCTTCTAGTTTCATTGTTTTTCAGACCCTTTGTGTATATCCCGGTATGCTGTGGTTATATTCAGGGGCCATCATTTCAAGGTGTGTGGTCTGTTGTGCAACATGACCCTGTTCCTCTGGGACAGTAGGTCTGGTCTGATGGGTAGCAGGTATTGAGGGCCGGTCAGTAACATCGATGGCAGGTGGATCCATGATCTGTCCAGACAGAATGGGGCTATCAGAATCACTGGTTGCATATAGTGTCAGTGATAGCATTGGGAAGGCATACAGCCATCGATTTATCCTAGTCATGCAGCAGTACATCCTGCCCCAAAGCTTCTGTCTCTACTCAGTGCATAAACCAAATTGGGCTGTCTAAAACTGGGCTGTCTCCAACAGAGATGTCTCTTTGTTTGCACACAGATCAATTTCTGTTTTGGTATACATGTTGGAAATGAACAGAACCACTTTTCCATCCATCCATCCATCTTCTATACCGCTTATCCTTTCCGGGGTCACGGCGAACCTGGAGCCTAAACCCAGGGAACATCGGGCACAAGGCGGGGTACACCCTGGACAGCGTGCCAATCCATCACAGGGCACAATCACATACACACTCACACACCCATTCATACACTACGGACACTTTGGACCAGAACCACTTTTTTTGTGGATTTTCCAACCCCCATGTACTGTATAGGCCTGCTGCAAAGCAGTCATCCATGAAGTAGGCATCCGTTAAATCTATAGTACAAAACAATCATGTTGGTTTATCAGATTTAATCGAATTGATTGCCAGGCAAAAGAATGTTTAAGTTATGATCTCTGACGTATAAATAAAAATGTAAGGAATGTCTGGATTGCTGCAAGTTTTCATTCCAAGCATGCAAAAGCCACGCCTGACCCTACGAGTGTAATTTTTGTCTTCGGTGTGGGTAGGTGTCGTTCAAATTTGGATGTAATGAACACCTGTGTGGCTGGCATGGTGCTGCAGCAGGTAGAGTTGCTGCCTCATAGCGACGGGGTACTACGTTTGATCCTCATCTCGGGCAACTCTGTGTGTGAAGTTTCATGTTTTTTCCATGTTTGTATGGGTTTCCTCTAGGTTCTCCGGTTTCCTTCCATCTCCCAAAAACATTCTGGTAGGTGGATTGTCTATTCTGCATTGCCCCTGGTTGTGAATGTTCGTGCGCACGGTATACACAGTTCTCCAGGAACCTGACCAAGACAGCACGTTTATTGAAGAATGAATAAAAAACCTTTGTGAGAAAGATGGAGAACCTACTGTCTTCGATAGTAAGTCTGATCACTTAAATTATCGCAGATTGTGCTTCGAGAAAAAGATAAAGCAACCCTAATCTGAAACAGAATCACTGTTAGGATCTTTTAGAGCAGTGTTGTTTTTGGTTGTTGTCGATAGACTGCATGGATGTTTAAGGAAAACACACATCTGTAATTTGTCCAGTTTGCATAAACTGTTATTTAAGCTCAAGCTGTATTTTACATACATCATCGATCATTTCCCTGCTCGAAAATATGAGTGAGTTCATCAGTTATTTACCTTGTTTAATAAGCTCATTTAAAGTCCAAGATAACAGGGAACGCAAATTGATGGACCATGGTTCTCCAAGACTGGAGTTAGGGCTCTTTGTTGTAGTCCCAGTACAGTCCTCTAGGGTGCCCTCATTTGAAGAAATTTAGCTTGTTGATTTTTCGAGCACAGCTTTATTGAAATTAAATGTTAGTTGTATAAGCAATTGATGCAGTTACGATGGTTTCTGGTTTGTGATCATTGCAGCTCAAAGACACCAGTAACCACCTAGCTAGTTGTGTAGCTAGTTAACTAGCAGTGTTGATGATGAACATGAACAAGATCGAACATGCTAATCGCATCCTTTCTTCATCAGGGAAAGAACTGGATACTGTGGACTAAAAAGATTATTCGTTTTAATTGTGGATTTTTCAGTTGCGTTTGATAAAGCAGGTCTGTCCCGATGACAACAGAATATGTAGTCACTACCTATCACTAACTGTACTTCCTGCTGCTTCTCCTCCACTCAAATCAAACATTCAGTGCGTGAGCATGAGGCAGCGTGATTCATGCCCCAATGGGCCTCTATTAGCACTTTCTGCAGTTCTCATGTTTGACCACTAGGCACAATAATAACTCTACTGAGCTAAATAGTGTGCCGAACGTGCTTCCCTATGAGTGCACAACATCCCGAATAATGAACATGCCTGTGCAATATGTTTTTTGTTTTTCTTTTCAAATGTTGATCACTTGAAAGATGTAATTAGTATTTTTAAAGAATTTAAAATGTATAGAGTTGTAAATATATGACTTGTAGTACTTTAGGTCTCTCCGGCCATTGTAGTTTCTAAACATTTGCCTCATTGTATTCTGAGGTTACATAAGCGCTGTTAAATTAGGACTCTGGTCCAGTATTGTTCAGGAGGTTGTTGACTTCCCAATAAAAGTTCTCTCAATCGTGTATTTAACAAGAATGTGGAAAAATCACACCAACACTGTTACAAAACAAAAACCTGAAGTAACATTAAAATATAATATACAAGATGAAAGAGCTATAGTGGCCAACAGGCGTTGGACGTTTCACTGTACAACTGTATAGTAAGTTTAATGGTCAAAATGCCTCTCTCCGGTGTTACCCCGAAGAGGGGAGTTTCCATGTTGAGACTGGTTTCTCGACAGGTTTTTCATCATTCCATCTCAGTGACTTTTTGTTTGCTACTGTCGCCTCTGGCTTGCTAATTTGGGCAGAGTCTGTGTAAAGCTGTTTCCTCAAGGTTGTGTTGTATTCCTTATATACTATGCTATTATAGGGCTCTGGCTATCATCTGAATAGAACCTGATTATAACAGATTTCCTCTAAGAAACAAGCCAACTTTCTGTAAGCTTCTGTTGCCAAGTAGCCATATCTACATCTGCATCTGGATGTCTACAAAGCTGCCCTGTGACCGTGTCTGTTGTTCAAAGCGCTATATAATTACCATTTAATCAAAGTGCTTTAAGATGACATAAAACACCTAAGTGGATCAGAATGCATGGCACATCTGATCTGATCTGACACCAGTCCAATGGAAATAGAAAAGGTGGTGAGGTAGTATTCGTGCGGCATAATCACCTATCCATTAGGACTGTCGAGCTAATTGTTATCGACTTATCGTACAATATATGGACATGAACTCGATATCGCCCTTTAAGCTGCGTGAGCTGAATGAATGAACGAACGCCGGTAAACTGAAGCGCTTTACTAGCGGGTGAATTAACTCATCAAGACACATACTATACGATCAGATATATATACACAACATAAACGCAGTATTACAACTTGCTTCTGCACAACGTGACGCGAACGCACAAGTGAACGTAAGTAAGGCGCTAAGTAGAATGGTAGTAGAACATTGTGAATACGCTCTTTCCGTAACTATGAGCTAAAACACCGAGTAAAGCATGAAGAAGTTATAATATTGTATTACGGTATTGTACTCACTGTAATGTTGTTGTTATTATTATCTCAGTAGATCAGGTTTTCACAAGGGCAGTTTTCAGTGTTCACAGTGTTTGGATAATTCGTTTAACTTCTGTAGTTTCTCACCAACTAAAATGCAGTTGGCTAATATTCAGTGCCGTTTTAGTCAGAGTAAAATTGACTACAGTTTTAAAATATGACATGAAATACTGACTGAAAGGATATTTTCAGAAGACAAAAGCAGTGACGGAAATCTGTGTGGAAATTAACACCGGAACTGGCTTGAGAGCCTAGGTTAAATCTTTTAGATTTTGATCATTTTATGCACTTTAGTTTAAAAATATACACACTTTGTTTACAGTCAGGTTTGTTCTATGCAGTTAACAATGTAACACAGTGCTGTTTGGTTTGTATTTATTCTTTGCGCCCTCTTGTGGACTGTTGAGGTAGTATTTTCCCCCTCACTGGAACGATGTATTTAAAATTCAAAACCAATTCGAATATAATTAAAATTATTCTAATATAATTAGAATTTTGGAAATATTTCCGTGAAAAATATCATTATAATCAGTGGCATGAAATGGTCTGAAATTGACAAAAATATTGTATATCTCAATTATTCCTGGAACAATAGATCGTCCAACAAAAGTAGTTATCGTGATAGGCGTATTGTCGGAATGACGTAGAAAATTCAAATAAAATTATATATGGGGAATGTAAAAATGACCTTCATTCTTCCGTTAAATAATTTTCAGTAAGCACTTTATCCGTATCTGGGTGGTTGTGGATCCGGGACTATCCTGAAACTGGGTGTGATGTGGGAAAACACCCTGGATGGGACACAAATGACATTGTTGTTCTAACTCTGTTCATTAAATCAGTTCATAACCTGACAATCTATCTGTAATATTAATATATTGTATTTCTGTTACCCAGTAATGGTTTTACTCTGATTTCTGTATGCGATAAAGTGTGTTAAGGGCTTTACCAGTTTGTTTCATCTATCAGACTGGTATTCATGCAGCACAGTGAGCACCTTGATGAGATTAAGGAAATGTTTAATCACTGAAAACCTGTGAATGGTCTGGGCAACGGATTGGATTAAAGTATATAAAAAAACAGCATCTTCTAAACGCAAGCTCACAAGTTACTTTTCTTTGCTGTCACAAATCAGACCTGCTTCTGAACTAGCTGTATATTCGCCTGCTGCTTTGTGTTTCTCATCTACAATGGTACAAATCTGGTTGATTCATCTTGATGCATATGATTTAATTGCTACGAACTATTTAGTAGCTAGTGAAAATAAGTGGAAATGGTATGCGGTTAGAAGAGTCAGGATTGTACGTAGAGATTCACTGGCTATTGTTTTTTCTTTCTATTTTTATATATGATTTATTTGTTTAATGTACATTTCTCTTATTCCTCTCTTCTTAATTGTTGAGGGTTATAATGTTGATGGTCTGTTAATGTGAGCAACTTCATAGTCAAATTCCTCAAAAGTGAATCATGCTTAGGCAATAAAACGGATTCTGGTATTGATTTATTTATTTATTTATTTATTTATTCTGCTTTAGTTGTTAATTCGCTGAGGATTACTTGGGTACATTTTGTTTTTTAGGGTAGGATTTTCAACTGGTCCTGATTCCGCATGCAATTTATTTCTATTTCTTTGCTAGGCGGAGGCAAGACTGGCGGCCAAGCGGGCGGCCCGGGCGGAAGCTCGAGAGATCCGCTTAAAGGAACTGGAGAGGCAGCAGAAAGAGGTGAGACTGTTGTGGTCAATCATACTAAAATAAAAATGCTATTACAGTTACTACTACTACTATTCCTACTACTACTGCTACTACTACTGCTACTCCTCCTACTCCTCCTCCTCCTCCTCCTCCTCCTACTACTCCTACTACTCCTACTACTACTACTACTACTACTACTACTACTACTACTACTACTACTACTCCTACTTCTACTACTACTACTCCTACTGCTACTACTACTGCTATTACTACTACTACTATTACTACTACTACTCCTACTACTACTACTACTACTGCTACTATTACTGCTACTACTACTCCTACTACTACTACTACTGCTACTACTACTACTCCTACTACTCCTACTGCTCCTACTGCTACTACTACTCCTACTGCTACTACTACTCCGACTACTACTGCTACTACTACTCCTACTGCTACTACTACTCCTGCTACTACTACTACTACTACTACTGCTACTACTGCTCCTACTACTCCGACTACTACTACTACTACTATTACTCCTCCTCCTCCTCCTCCTACTACTACTACTACTACTCCTACTGCTACTACTACTCCTACTGCTACTACTACTCCTACTGCTACTACTACTCCTACTACTACTACTCCTACTCCTCCTACTGCTCCTACTACTCCTACTGCTACTACTACTCCGACTACTACTCCTACTACTCCTACTCCTACTACTACTACTCCTACTACTACTACTAATACTACTACTACTACTACTACTACTGTTCCTACTACTACTACTCCTACTCCTACTACTACTACTACTACTACTACTACTACTCCTCCTACTACTACTGTTCCTACTACTACTACTCCTACTCCTACTACTACTACTACTACTACTCCTACTACTACTACTACTACTACTACTCCTACTCCTACTACTCCTACTACTACTACTACTCCTACTCCTACTACTACTACTGCTACTACTACTCCTACTCCTACTACTCCTACTCCTACTCCTACTACTCCTACTCCTACTACTCCTACTACTACTACTCCTACTGCTACTACTACTCCGACTACTACTACTACTACTACTACTACTACTCCTACTACTACTACTCCTACTCCTACTACTACTCCGACTACTACTACTACTACTACTACTACTCCTACTACTACTACTACTACTACTACTACTCCTGCTACTACTACTCCTACTCCTACTACTCCTACTCCTACTACTCCTACTACTCCTACTACTACTACTACTACTCCTACTGCTACTACTACTCCTACTGCTGCTACTACTACTACTACTCCTCCTACTACTACTCCGACTACTACTACTACTACTCCTACTACTATTACTCCTACTACTACTACTACTACTACTACTCCTACTGCTACTACTACTCCGACTACTGCTACTACTACTACTGTTCCTACTATTACTCCTACTACTACTAGTCCTCCTACTACTACTGATACTACTCCTACTGCTGCTACTGATAGTACTAGTAGTACTACTACTACTACTACTACTATTATTGTTATTATTATTATTATTAGTAGTAGTAGTAGTAGTATTTATTAGTTATTTGTATTTTTTATATTGTGTTATATTTTTTGTACATTTTTTTTTTTCTGCACTGGAAGCTACTGTCGCCAAGACAAATTCCTTGTGTGTGTAAACATACTTGGCAATAAAGCTCATTCTGAATAATAATAATAATAAGAAGAAGAAGAAGAAGAAGAAGAAGAGGAAGAAGAAGAATTTATATAGCTGTTTTTCAGTGAAGTCCAATGAAGTGTCACAAGGAAAGGTTACAAATAATACAAGCAACTAGAACCATATATATTACAACACTAAGAAACAAACCAATGGTTAGTTTCCAGTGAAGAATTTACATCTAGATTAACCTCATTCCTGCTGAGATTCTTAGACAAAAGAGTTCCTCAAGAGTTCCTGGCATCCTGAAGGGTTCTGTCTGAAACCTTCACTGATCTTCACACAACACTTATTTGTATGATTTCACATGATTAGAAGTTTTAAGCATTTCCCCAGACGGACAAACTGAAGATATTTTTCCTCTTATGGAGCATGCGCTGTGTAAAGTAGAACATACAACTATAAGACGTGCGCAACCCTGTTATATTCTTTACAAACAGCCTCAAGATTACAGGAACATTCTCTGAGCTGAAGTACCATGAACCATGTACAGTCATGTCTGGTTTAAAGCCCATTAAAAGGTCCCAAAGTAGATTAGTAGGTCGTGGTGCTTGGGAGTGCGAGTGTGAACTTTCGCCGGTTAGCATTACAGACTTGTGAATAAGGGGCTCTGTGTTTGCAGTCGTTTTTTCAGGGTTTCAGGTTTTTGTCCAAGGGGTAGATTTCGTCAGTGGGATCAGTATATGTGCAGCACCTGGTGTGATTTTTCTCAGGTAAGTAAAATAATGACTCAGCACTGTACTATATATCTCCTCTGTAGGTCTGTTGGAAGAAAACGATCACTCAAAATCATTACGATGTTACTTTGGTTTAATTTCTTGGAAAATTTAGAGTTAAGGAAGTCTGATCTTACTTAAGTCTGGCACAGTTAGACATATAGTTGGTACTGATATTAGATGAGCGGCTAATATGTATTACCTATCGGCAGCTTGACAATGAATCTAACAGGGATTCCTCTTATTAATGCATTATATCACAAGCTCTGATCAATGGCATACTAAGAATGACGTGGGACAAAAACTATTACGTACATGCTTGCAATTAAAGGCAGATAGACAGCTGCATTCATGGTTCCTTTGAAATTTTAAAGCGTTTCAAGTTTGTTCTACTGGCTCAAGCCATGTTTACTGTGAATAACAAACACGATAAACAGATTGGTTGTAACCCTTTCGTTCAAACTAACAAAACAAAGGTTCAACTTACGGTCCTGACATCTGTCCTTGTAGGGTTGTCACTCTACCATAAACATATCTCACGATACCATTCCCACTGACGTATCACGATACCATGCAATATTGTATTCGTTCGTAATTCAAATCTAGAAAATGAGCCAAATTTACAGAAATATATAGCTATAAATGAAAACAATCAATCCAAATTCTCCTCTGAATACTTTATTAATGACAATGAATAACTGGAAATCTTTAAAGATATTAAGGTAAAGAATTTAGGTTAAATGAAGTGTCACTAACCTTTGTGTATTCTGCAGTGAGATGTGTCGTTTTAGAGAAAACAGTATTAGCTGCCGCACATACAACGTTACTTACGGTTCTACTGTACTGACGATACTACAGTTTAAAATTACAGTGGAATCTGCGGTATTTTAAAGCTTTAGTATCGCAATACTACTATATTACCAGTATACCGTGCATACCTAATGTCATGTGTAAAAATAAGTACACCCCATGGAAATTGTTGGCTTTTTTTTTTATATATTTGGACGAGCAGACATTTGGTCGTCTTTGAAACAGTGCCCGATAAGGAAGATGATACACTTGAACAAAACCACAAGGAAAATTTTCGATCATTTATTCAACAGGCATATCAATAGATGTGATATTCTTCCGTGGGAAAAGTAAGTACACCCTTTGCCTCAGAAGCTAGTATTCCCCCCTTTAGCAGAAATAAATTATTGTAGGCGTTTTCCATAATCGTCCGCCAGTCTCTGACATCTTTGACTTGAATTTGTGACCACTCTTTCATGCAATATTCTTTCAGTTGCAAGATGTTTGAGGGTTTTCGTGCATGTACTGCCCGTTTCAAATCCCCCCCACAACATTTAATTGGGATTCAAGTCCAGGCTTTGACTAGGCCATTCCATAACCATTCATTTCTTGTTTTTGACCCATTCCTTGGTGGATTTTTATTAGTGTGCTTAGGAGCGTTATCCTGTTGAAAGGTCCACTTTCGGTTCAATTGCAACTTTCGGACAAATAGCCTCACATTATCTTCAAGCACTCTTTGACATGATACAGAATTTATACTGGAATGAATGAATGCGAGCTGTCCAGTTCCTGAGGCAGTGAAGCAACCCCAAACCATAACATTTCCACCACTGTGCTTCACAGTTGGTATGAGGTGCTTCTCCTGAAAAGCTGTTGTCGGTCTGCACCAAACTGGTCTGCTGTTACTTTGGCCAAACAACTCTATATTTGATTCGTCTGTCCAGAGCACGTTATTCCAAAAGGTCCGGTCTTTGCCTATATGCTCATTGGCAAACTGTAGTCTTGCAAAGTCTTTTTCCTGGCACGCCTCTAATGCAAAAATCTGCCTTCTGTTAACAACAAATAATCTGATATGAATGTCAAAAGTGAACTATATTGATGTCACTTTATTTTATTTTATATTTAAAAGACAGGAAAGGCTTAACCCTGCTGGCTCATTTATACCAGCTGCCCCTACATACAGTACACATGAGGCACATAGTTTAGCTGTAAATTAGCTGTTTGTTCCAGCTGAGAGACTTCCTTTCCAAGCTTTAAAACGGACAAAAGCTAATAGGTTTACAGCAGGAACAAAACCCTGCCAATGGCTTGTTCTTAAGGGCTAAACATAATACAATTACGCAGCTTTTTTTTTTTTCTTTTTTTTTTTTCCACTGACTCCTATGTTGTTTTTGGACATATACTAACACACATCACCTTCTTTTTTTCTCTCTGCATAACCGTTTCTGCTTCTGCATCCTGGTTTTCCTTTTAGATTTATCAAGCTCAAAGGGTAAGTTCTGTTCTCCAGCTCACTTTCTCCTCCTTTCCTCTTACACATGTTTACCAGTTAATCCAATATCAGTGATTGTGCTTGATGCTTGAAATATCATGGGTTGGAAAGGTATGATTTTGAGGATGCAAAAAGAAACGAAAGAAAGCCAGCTCGTGCAATTTTGCATACGTGATGAATACATACAGGAAAACGCATTAAACATGATGTTTCACTTTCACAAGCTGGATTTGTTTGTATGATAATTCCACACCCATGATGCTTCATCTTTCACCATCTTCTCCTGTGTTCTCTTCCGATTTCTCCTCTCTTCCTGTGTGCAAACAGAAATATTATGGGCTGGACAGCAAATGGGGCCATATTGAGCAGTGGATGGTATGGCATGTAAAAAAGTGTCATGCAACATCGACATTAGTTGTAGCAGAGATGTTAAATAATAAACACGGAATGAAATGTACTCTGCAATAGATATATAAACGACATTGCATGTACATGATTACAATATAATTTGATGTATTTGACTAATGCTGCATGTGTTTAATATCTAAAGGAAGAAGTAGGAAACAATATCTTATCACGCTTAACTGAGATGTCATTAACAAGCAGCAGTCACATGACTCCGTATAAAACGTTTATAGCTATTGTAGTTCTTAACATGCTCTAAACCTTGTGTATGACAGATTAAGCGCTTAAGGCATGCCCAGTATAGTCATCGTGTGCCGTGATTCTATTTTTTATCTGAAAGTTCTTTCATCTTTGCCCTTTGACCTGCAACTTTGCTGCTGCCTTTATCTCTTTTCCTGCTGCATTTGTCAGGAGGACAGCGAGCGCTACTCCCGCCACTCAAGGAGACACACGTCGGTCTGTACCATTTCCCTTTGCTTTGCTTTGCTTTGCTTTCATCTTCCAATTCAAGAGCAAATGCAGTAACTTGTGGTTTATCTTCTGACAAAGTGACCATGTTCTAACTTAAGGTGTATAAATGTACTCGAAACTCCTTTTACAGACGTTAGGTCAGGAATTAAACATGACGGGGCATGCTGTTATAGGAAAATAAGCAGGGTGGTAAGCTCAGTCTGGCTCCACGCTCCAAAGACTTGAAGCTGTTCAGTGCTGCTTGTTCATGAAGCCAAAGGTCTACATGTTGTATACTAGCAAAGCATTACAAATTTGTGTTGTTCTCTCCCTTGCTTAGATCTCAGATGACGAGGAGCGGATGTCTGTTGGAAGTCGGGGCAGTTTGAGGGTTAGTATCAGTGAAAACCTCTGCTATCGCTCAGCATGACAGATTTCTCGTCATGATTATAGCATATGCTTTTGTTTAGAGCTGCAACAACTAATCTATAAAATGGATAATGATCGATTATGAAAATCGTTGTCATTGAATCTCATTATCGAGTATCGGGGTACATTTACTCATCGCGTTACCTCTGTTCCGAAAGCAATCATCGGAGAGTACAGGCCAAAGTTGATGTACTGTACACTTACACTATGCACTATGTACTCTACCATCTAGTGTATGAATTTTAGAAGTGTAGTATTGTATCAATTGTTGTTGTGGTTTTTTTTTTTTTTTACTAAACAGAAGTATAAGCCATTTCCCAGTCGAAGGCACACGACGTCATATGCATGCAAAGTACCGCTGCTAGCTTTAGCAGATACCCATAGTCAACGACAATGACTTTCTTCAGTTTACTGTTTGTCAACGTTACCTTTATATTAATGAAATTGTGCACAACACATGAGCTACAAAGTAAGCTGGAGGTATCCATTACCTTCCCTCTGCCTTTTCTGTACCCAAAATCATTTAGATATGACAGTAATCGAGCCATTATTAATTACAAAAAAAACAAATTTTGATTGAAATACAATAAATGACAATATATCATGCGGCCTAAAGTATAGTAGCTTTACAGAGTAGATATTCATTGACTTAATAAATAAATAAAAATGTTCATACCATTTATTTAAATCCTATCCTGCATATCTCAAATTGACAACACACATGTGCAGCAGTGTCACTTCACCGATTAACTACTAGATGGCGCATCACAGGTGTCAGTTCAAGAGGTTTTTACGGACCTGCTGGCTGTTTAGATATCAATGCCACTAAAATACGTGTAATCAATTTTATACACACAGAGATTTAGGCTTAACCTCCGCCTGAACTGGACACTTTCTTCTGATGTACTTCTAGTTCATCGTGTGTAAGAAGGATGTCCTGGATCAAGTGCTAGTAGACAAGTTGCTAATTCTGAATATGGCCCAGTAAGAGGAAGAGGTCACTGTTTCTTAATAGTAATTATTTCACTTTTTTTTTTTTTTTTTTTTTTTTTGCATGCGCACGTATGCTTTTGTCTTTACGTTTCCTCCTTATCACCAATGATAAAGATCTTAAAAATCATAAAGATCATATGATCATAAACCTCATTCATCTAATCTGCTTCTGTCTCACAGAATAACTTGCACTCATAATCTTCCTCTCTCTCGCACGGGGACACGGATTTCTTATTCCAGTAAAACAGCAGATATTCATTTAACGAAACGCTCCAATAATAGGCAAAGGTTCAGCTCGTAATTTCTTATTCGAGCTAAAGCATGAACTCCAAAATGGACTTACAGTGTGAAAGTAAAAATACTGGTACTACTGAACCTAACCAGTGACAGGTAATCTCTTAAACGTTAGCTAGCATAATAAAAATGCTGTTGATACAAACTAGCTTGCTAATGCTAATACTTAACTGGTGAGAAGCAGTAGGTATTATGGCACTTTATTTATTTATTTATTTTTAGAAACGTTAATGATTATGTTAATCCGTACATTCGTGTAAGACGCTGTACTTGTGTGTAGGTGGACAAACAGCAAATCAAACCTAAAATGTAGAAAACATGGACATATTTGCATATGTTGGACTCTGTTGAGAGACTATTCGATTCAGTTCAATTTTATTGGCATAGAACTTTTAACAATGGACAGTTTTAATAATGGACAAAGCAACTTTATGAAAATATAGAAATTCAGTATATACATTTTTAAATGTATCTCACATGAGCAAGCCTGAGGTGACGGTGGCAAGGGGAAAACTCCCCGAGACGATGTAAGGAAGAAACCTTGAGAGGAACCAGATTCAAAAGGGAACCCGTCCTCATCTGGGTGATGAACGGACTTCATTATAGTTTTCACCAGAAGTCTATTTTGTTGACGTTATCACCCGCTCACTGGTGGAAAACTTGAGTGCTAAACTGTTCGTGGCAATTGTAGTCCTAAGCCATCATAGCATTTACTAGATTATACAATTATATAATGATGTGTTCTGATATAGTATGTAAAAGTAAAAAAAAGAGATCTTAATCGAAAGAAAAACTTCCTACCTTGGCATGTTTATATCTATACAAGAGGGTTTTTTTTTTTTACTTTATTTTCTGTGCTTTCATGTTTTTCATTTGAATATCTTCTCCCACTTGCTTGCCATAGAGAACTTGCCTTCATCCAGACTTCAGAATGGCCGGATCTGTGTCTGTCGTTGCCTTTTCTGTTCCTTTTGCCACATGCACATCTGTCTTACACACTCCATACTTGTTGGTTCCTCCTTTCTTTTCTGCACACAGCATGTGTTTTCTCACTCATTCTGTAATTCCATTTCATTCTGCTTCCCCCTCTTCTCCAAGTCGTTTTCACTTCGGTTCAGTATATCAGAGGACAAGCAAATACTACATATATCTTTAATACTACATTCTGGGATTCTGCATTATCATACACTGAAATCTTGAACGTACCTTTCTTATTAGTTTCACTGTAGGTATTGAAAATTAATAGAAGTTACTGAATAATGTGCCTTAAGACAGTCTGTACAGGATTTCACCGAGTTTTTTTTATTTTTTTTATTTTATGAGTGTTGCGGCCAAAACTGTTTGATATTGCTGCGGATTTTTTCGAAATTTGTGATGCAATTTGCAGATTTTTATTTATTTATTTATTTGTTTGTTTTGAAGAAAAATCCTTAAAATAGTGAAATTGCAGTTGCACCAAATTGTTTTGCGTGGGCTTTCACAGTGATGCTTGTCAGTAAATGAGACCTTTTTGGCTGTATTTGTGTCGTTGCACATGAATCAAAGAGGGCTTTAACTAAATGCGCATTGTGATGATGTCATATGACGCATCTTGATGTAATGAGGGACTCCTTAAGATAAGTGGTGGTTTAGCGGTTAAGGCTTTGGGTAACTGATCGGAAGGTCGGGGGTTCAAGCCCCAGCACTGCCAAGCTGCCACTGTTGGGCCCTTGAGCAAGGCCCTTAACCCTCTGTGCTCCAGGGGGCGCTGTATCATGGCTGACCCTGCACTCTGACCCTAGCTTCCTGACATGCTGGGGTATGTGAAGAAAAGAATTTCACTGTGCTTCTACTGTATATGTGACCAATAAAGACTCATATATAATCAGAGCCATGATACAGCGCCCATGGAGCAGAGAGGGTTAAGGGCCTTGCTCAAGGTCCCAATAGTGGCAGCTTGGCAGCGCCGGGGCTTAAACCCCCAACCTCACGATCAGTAACCCAGAGCCTTAACCGCCAAGCCAAATTAAATCTTCTGCAACAGTCAAGATGAAATGGGATGTATTGTCCTCTTCTGGTTGTTGAACAAAACAAACAAACACACACAAAAAAAACCTAATAGCCCTGACACAAAATCTGCTTGTCCTGCTTACCTGGGCTTTTGATTTGTCCACCCCTGTACTATAAGTTATTTATCCATGTCCCTTTTAGTTTATCTCTCTGTATCCGCTTTAAGCCACTCTGACCCATATCCTAGACAGATCATCACAGTATACAGTCTGATCTTGTTTTTGGATTAGCGTGATTACACATGGCCACCAGATACTTCACTGAAAATACTGCTGCTTAGTACCCCTGGCCACCTAAGCATTTATTTTATAATCCTTGCTTTTTATCCTTGCCTAAGAGTAACACGGTTGACACAAATAGCATTATATGGGTGAATTGGAAGATGATCTTGGCTTAACACATTTGCAAATTAAATTTGCAAAGATCCTCGGATGCTGGTGTTATTGCTTCCAGACGCATCATGACAACCGCCTACATTGCATTAGTCTCCATTGAAATAGAGTGTAACGGCTAGCAATTGCATGTGTATGTGTGGCTATGGTTTTGAAGTGGATAACATTATACCACATCTTTTCTTTTAAATCTTCTCATTCAGTCACTTCCTCTTGGGGATGTCCACTAATCTAGACAGCTAACTTCCTGATATGTATTACCCACGTTTTATTCAGGATTTGTTGTGAACTAGGTTCTGTCACTCCTTTCCTTCTGCTACACTGAGTTGCCTGTTTATCAGTTATGCCTACCTTATACCATAAAGAGATGTGTTGCAAGCAGTGGCAGCTTGTCTATAGGGCAGAACTCAACCATATACTGTATATATCACTTGTTCAACAAATGTTTCACAGATACAAATCAGTGTTCTGTTCACTTGCTCCCCTTTCTAGATATTGCACCAGGGTAGTGAGGTGCAATGGGGCAGTCGCAAAGTTTTTTGCATTTGGTTTGTAAGATACGTATACTGTATTGGGAGAGGGGAAATCCTGGTATGCAGTGGATAATGTCCGTCCATCAGAAATGCATGCGCAACATGGTGACCGTGTCTCCCATGCAAAGGCTGAGAAGATGAAATGTGTGTCTCCCTCTTCTGGGATTTTGTGGCTAGGTTTTCGAGATGTACCTGGAATGGAAACGTTGATGAAACTAGCAACCAATCAAAATGAGCTGCTAGACTGTATGCTGGAGGATTGCATGTTGTCTACTCTGATAATTCATTAGATAGTATACTATAGCATAAGGCAAGTGTGGCAGCCTCTCAGCTTAATATAGTTTGAGGCGATGTCATTTATGTCGTCCTGCCCCACAGAAATCTAGTGTCATGTGCTGCTGCTGGTTGTAGGTTGTTAAATGTTGCAACATGGCTACTGAGTGTAAGCAGAAGGTAGGTGGGACTAATAAACTGGTGACCCAGTGTATCCCTGTTATGTTATACACATTCTATATAATAATAAATTCTTTTTCAATAATCTCAGTTCTAACTTCCTTTCTCATAATATCTGTATATCTAGACGTATATCCATATGCTAATAGAATCATTCTTCCTTTCTGAGGTCTTCTGTTACCGTTTGGTAACATCTGCTTTTCTGTCCCTCTTCTTTATCTGCTTTCTCTTTTCTGGCTGTCCAGCCTACGGACTATGGGGGGTTTTTGGGCTCCAGTTCCAGAACCTCTTCACGGGCCAGTTCAGCTCGGGCCAGCCCAGTGGTGAGCATCCATCTGCAGTCACTTTCCTTAAAGTTGGCTATAGTCCCAGTCTCTCTTTTTATCCAAATAACCTGGCTGTTTTTCAGTTACATTTGTTCATTAGTCAGACACTTTTATCCATGTGACTAAGCTTGCACAAGATGGCGGCAAGAAGAGCAAGAGTGGCAAATGGACATAAAGCTTGGAAGCTACAAAAAAAACTATTCACAAAATATCAAGGAATTTGGCAGCGCTTGGAGACCTTCTACAACTTCAGACACCATTTTGCTACAGTCCCACATGTACATGTGGAGCTGAAACTGGGTTTCTGTTTTTAATCTTTAAAGCTAATGATCTTCCACTCTGACTTTCCCTTTAGGTGGAAGAGAGGTCGGACTTCCTGGAAAAGGTTAGTCGACTTTATAAGCTACTTTCAGGCAGTGTAAGAGTAAATGCTTCTCACTCTAATGTATTGTTTCTTTTTTGTTACATTTTACCTGATTTGTATCCGTGTATATCTTTTGTAGGGATCAAGGACGGCATCTACTCTCTCTGCTGCCACTTTGGCCTCACTAGGTGGGGGCTTTTCTCGGAGAGGTAGCTGTGATACCTCCATATCGGTTGACACAGAGGCCTCCATACGAGATATAAAGGTAATTTTCAAGATTACTCTTCAAATAAGTGGCATTATTTGTTGCGAGTTTTTGTACACGGGAACATTTTGTCTTGTTTCCACTGTCCGCAGAGTTTTGAGTCCATTTCCTGACTCTAGACACTCTTTTGGGGACATTTTGTCCTTTGCACATGTCCCTGAAAGTTTGGACTCTGTTTGCATGGCTGATGAATATATCTGTGCTAACGAAGAAAAAAAAAAATTGTGTGCGCACTGTATTATGTCTGTCTATGTCTGTCTGTTTCTTGCTTTTAACACTTTGTGGACATTTTGTCCATTACATGCACACTACCTCTTAATAATGTTGAGCTGATCCACAACGTGTCTGAATGTGTGTCCAAAAGTAAACAAAGCCAACAATCTTTGGATGGTGAACTTACAGGACTCTTTGGTTGAGGCTGAGGAGAAGTATCGAAAGGCCATGGTGTCCAACGCTCAGCTGGATAATGAAAAGTCCAACCTGATGTACCAGGTGGACACACTGCGAGACACACTAATGGAGCTGGAGGAGCTGCTTTATGAGACACGCAGGGAGTGTGAAGTGAAAACAAAGGTATGCCACATCGAGCGGGATTTTTCAAAATAATACAATGAATTTGGACTCTGCATGTATTATTTATTTATTTATTTATTTATTTGTTTTTTTATTTTGCATGAAGAGTTTCACAGCCAGTGATTCCCAGTCAGAGTTCTGGAGTCATTTTTGGTGTTTTTCCGAAGTACTACAGAGGCAGGGAAATCATTAAATTCATTAACCCCACCAGGAAAGTCAAAGCACCAATGTGCTGCCCAGTGCCATGCTTTTGTGCCATGTTTGGAAACCTAATTCACTAGGCTACAAAATGGCAGCTAACATTTAGAAAGTATGGCGAGCTAGTTAGCTAGTTAAGTGCATTAATACAGACACAGACAATGTTATCATTTCGAGTGTAGGTGCCATGTCTTGGCTATGAGCTTTGGTATCCTGTGCTCGCATTGCACGTAAAAGATATTATTATTTGTGCATGGCTTGTACTTTTATTCATTCTCAACATAAATTTAACTTTTAGTTTAAGCTCTGTGATGAATATTCTTCCTGCATATCTTTTGAATGAGGATTTTGAAACTGTCAGTCCAGTTGTGACAACCATTTATGAATGGTTTCCCGGAGTTGTACCAGCCAGCCTCAAACATGCAATTATGCAGCCTTTGCTTAAAAAACCTTATCTTAATCCAACTCTACACAACAACTATAAGCCTATTTCCAAATTGCCTGTTATCTCAAAGTTGCTGGAAAAAGTTTTTTTTTTTTTTATGCACAGTTATATTCTCATTTGAATTTTTCACATTTTTTAGTTCCAGTCAGGTTTTAGATCTTTACACAGCATTAACCCTAGGTTACTAATGATATTTTAATGTCACTTGACTCTGGCACTTGTGCTGTGTTGGTCTTATTGGATCTTAGCGCTGCCTTTGATACTATTGACCGCAGTATTCTTTTAAATCGCTTAGAGTCTGTGGTTGGTATCAAGGGTCTGGCTCTGCAGTGGTTTGCGTCTTATCTGAAAGATAGGACTTTCGCAGTAAACATAAGGAATTTCTCTTTTTCATCAGCCCTCTTATCATGTGGTGTTCCTCAGGGCTCCATATTGGGTCCTCTGTTGCTTTCCCTTTATATAAGCATATAAACCCCTGGGTTATATTTTTCGGGAATGTGATATCACCTTTCACTGCTATACCGATGATACCCAATTATATTTGCCAGTTAGGGCAAATGACATCAGTCATTTTGGGTCCCTTTTTAAATAGACATTAAATGTTGGATGGCTAACAATTGTCTACAGTTAAATGAAAGCAAAACTGAAGTCATTATTTTGGGCTCCCTTACTGTTTCTTCTGCTCTTGAGGTTATTGTTATTTTTGACTCAAACTTGCACTTTGATAAACAAATCAGTGCTGTCGTTAAGGGGAGCTTCTTTCATTGAAGAGCTATTGCAAAGGTAAAACAGTTTCCAACTAGAAAAAAACTTCATGCTCTTGTTACGTCACAGTTGGACTACTGTAATTCGTTGTAGGTTGGCATTCCTCAATCCGCCTTATCTCGTCTGCAGCTTGTGCAAAACGCAACAGCTAGATTTTTAACAGGGACCAAAAAGAGGGACCATATTCCTCCTATTCTGGCATCTCTTCCTGTCAAGTTTAGAATTGATTTTAAAATAACAATTTATGTATGCAAAGCTCTTCCTGGTTCTGACCTTCTTTGCCTTTACTCTTCTACTAGAGCATTGAGATCATGTAATAAACTTCTTTTGTCTATCACCCTAAGACAAAGGGTATTCGAACCTTGTCTGTGGTCGGTCCCAAACTTTGGAACAGTCTCCCTTTTCACGTAAGGTCCGCCCGAATCCTTAGCTATTTTTAAATCTTCTCTTAAAACTTGTTTTTATTCTTTGTGTTATAATGTTATTTAATGTGATGAATTTTAATGTTTTGTACAGCACTTTGGATCAACTTCTGTTGTCGTTAAATTTGACTTGACTTGATTTATGCTGCACTTTATCTTGCTCAGCTTTGTCAGTGTTTTCATATACAGTACCCGCATGTTCCTGATTCTAGAAAGATCAGCGAGATCTTGGGAAAACATTTGTTATCTTGAGATCACAACAACAACAACAACAACAACAAAAAACCTCATAGCTTTTATGGACTTACTGGGCTACTGATTTTGTCCTTTTCTGAAGTGGCTCCCTTAAGCCAGGGTCCACTGTTAACATTTAACATTCAGGTTTGGACTTCTCTTTTGTGTTAGGAGTGTGATCGAGAGCGGCATGCTCACAATGTCCTGCAGTTCCAGTTCGATGAGATGAAGGAGGTGTTAAAACAGAACGAGGAATTACTAAAGGTAATCCTTTCATTTCAGTCATTCTCTCTGAAAGCAAAGGCGACTATTTTGAATTGTATGTGGGAAATTGGGGGGGGGGGGGGGGGGGGACTCAAGTTATTGTCTTCTCAAAGTTCTTAGACTTTGATTGGACCAATATGCCATGAAAAAGTATTTGCTGTAATTCAGCCACATTGTAGGGCTTGTTGAGGCCACTCCAAAACCTTAATTGTGTTTCTTTTAAGCCACTCAGAGGTGGGCTTACGGTTGTGCATCGGATAGTTGACTTGCTGCATAACCCAATTGGACTCGAGCTTTAGATAACGGTCTGATGACCAGACTACTCTTTTTCTGGTAGAATTCATGGTTCCATTAATTTTGGTAAGTCGCATAGGCCGTGAACCAGCAAAGCATCTCCACACTATCACATCACCACCACCATGTTTGACTGTTGGTGTAATGTTGTATTTTTTATTATTATTATTATTGTGGGACACTGTGTTAAATATACATCAGATATAACAGGGCCCATCTCTCCAAAAAGTTTCACTTCCATCTCATCAGTCCACAGAACATCTTTCAACAGAGCATATCCCAAAAGGCTACGCTGGTCATTGAGGTGTTCTCTGGAAAATGTGAGATGAGCCTTCATGTTCTTTTTGGTTAGCAGTGGTTTTCACCTTGCAACTCTCCCATGGGTAATGTTGGAATTACGAAAGCTATCTTTATCTGAGGTGAGCAAGGCCTCTGGTTCCTTAGATGTTTGTCTGGGATCTTTTGCAGCTTCCTGAATTAGTCAGTGGTGCACTCCGGAGAGATTATTGGTAGGTCGGCCAATTCTAGGAAGACTCACCACCGTTCAAGTTTTATTCCTTTTGGAGATAATGCTTCTCACTGTGGTTCCATAGATGTGACAAATATGCACAAATAGAAGAAATCAGGAATAGGGGGACAAATACTTTTTCACAGCATTGCAGAACAACTGACGATGTCAATTTGAGCCACACCATGCGTAGGGTCTTTCTTCTTTAAAACTTAACCGTTCCAATATCCGTGTTTGTAGCTCTGGCCTGTAGTCATTATTTTCCTCTTCTGCACTCGTTGTTTTGCTTTTCCTCGTTTGTCCCTTTTTCTTAATCTCACTTTTTCTTTTTTGCACCTCTTTTCCTGGCTGCTGTTCAGGATACACAACAGTTGCGCTCAAAGCAAGTGAGCTATGTTAGCGAGATCTCTGATCTACAGGAAACTCTGGAATGGAAGGAGAAAAAAATCGGGGTACTCTCGACTTTTCTGACTGATCTTTACCACTGACTGTTACAAAGCTCTGACTCTTGAGACTCCTGTTAAAAATGCTACATGAAATTCTCCTCACAGAACATTTTAACGATAGATACACAATTTCACGTATTTTTAAAATATGCTTCTCACACACAATTTGCCTGTGTAAGTTGCAGCTGGAACTTCTGTCTGGGTCATGCTGTTAGACATTAATATTTAATGTTATTATTTAGCAACACCTTCTGACCAATCGGAATTCTGTGTGTCTTGTTCTCCTTTATAGACTTTAACCTCTGCGTGAATTCTGTTCTCTCAGTATTTCTTCTTCCTACTCCACCTTACTTTCTTTTCATCTTCTCTTCCTGCTCACTTCCCGCTGCTGGAATTGCATAGGCCTTAGAGAGGCAGAAGGAATATTCGGACATAATCCGAGATGAACGTGATGCACTGAGGGATGAGGTTTTCCGGCTCAGGGATGCTCTAAAGGTAGAGCAATTCTGAATATGGGAACAGCTGTTAGGCCTGCGGCCGTGTGACGAATTGGGAAAATAAACAAATCTGTCGACTTTCACAGAAACACGGCATATCTCTTGGATCTGAGGTGACAACAAATGGCGAGACAGGGAGCAACATGACTAATGGACCTGAACGCGTAGAATCAGCTCAGGATACACCAGCTGTGAGTTCTGACAGTGTTTTAGGTAAGTCCGTGTTATTTCAGTTATTGATTTTGTGCAATATTAAATAAAATGAAACTAACTGCTTTGCAATGACCCAAACCATTCAAATGGTTAAAATGCTTAACGCTTAATTTCTATTTAGGGCTCAGTGTATTGCAGAATTAAATGTGATTTGATGTGTTTCAGTCAACTGATTTTTGTCTACAGAGTAAGAATCCTGCAATGAGTTGAATCAGTTCCTTCATGTTTGCTCCACGGTGTTGATTAACCAGTCAAATTAGTGTCTCTTTTAGCTTTTCTTACTGTATTTAATCTGAAATGTTTTCTAAATTCCTCCAAAATGATTCATTTACTTGAAGAAAGCTGGCATCTCTACTTTTCCTTTTTACTGACCTCAGCCCGGTGATTGTCTTCACTCTTTGTCCACACCAATCAGTCCTTCCCGTTTAAAACCTAGAGTTCTGTGCACTCCTTCATATTTTGCTAATGATGTTCCAGAGAGATCTCCAGAGGATCGAGTGCCTGAAATGGACAGCACTTCATGCACGGAAGAAGAATCCAAGATAGAAAGAGATGAAGATACAGCTTCTGGTGCAAGGGCATCATGCAGTGTACAGCTTCAAGAGGACTGCAGAGTTCCTGAAGCAAATGAACTTAAAAGGGGTCATTCAGTTTGTGTTGAAAATGTATCGGACGAAACAGTTCAAGAAAGTGTGGTAGCACAAAATGAAGGCATGATCAAAGTGGGAAAACATGTGAAGAAACAAAACAAGCAAGTGGAAGAACCTTGGATAGAGCAGGACACAAGAGCCACGGAAGTCCCGGAAAGTCCTTTGATTCAAGATGTAAATGAAACACTTGCACCATCCCGATTTATTAAAACTAACAATCAGCTCGATCCTACAACTAGTCATACAAACCAAGCAGATGAAGAAACGTTGGAGAAAATGGAGCTACCTGGAACCACCAAAAGCTATCAAGATCTCAGAAAACCCATTCCCCGCACGGATGTCGAGATGACCAGCACCAGAAGAGGGGATCGTTCTTCCAGTAGTGGGCAGGACTCTGAAACAGAGCTGGAACTTGAATCAGGGGATGTTCACAGTGGTTTGTTTACCATCCCTGTGGAGGAGAAAGGCATTGCTTCATTTTTAGACAGTTGCCAAGAAGCTTTGGCACTGGACTTTGAAGTCATACGGCTAAATAAAGCAGATAAGGCCAGAATTGTGCATCAGGAAGAGACAAGCCCTACTTCAGATGACACGAAACACAACAGGATGAGGCTTAGTAACAAGAGAGGACAGGAGTGTAATGTGTCCTAAATTTACTTTTATACAACCAAGCAAATAAAAAATAGTGTTCAAAACAAAAATAGTACACCACCAATAAGTTTGGGATTAATTAATCATTAAGTGTCAGTTTCTCAGATCTAATAGTACTCTATCTGACATATATCGACTTAAACCACTAAACCATGCAGTATTAACGTGTATTAACTTGTATGTAATCAATAGTACCTAATTATGCCTTTCCCATATATTTACAGACTCCTCCTAAAGTATTAGAACAACAAGGCCAATCAAAGTATGTATAGGAGATGATGGATATAGATATTTACATCTAAATGTGTTAACTAACTTGGAACATGGCACCTTTTTTTAACCCACTCATTTTCTAAGTGATAAAAATACTGGAACACGTGACTGACGGATGTTACTTGTTGCCCAACTGTGCCCTGTTAGATTGTTTAAGCAATTAATAGCTCGGAATGTTTGCTCTTGGTTTGAGCCCTGGGTTTCACCTGCGAAGACTGCATTTGTCGTTAAAAAGTATAAACCAACTTTGGTTTAGAGCTGTCTAAGGGAGAAAACCAAGCCATTTTGAAGCTGAAAAAATCAGTCAATGCATAAGCATCGGG
Source organism: Ictalurus punctatus (assembly GCF_001660625.3). Classification (NCBI taxonomy): domain Eukaryota; kingdom Metazoa; phylum Chordata; class Actinopteri; order Siluriformes; family Ictaluridae; genus Ictalurus; species Ictalurus punctatus. Next base: position 7,650,354 of record NC_030427.2, read on the forward strand.
CATAGCCAGTACAACCAGTTGGAATGTCCTGAAAAAGAAGTAAACCATTAGTGTATTAACAACCATACATTGAACAAGTCGGCCAAGGGAAACAACAGCAATTGATGAGAGAAACATTGTGAGAGTCGTGAAGAAAAACTCAACAACACTCAGTGACATCACCAGCAACCTCCACAGGGCAGGAGTGAAGGTATCACAATCTACTGTTTGAAGAAGACTTTAAGAGCAGAAATATAGAGGACACACCACAAGATGCAAACCATTCAAGAATCAGAAAGCCAGATTGGATTCATAAAGAAATACAGAGATGAGCCACAAAAGTTCTGGAACCAAGATTCACCTCTACAAAAGTGAAGGAAAGTCCAAAGTGTGGAGAAAGAAACGATCTTCTCATAATCCCAAACATAACAAGCTCATTGGTCAAGCACGGTGGAGATATTGTCACGGCTTTGGCTTGAATGGCTGGTTAAAGGCTCAGTAATCTTTACTGATGATGTAACTCATGATGGCAGCAGCAGAATGAATTCAGAAGTTTACAGGACCATTCTGTCTTCCAATTTACAGAGAAATGCATCCACATTAATTGGGAGGTACTTTGTCATGCAGCAAGACAATGACCCAAAACACTCTGCCAACTCAACAAGGGACTTCATCAAGGGGGAAAATGGAAGCATGCACTGAGCAGCATTTCACCTACTGAAGAACAAACAGTTGAAAGAAGCTGTGGTAAAATCCTGAAAAAGCATCACAAAAGAAGAATGTTTGGTGATGTCAGTGGGCCGTCGGCTGGATGCCGTTAGTGCAAGCAAAGGATATGCAACCAAATATTGTTTGCAACCAAGTGTCGTTTACTTTAAATTACTTTAAGACTGTCTGTACCTATACTGTTACTCACTTAAAAATTGGGCCGTCTGCCACCAAAGGCGCCATGTTCTAAGTTGCTTAACACATGTACATGTAAATATCAGGAAATAAAGCTGAAATTCTAATTTATCGTCTCATATTCATCTTTTCATCTCACACCCACATCTTCCTTGTACGGCGAAAAAATTTTTTTGCTGTTCCAGTACTTTTGGAGGGGACTGTATAAATGACTTATACTAAAATAATTTCTCAGTTCATTTATACTGCGCCTTTTTCTAACTTTGATTTTCTAGAGCATGTAAAATTAGCCCATTTCTTTCAATAAAAATATGAAAATATCGTCTATTTAAAAACCTGACTGGCAGCGTATGTTATTTTTAATACTGTATGTTATATCTTTAGAAAACGTTAATTCATAGTAGGCTGTCTGATACTGAATTAACGTTTCGAAAGTAAATCAGTCTAATGACTTTCAATAACGATTTTTAAAGTCCAATTTGGATCGTTTTACTATGAATAGCTCGAGTGTCAGTATCAGTGTTTTCACGAACAAAAACAGCAGCTCCACACTGGAAAGGATATTGGAACAAACAAAAATTAAGTGTTTCCCTAAGATTATATTTGTATATATACAGTATCTCACAAAAGTGAGTACACTTCCAGTGACCAGTATGAGGGAGTGTGAGAGCGATGACACAGAATTTAACACACCTGCTCCCCATTCACACCTGAGACCTTGTAACACTAACAAGTCACATGACACCGCGGAGGGAAAATGGCTAAGTCGGCCCAATTTGGACATTTTCACTTAGGGGTGTACTCACTTTTGTTGCCAGCGGTTTAGACATTAATGTCTGTGTGTTGAGTTATTTTGAGGGGACGGCAAATTTACACTGTTACACAAGCTGTACACTCACTACTTTACACTGTAGCACAGTGTCATTTCTTCAGTGCTGTCACATGAAAAGATATAATCACATATTTACAACAATGTGAGGGGCGTACTCACTTTTGTGAGATACTGTATTATGTCATGCAAGAAAACCTTTAAAAATGTCCTAAGGTGTTAACCTGGTTCAGTCTGGCTGACAATTAATGGTACCCCATGAGCAAACATTAAATATCCACTAGTTCAGAAGGAAACAATGACACTGAAAGAAAAGGATGTAACCAATATCCAAACAAAGATTTCAGAAGTATTTTTGTAATGTTATGTATTGAGGTTTGCTGACAAATAAAATCTTCCCTTTATTTATATCCTTGTTTTTCACCTTACTCTGCAAGGCTTCCATACTAAGGCTGCTGAATCTTTTGGGCATAAACTTGATTTTATTTTATTTATTTATTTTTTTTTTAGGTTATAGATGCACCCTCAGTCGAGGCTCAAATGAGTGAATACAAAAAAAAAAAAGAAAGAAAAATTGCACTAAACACACATTTCCAGGGAAATTACTGAGAATTATTAAATTATTTCCCTACAGTGGTTCTCTGCGTTGTAGTGCGCTGCTGATGTAGCATACCAGTTTATTTTTTACAAAACAGCTATTAACTGGAGCCTATAACAAAGATATGAAGTGAATGGGCATCATGTATAAAAGCATAAGTTATAATTGGATCATACTGAATATTTCCTGAAAATATTTTATCCTGAGAATTTGCATGCAATGGCATGAAACTTGATATTCTTGGTATTTAAAAGACTTTTTTTAAATGATAAAATCAATGTAAGTATTTTCTCGTACAAAATTCTCATAGCCTATTCTATACCTTCTTGTGTGTGTGTGTGTGTGTGTGTGTGTGTGTGTGTGGTTAAAATTGTCTACACTCACCATACACTTTATTAGGAACATCTACCCAGTATTAATACTTGGTAGGACCCTCCTTTGCTTAGAACAGCCTGAATCCTTCATGACATGGATTCCACAAGGTGTTGGAAACATTGCTTTGAGATTCTGGATTGTGTTGACGTTATTGCATCACATCATTGCTACAGATTTGTTGAGCTGCACATTCATGCTGTGACGCTCTTGTTCGACCAATGCTCTATAAAGGGAAGCCCATAGTCAGCAACAACACTCAGATAGGCTGTGGAATTCGTACCCTGCACGACTGGTATTAAGCGGCCCAGTGTGCGCCAAAAAAACATTCCCCACACTGTTATACCACCACCACCAGCCTGAACTGTGAACTGACACAACATAGCTTGGATCCATAGATTCATGCTGTTGACAGTTCTGACCCTACCATCTACATGTTGCAGCAGAAAATACCCCCCCCATTCTAATGTTTGCTGTGAACATTAACTGAAGCTCTGAATTTTATGCATTGCGCTGCTGCAATATGATTGGCTGATTAGACTGCATGATTGCTCAGGTGTTCTTAATAAAGCAGACAGTGAGTGTGTCGTGTTTTTCTGCGTTATTCCTACTTGGCTATACAATTTAACATTTCTCTCTACTGCTATCGATGTACTGTATATTCTCTAAAGGAGTATATGTAATACGTTGATGGAGGTGACTGCTTTGAATGAGAATTTAGCTTTTACACACAAATATCCATCGTGCATCATGGTTCAGATCGTCATTTGTATGTTTCATTTTTTTAGAGATCAGACTGAGGAAGCTGGTTGATGAGAGGGAGAGTTTGCTTGAACAGGTAAGTTGCATCTCTACCCACACATACAGGGTCATGTTGTGGTCATTTAGCTAATACTGGTGTGTGTGTGTGTGTGTGTGTGTGTGTGTAGGTAAGGAAGCTGAAAGCAGTCGTGGAACAAAAGCAGAGGAATGGCACAAATGAAGCAGTAAGTCCACATGAAGAAGACCTCCAGAACAGCCTAGACTCACATATCATCGACTTGCAGAGTAAGATACATGTTTATTATCCCTGCTTTCATTTTTTTTTTTTTTTTAACTAGCCTTTTATTCTTTGCTTGCTCTACATACATCCAGTGAATCTATGTTTTTGTACGTTACATGGAATATTAAACAGACTCTACTGTCACACACATCGCATATGAGAATGCACCGCCAGCTTTTGAAATATAAATCACTTCAAACTGATTTACCTTCAGTGTAGATTAAACAGCATGATATGAGCAAATAACTTTCTCTCTGAAGTGTAAGATTCTCTGTATTGGCTGAAGGGCAGTAGGGAGATATTTGTCACTTGAGCATAGGAAGCTGATCAAATAATCTTTTCTGAGGGTCCGGCTACAAGGATCCGGATAAGCAACTAACATGACTGAATGAGGAGAGCAGTGAACTTAGAATGCTTAACCATTAGTTCATGGCTGTAAATAAGACTGTAAATTCATGGCTGTGGCATTTTACATTACAATCCTTGACTGATGCCATTGACCATGAACAGATGAAATGTCTGTTTTGAAATTGAATTGAAGAATAAACGCATATTGCCATATCATCACTTCACTTAATCAGACCGTAGAGGGTAAATTAAATGTTTAAAATAGACATACTGTATGAAATTCTGTGAAAACTCTTTCCTTTCTCAGTACGCTTCCTTTATTTCCATTTTATGATCTTCACAAATTTGACTCCAGTATTGTTTGAGTGCTTAGTTTGACCTCCTGAATACTTTGCTAACTCCTGCATTAAGACCATGGGTATGGGTTGATGACCATGCTATAGCAGAAATGTAACAGAAGTGTTTCCGCCATTCTTTTCTCCCTAAACATAAACATTAATAAATATGGACCCAGTTTTTGGTCATTCTCAGTATTTATTTTTTTTAATAATAAATACAATTGGGCACAAAAAATTAACAAGGGTATAACTGCAAATTTGTATTGTATATCCAAAGTATACCAAGATGACATCCATGTTCCTCGAAGGATCTTTTCATCATCAGCTATAATCATTGGAGACATTTGGACATAAAAAAACAAATGAATCACTGTACTCGACCACTGTACCGAAAAGATACAGTATGAGTGGTTCTCTTGGGGGAGGTGTGGTTATTTCACGTGTACATCACCCCTAAATGAGCAAATGTTGGAGTATAGATTTGTCACTATAGAGGTGTCTCATATTCACTAAAAGACCAGAGTACATTGTAGAAAAACCTTAAGGCTAGAACAAGAGCTTGTACTGAATATTCAGTTATGCTGTTTTTGTGTCATGTTTCATTTGGCGTTCATGAAATATTATTGTCTTCCTTCATCGATGCAGGAGATGCTAACAGGCAAATCAGCGACTTGAAATTTAAGCTGGTGAAGTCCGAGCAGGAGGTTGCAGCTCTTGAACAAAATGTGGGTAGCAGAAATGAGTAGATGAGAACCTCAGCAATCAGAGATTGCTGAATTATTCATTGTGGCAGATGCCGCAAATAGAATTTTACAGTCGTTTCATGATTTATTTATTTATCTTTCTCCTCAGATCATTCGACTGGAGGGGCAGGTGACACGCTACAAAACAGCCTCCGAAGCAGCTGAGAAAGTGGAGGACGAGCTGAAAGTGGAGAAACGTAAATTGCAGAGAGAGGTACTGTGTGGAAAAAGAGCACACTGACCATCAATAAACCCATTACTAATTTGTCAGCATAGCACTTTAGTCATGCGTCGACAGTTCACGATAATGTGTACAGTTAGGTGGCTCAGTCAGTCATGTGTAAAGGACAGAAGACATATTTTCCCACTGGGAATTCTGTGAACTCAATATTACGCATCAAAGCCAGCATGACCATAAGCATAAAAGCTAGGAGATCTTAGCTGGGTTTGTCAGAGATGTGAGTTACAGAATCTTATGAGTGTAAGTTGTTCTACGCTTATCTGGATTGTCTTAAAAATGTATTCAAAAGCATGTATGTATAAATGTAGTCCTGTTGTTGCTGGCTGGAAGCACGTGTTAGCCTTCATGAGGGTGAAGCGTGTGGGTAGCTGTCGTGTGATAGGGTAGACCTAACTGAAGGGTGGGATTGGCCAAGACTAAATTAGGGAGAAAATTAGCGGGTTGTCTTGAAGGAAGCACATTACTCTTTCCCCTCCCTGGTTGTTAGCGGTCATTGTGTACACAATACACAATATCAACACCAGACAGGGATGATACCTCATAATTGACTGCTCTGTGCTCACTACAGAGCTCTACTTTACCGCGCAAACTTTAGAGTACTTGGTTGTTATATCAAGTATAAAACAGACGATGGTACCAAAACTGTCACATGTAATTGATACACTATTGATACATTTATGGCATTTGTCCGACACCCTTATCCAGAGCAATTTACATATTTATACACCTGAGCAGTTGTGGGTTAAGGGCCCTGCTTAACCCACAGTGACGGTCACGAGTTCAAGTTCCAGCACTGCCAACGTACCACTGCTGGGATTTGAACTCATGACCTTTCAATCAGAAGTCCAAGGTCATAACCGTTGAGCTACCACTATTCCACGTCCCCACTACCCTGATACCAGGCATCATGTGTGCTGATATGCAAATGTGTCAGTTTCCTGAGTATTTCTCAGACAGTTGCGAATATGGATAACACTTTTCTTAATGTATACATTTCCAGACACAGTAGTTATTATGAGGAAGCAAGTACTAAATAAATCACTAAAGCACTAAATAAATCACTAATACATTTTAGGTTTGTCTGAAATATACAGAAATCTACAGCATTTCCGGTATATATGTGTGTATGTGTTTGTTTGTGTGTGTGTGTGTGTGTGTGTGTTTATTCATCCAGCTGACAAAGGAAAATTGGATTAGTGGTCAAATGTCTTAAAGATTAAACTATCGGTTGCAGACTCAATAATAGTTAGATGTCAGACTGATTTGTTTTTGCATGTTGTCTTCCCATTTCCAGCTGAGATCTGCTCTGGACCGTATCGATGAATTAGAGGCCAGCAATTGCCACCTGTCCAAAAGAGTGGAGAAGATGAAGGCCAACCGTAATGCGATGCTTTCCCAGCAGTGATGTCGGCGCAAGCTTCAATGGCCGACCTGGAAACCACTTTCATTGGCATCAGTAGCATCTGCGCCTGTTATCCTCATTTCAGATTACAGATCAACCCGATTTTGTCCACACTACGTCACACACGATGCTGAATAACCCAATCTACGAGCCATACAAATTCACTCCGATAAGGGAAAATGATGGCCTACAGATCTTCTGACTACAGTATATGAATAGAAATTCAGGAAAGGATCCAAATTAATACTGACATTCTAATGAACAGAAAAGGAATTTTCACGTGAAATCCTGATGTGCATTGGACATTTAAAAAAAAAAAAAAAAAAATCTTACCGGGGTGTAAGAGACTTTTGGCTGTGTTGTAGTGTCCCCAGTGTTGACCAGAGTGGAGTGATCATAATGCGCATTTACAGGTGGTCAGCATATCAGTTTTTGGCTCCACCTATCGGAATATGCACTTTATCACAGATGGTGCCATCTAGTGGTGTCAAGAATCCATTGCGAGGCAAGGAGGATTGAAACAGGTCCACAGACATTTGCGTTCTCAGTGATTAACCCTCATGTTCTGTTCACTATATACTAAGTAAAATATGCTGATAGGATTTTTTTTCCATGGTTAAATGCTCTAACAATCTAAAGACACAGTAACTTTTCTGAAAGGGAAACCGCCTGTTGTAGAACCTCTAAGGGTTCCCCAAAGGGACAAACCAACCAACTGATTTTTTTTTTTTTTTTTCACTGATTGTGGTGATGGTCTGCACTTATATAGTGCTTTTTTTTTAAATCTTGGCAGTTCTACAAAGCGCTTTACACTGTTTCTCATTCAACCATTCACACACACACACACACACACACACACACACACCAAGGATTAACCCTCTTTTGAATTTAAGGAAATATATTTGTAAAATATGATTTACAAAACCTGATATACACTTTATTAGGAACACCTGCTCATTCATGCTATTATCGATTCAGCCAACCATGTGCCAGCAGAGCATTTACATTTAGCGGCATATTGTTAGGACGCTCTTATCCAGGGCGACTTGCATTCATCTTATTTATACGTTCTCTACATTTGAGCAGTTGTGGATTAAGGGCCTCGTTCAAGGGTCCAGCAGTGGCAGCTTAGAAGTGCTGGGATTTGAACTCATGACCTTCCATTCCGAAGTCCAATGTCTTAAGCATCGAGTTACCACTGCCCATAGCAATGCATCAAATCACAGAAACGTGACAGTTGAAGACTGGAAAAAGACCACGTGACATTTTTCCAGTCTTCAACTGCCCGGTTTCATTAAGACTGTGCCCACTGTAGCCTCAGTTTCCTGTTCCTGGCTGACAGGAATGGAACGCTGTGTTCTTCTGCTGTTGTAGCTCATCCACTTCAATGTGTGAATTCGTGAATCTGCTATCCATGGTTGAAAAGAGTGGTTATTTGTGTTCCTGTAGGCTCGAATCAGTCTCGACATTGTTCTCTGATCTCATCAACAAGGTGTTTCCACCTGCAGAACTGCCTCTCGCTGGATGTTTTTTTGTTTTTCGCACCATAGTGTGTAAGCTCTAGAGACTGTTGTGTGTGAGAATCCCAGGAGATCCGCCGTTTCTGAAATACTCAAACCAACCCATCTACCACCAACAGCCATGCCATGGTCAGAGTCACTGAAATCACATTTTTCCTAATTCTGATATTTAATGTGAACATTAAACTAAAGCTCTTGACCTGCATGATTTCCTGCATTACGCTGCTGCCACATGATTGGCTGATTGGGTAAATGCCTGAATGTGTAGGTATACAAGTTCATTTCAGTTAATAGTCGTATTTAAAATATGTGTGTAAATAAACACACAAAAACCCCATCACGGGCCGGGAGATCCTCCTGAATTAGAGATGGAAGAATTTAAGAAGTGATTTTTACTCATTTCTTATTTACTTTTTTTTGCTGCATTTATTTATTTTATTTTTTAATTTTTTCTTAAAAATAAGTGTTCAGTTATTGTAACAAATTTCAGCCAAGCACAAAGTTTTTCATCAAACAGAACATTAGGGTTAATCATAGGCTGTTCCATGGAACTTGCTGTTGGATTCAGAGACATTGAGCTTCCTCTAAGTAAGGAGGAGACACTGAGCACTATACTGATCATCACCAACATCTCCTCTCAGGAGGTGCAGGAATTTACAGCATATCACCTTCAGTGTTTGGGTGAATGTTGAAGCCAGATCGATTGGGTGTATGTACGTGTTTTGGTCTACGTGGCTTTAAGGTCTGTGTCTTTATATATGATGCACAAGTGGGTTATACTTTTTGTTTGTTTGTTTGTTTGTTTGTTTACAACACAGTGCACATTACCTATGATTCACTTACTGGCGTGCAAATGATAAATAATGTCTGGTTGAAAAAGGCTGAGTCCACTACCAAGAATTTTTTTTTTTTTTTTTTTTTTTTAATCAGTTACAGTGTAATTCTATTAAGCAATAATTCTCAAATATTTTCGGGAATATTATGGGAATATGGACTGGCATCCCACCCTTTGATAATGCTGTGGACAAAACTAACATTGCAGTTCATTCATTCATCTTCAGTAACTACTTTGCTGGTCAGAGTTACAGTGGCTCCAGACCGCTGGGTGTGAGGCGGGAATGCACCCTGCACTGGACTAGATTGCAGTCGACTTGCAATATATTAAAGCACGTAAGCAAAACCTGTGATGTGGAATGATGTATCGCGTCATGTTAATACCATGATGCCATGACCAAGCAATGGGTGCTTATTGACATGTAGTAGGTCTCTCTGGTATTGGTATTTCGCAGTACAATACTGCAATAATAATCAACAAATTGTACATTGTGCACTTCTACTTAACAGTGTGTGTGTGTATGTTTTAAAATATAAAACAAATAGTTCCAAACAGGATATTTAGATATAGAACACATTTATACCTGAATGCCTGTTTGTTTGTTTTTAAAAAATGATGATAAGACGAAAACTGCTCTTCCTAGTGGACTCAGACTTTTGATCCAACTGCACGCCGGTTACTATAAGACGCAGATAATATTTCTAGCTATACTGTAACTTACTTCCTTAAGAGTATTTCTGAAATGTTTTTCTGCCTTTGCCTTTGTGTTTCCACATATACTTCATGACATTCCATTATCCCGTGAGTTCCTGCTAGTGACTTGTAATTTGCTTTGAATTAAATAAACCTAAACAGAACGAAATCCATTCATTTCCATAATGAAATCCAAGAGGGATGACGTGTATTTTACCAAATTCTGACGAACACTTTTATAAACATCATATATGTAAAACACGCCAATGTTTCGGCCACTTGAACTGAGAGTTTTTGTTCATACGTTTTCTTTAATATTGCTAAGTGTGTTAAATGACAGAAAAGCAATTAGACCTGTTCCATGGGAAGAAGGCCTGCCTCGACAAGATGTAGACGGGCACAGAACTTTCACTTGTATATCACCAGCTTATAACTATATATCAGTGGAATTTCGAAAGGATGCCATTGGTTTTTTTTTTTTTTTTTTTTTTAAGTGATTAAAAACATTGCAATAATGCTTAGAATTCCCGAATTCAACTTCTTGTTGTATTAAGTAACATCTTCTGTGAAGCCCGTGTTCATAAAGCTTAGTTTATACCTATAATTCTTTGGAATTTGTTGATGAGAAAGGAATAAGGAAAGACTCAAGTACAGGTGAAGTAGTGTGTTACATTCGCACTGCTAAGTTGACTATTTTCCAATATCACCGCATCCCAAATTGATTTATTCCTTTTACCTGTTTGTGTGGAGTGATCACCATGCAAGTCCCTGTGTAAACTGTTTCTATACCAGAAAGGCAGGAACCGATGAGAGTAAAACGACATCTATGTAATTTTGTATTTATAACCCTTACACATGTTTTCTCAGCTGCTCTATCATGTTGTTGTTTTTTTCAGAATTTGCTCAACATATTCCCATTGGTTCCTGACTTTTCAGACATCCTGTAGAAAAACATATTAGAACCGACTGCATTTATTTAAATAAACCCCCGCAACCGGAACCACTGTCCGAGCTGCTGTTAACCACAGTAACCGGTGAGTTATAAACATGTTGTAACAAGTGGCACTGTTCATCCTAATGCCATATAGCATACTCTACCACTGTTATGACTGGCGGCTGCTTGTGCGTAATAGCTTTTAATACTAATTAGGAATGATAGAAGTCTATTTTGAAGTAATCAAATGCAAATGTTCTTGCTTAAGTATTTCAGGAAGAGTGACACTTCTCTTACATGTTTATAAATAATCAGTGGAAGAATTATGAAGCATTTTTAGCAGATTGCAAAGATTTATAACCACAGTCACGAAGCTTTATGTATACAGGCTTTGTAGAAAGTGTGTCCGGTTCTTCAGATATGCTGCGACTGTCACTTTATAGACAGGCATTTTTGTTCATCAGAAAACCGAACGTTGTGCTTAACTTACATATGTCTGTACAGGACCTCGGTGCTTTTTACTTGATTTACATAATGGCTGCTCAGAATGATGAAGTGTAATTAAACACATTTAGCCAACCATTTAGATCTTTAAGTTGTCTTATATTTATGCTCCATTACCGAAGTTGTAAATTACAAACATCCTCCAAGCTACAAACATCCTTCAAGCTACATACAGTCTAACAGTTGATTTCCCTTTTTGATGAAGCCATTTTACAAATCCCTAGTCCTAATGTAGAGACTCGGGTAGTGCACGTATATATATCCTGTGTATATATATATAATATAGCACGTTTGCCCCACACCTCCAGGGTCGGGGGTTCGATTCCCACCGTGGCCCTGTGTGTGTGGAGTTTGCATGTTCTCCCCGTGCTGCGGGGGTTTCCTCCGGGTACTCCGGTTTCCTCCCCCAGTCCAAAGACATGCATGGTAGTCTGATTGGTGTGTCTAAAGTGTCCGTAGTGTATGAATGGGTGTGTGAGTGTGTATGTGTGATTGTGCCCTGCGATGTATTGGCACCCTGTCCAGGGTGTACCCCGCCTTGTGCCCGATGCTCCCTGGGATAGGCTCCAGGTTCCCCCGTGACCCTGACGAGGATAAGTGGTATAGAAGATGCATGGAAATTTACTTCCTGGCTCATCTGCCATTTTATTTTTTATTTTTTAAATTCTTTTTATTCCACATCTTTTTATTAGATGCTCTGCAGACATGAAAGGTGTTATAACCATTGCAAAATGAGACAGTGTGTAGGTGAAACAAGTCCACACAAAAACCCATAACCCCTCCCCTCACTTCAGGCCACAAGAAGAACCCTTAATAATATGAATTAAAATTAATTAATTAATTAAAGCAGAAATATAGTTATATAAGAATCTCTGCCTCCCCCCATAGAACTCCATTCAGGAGGTCCTGGCACCACAGTAAGGCCCTCAATAGTAGCCAGTAAGGGGCGCATGTCTTGTGAAAGAACCTCAGCGATCCTTTTAGAGAGTGTCAATTTTTCAAGTTGGATGCATTGTAATACTTCTCGTAACCAACCATTGTGTGATGGAGGAGAGGCATGCTTCCATTTCAGGAGGATGGCATGCCTGGCCCGCAAAGTGGTAAAGGCAGCGTTTCAGTGCACTGTGGTTGGTGTAATCAGGGTTGGAAGAAGGCCAAACAGGGTAGTCACATGATAAAGGGCAATGCTGGTATTGAAGGCCTGTGAGAGAGTTCTAAAAATGTCTGACCAGTAGTCCGTTAGCATCGGGCATGCCCAGAACATCAGCTGCAGATTGTTTGCACAAATAGATGAAGAATGAACTAGGCCAAGCATGTCTTTCCAGGTCATTGGTCAGAAACGTCAATACCCAAATCTTGCTTTCCGTATAGTTTGAGGGAGTCAGTCGGTGATGGCGTTAGGGAACTTATTCTGTCGTAAATTGAAGATATTAGCCATCTTTGACCAGAGTCAAGGGTAAGAAGTAGATCAAGTTCTGATTCTGGGGGCAATTGGGGGAAAGGCGAAACAGCCTTTGAATAAAATGCCTCACTTGAAAAAATGGAAAAGATAAAGAAAAGGGAAAGAGGAGAAGTCTTCATTTTCATACAAGTCATTCAGAGTAGAAAGACCCTTAGCTGCCCAAATATCGAAGATGTGGTCTGAGGGAGATGGTAGAAATAAGGGATTATTTGAGATCGGCATATGAATGGAGACTTTGTGTAAACTGAATTGTTTCATGAATTGAAGCCAAATCGTAACATTATTGGTGACTATTGGATTGCTGGAAATTTTGTGTACCTCAAGAGGGAGCTGGGAACAGATCTTAGAAAGTAAAGAACGAGAGGAGGAAGATGTGTACCCAAGGCAGGCCAGAGGCACAGCCTTTAAGGCCAATCCAGTAAAGTGATTTATTAATGTTAAATGCCCAAAGGTCTTGCTGAAAATTGGGAAGTGCTAAAACCTTTTCAGATTTGGGAAGCTGATTTCCTGATGCGAGACGGCTTGACATTTCAAAGGAACCCTTTCAATAAATGCTGATCCAACCTAGTGAAAAAGGATTTATTAATGCAGATTGGAACATGCTGAAAAAGATACAAGAATTTCGGCAAAATAGCCATTTTAATAAGATTCACACGGCCTATTACAGAGAGAGGAAGGGAACCCCACCTAGCGATGTCTAATTTGCATTTGTCCAAAAGTGGTATAATATTCTTAAGAAACAAATTTTTGAACAAGCTGGGGATATATATATATATCCCCAAGTATTTGAACCGATCCAAGGCTAGCTTAACGGGAAATGCAGAATGAGGAAAAGATTTAGCCAATTGGTTTACGAAAAATAGCTCGCTTTTTTGAAGATTTAACTTGTCCCCTCATAGGCAGCCGAACTGGTCCAGGATAGATAGTATAGGGGGGAGAGAAGATGTGGGATCAGAGACATATAATAACAGATCGTCTGCATAAAGAGAAAGTTTATGGACCCGACCATGACAGGCGATGCCTTTGAACCCATCACGGTTTTATAGCCAGATGGCTAATGGCTCAATAGCTATGTTAAATAACAAGGGCAAGAGCGGGCAACCCTGATGTGTCTCCCGTTGAAGCAGAAAGGGTGACGAACGAGTACCGTTGGTATGTACTAATGCAGATGAGAAAGCATGCAACAGTCAGATCCAGGAAATGAATTTGGGGTCAAATCCAAATAGTCCTAATGCAAACAACAGATATTTTCACTTCACCGTTTCGAAAGCTTTCTCTGCATCCAATGAAACTATAACTCTGGGGGTATTGGGTGAGGGTGAGAAAACAATGTTAAATAATCTTCGAGTGTTAAAAAGAGAATACCTGTCCAACGTAAAACCTGTTTGATCTGACGAAATGATGGATGGAATTACATCTTGAAGGTGGAGAGAAGATTTTAGCTAGTATCTTATTGTCTAGGTTTAACAGGGAAATTGGTCTATAGTTACCACAGGAAGTGGGATCCTTATCTGTCCTTAAAAGCAATGAAATGGAAACCATATACAAAGTCCATGGTAGTCAGCCGTCTCGAAAGGAATCGCTGTACATCCTCACTATAATTGGAATGAATAAAGTAGAATATGCCTTGTAGAACACAACAGTAAAACTGTCGGGGCCTGGCGATTTCCCATTTTGTGTTAATCTAATTGCTTCTTGGGAAGAAATGAAAGTACCCAATTTCTTTGCTGTACCATCGTCAATTCTAGAGTGTATTGATGAATTTAAAGGGGTTGGGAGTCGTTGCCAGAGTCGAGGAGTACTCTGAGGTATAAAGGTTAATGTAGAAATTTGAGAAAACTCTGTTGGTCTCAGCCGGGTCCGCAGTAGAACTGCCATTAGGGGAAGTAATTCTGTAAATGAGTCAATAGCCGCACAGGTCTGTTGGGGTTGGAGGCTACCCACCTTATCACCATGTTCAAAGAAGCTTTGTTAGATTGTTGCAGCTGACTCACTACAGCGTGCATCATTAGACAGTCGTATTCTGATTGTAATAGAAATCATTTTATGTAAAGGGCGGGAGAGGGGGACATGGCATATGTTTCGTCAAGTTTACGGATGTCATCCAAAATGTCCAGCCTTTTAGCCTTTATGCAAGTGTGCCAGTGTGAAGTAAAAGAGATAATCTGACCACGAACAAAGGCTTTAAGAGCTCCCTATAAAATTCCGCCATTAACTTCGGGGGTATCATCGAATTCAATATAGTTACTAATTTGTGTGGCAAAAAAAAGTCTTTAAACTCAAAATCCGCTAATAGATGGGAACTAACTTTCCATAGCGAAGGGGTGGTAACACTGGAAGGTAAATTAATATCAAGCGAGGTGGTAGCATGATCTGAAATAACTACAGGCTTTATAGACACTTAAGGTAAACAGATGCGATTTATTGTCGATCAAAAATAAGTCAATCCGGGAAAAGGTTTGGTGTGGTTGAGAAAAGAAGGAAAAAAACCTCCAGGGGTTCCTAAATGAGACGAGTAGTTCAGCACTGCTTTAGCGGAATTAGATAAATTGCTTTGCTTAGAGGATGACCTATCAAGGTTCGTGTCTTGGGCCAGATTGCAGTCCCCACCTATAAATATGTGATGGTTATTGCTAATTGGAATTTTAGCTAAGAGGTTAATGAAGAATTGCTCATCGTCCCAGTTGGAAGCATAGGTAGAGACTAGCACTATTGGAAGGTTTTGTAACATGCCCGATATTATGACGCATCTTGGATAATGTTTGCTGGCTCAAACAATATATTCTTACTAATAATAATAGCAGCCCCTCTAGCTTTAGCAACTGAGTCATCACCTTACCAACCTTAACAGCCTTATTCATTCGTTTAGTATTCCATGAAATCAAGCACACCCTTTTACATATCTTTGAAGTATCATTAGCCATCTAGGATGATGCACCATTCTGAAATAGCTTGAAACCACATGGCATCCTGTATCAGGAAGAGAAAGAGGAGACAAAAGACATGAGAGAAGGAAGAAGAAAAAAGGGGACATTTTCCCCAATATCACACTTAGTTGTGGCTCTTTCAAAAACACCCCCTGAAATACAAACATTTTCTGAGCAATTCCCTACACATAAAGCACCTTTCTTGCAATGTAAATATCAAGTGAACAAGGAATAATGAAGCATAGTCTGGCCCAGTCCTAAGGGAGAAATTTATTATTTTTTAATAATAATAATATAAATAATAATTTTTAAAAAAAGATTAAATTAAAAATAGAAAAACACACCTCTTCAAAATTGCAGACCTTACAGAAAGGTAAGCCACTAAGCTCAACACTGTTCAAAAGAACATATCTGGGCATGATTGAAAAAGTCAGGCACAGTGGCAGAAAATGACCAAAAGTGGAACCAATGAGGACAAAAATGATAACAAATCATGCCTGCGATTCATGGGATACACCAAATGAGTGGAACCCAAATAAGTATAGTAACCATAAGCTCCGTCAATCATGACAGAGGAAAAAATAAATTAATTAAATATTCTTTAATTTCTTTAAATTCTTTGCCTCTGGTAGAATAGACATCTTTAGTTGTTATATCAACCGAAACTACGTAACAGATGTTCTGTTTTTATTTGTGACTTTGTTAAAGTTGACATTTATCATTCTTTATCAATATTTCTGTGTGTGTATATATGCACAGTATCTCACAAAAGTGAGTACACCCCTCACATTTTTGTAAATATTTGATTATATCCTTTCATGTGACGACACTGAAGAAATGACACTTTGCTACAATGTAAAGTAGTGAGTGTACAGCTTGTGTAACAGTGTAAATTTGCTAACAAGCAAAATAACTCAACACACAGCCATTAATGTCTAAACCGCTGGCAACAAAAGTGAGTACACCCCTAATTGAAAATGTCCAAATTATCCATTTTCCCTCCCCGGTGTCATGTGACTTGTTAGTGTTACAAGGTCTCAGGTGTGAATGGGGAGCATGTTAAATTTGGTGTCATCGCTCTCACACTCCCTCATACTGGTCACTGGAAGTTCAACATGGCTCCTCATGGCAAAGAACTCTCTGAGGATCTGAAAAAAAGAATTGTTGCTCTACATAAAGATGGCCTAGGCTATAAGAAGATTGCCAAGACCCTGACACTGAGCTGCAGCACGGTGGCCAAGACCATACAGCGGTTTAACAGGACAGGTTCCACTCAGAACAGGCCTCGCCATGGTCGACCAAAGAAGTCGTGTGCACGTGCTCAGCGTCATATCCAGAGGTTGTGTTTGGGAAATAGACGTATGAGTGCTGCCAGCATTGCTGCAGAGGTTGAAGGGGTGGGGGGTCAGCCTGTCAGTGCTCAGACCATACACCGCACGCATCAAGTATTTGATCCCCTGCTGATTTTGTACGTTTGCCCACTGACAAAGAAATGATCGTTCTATAATTTTAATGGTAGATTTTTTGAACAGTGAGAGACAGAATAACAACAAGAATATCCAGAAAAACGCATGTCAAAAATGTTATAAATTGACTGCATTTTAATGAGGGAAATAAGTATTTGACCAGTCAATCAGAAAGATTTCTGGCTCCCAGGTGTCTTTTATACAGGTAACGAGCTGAGATTAGGAGCACACTCTTAAAGGGAGTGTTCCTAATCTCAGCTCATTACCTGTATAAAAGACACCTGTCCACAGAAGCAATCAATCAATCAGATTCCAAACTCTCCACCATGGCCAAGACCAAAGAGCTCTCCAAGGATGTCAGGGACAAGATTGTAGACCTACACACATCTGGAATGGGCTACAAGGCTATTGCCAAGCAGCAACAGTTGGTGCGATTATTCGCAAATGGAAGAACCACAAAAGAACTGTCGATCTCCCTCGGCCTGGGGCTCCACGCAAGATCTCACCTCGTGGAGTTGCAACGATCATGAGAACAGTGAGGAATCAGCCCAGAACTACATGGGAGGATCTTGTCAACGATCTCAAGGCAGCTGGGACCATAGTCACCAAGAAAACAATTGGTAACGCACTACGCCGTGAAGGACTGAAATCCTGCAGCGCCCGCAAGGTCCCCCTGCTCAAGAAAGCACATATACATGCCCGTCTGAAGTTTGCCAATGAACATCTGAATGATTCAGAGGACATCTGGGTGAAAGTGTTGTGGTCAGATGAGACCAAAATGGAGCTCTTTGGCATCAACTCAAGTCGCCGTGTTTGGAGGAGGAGGAATGCTGCCTATGACCCCAAGAACATCATCCTCACCGTCAAACATGGAGGTGGAAACATTATGCTTTGGGGGTGTTTTTCTGCTAAGGGGACAGGACAACTTCACCGCATCAAAGGGACGATGGACGGGGCCATGTACCGTCAAATCTTGGGTGAGAACCTCCTTCCCTCTGCCAGGGCATTGAAAATGGGTCGTGGATGGGTATTCCAGCGTGACAATGACCCAAATCACACGGCCAAGGCAACAAAGGAGTGGCTCAAGAAGAAGCACATTAAGGTCCTGGAGTGGCCTAGCCAGTCTCCAGACCTTAATCCCATAGAAACTCTGTGGAGGGAGCTGAAGGTTCGAGTTGCCAAACGTCAGCCTCGAAACCTTAATGACTTGGAGAAGATCTGCAAAGAGGAGTCAAAGGAGGGACAAAATCCCTCCTGAGATGTGTGCAAACTTGGTGGCCAACTACAAGAAACGTCTGACCTCTGTGATTGCCAACAAGGGTTTTTAAACCAAGTACTAAGTCATGTTTTGCATAGGGGTCAAATACTTATTTCCCTCATTAAAATGCAAATCAATTTATAACATTTCTGACATGCGTTTTTCTGGATTTTCTTGTTGTTATTCTGTCTCTCACTGTTCAAATAAATCTACCATTAAAATTATAGACTGATCATTTCTTTGTCAGTGGGCAAACGTACAAAATCAGCAGGGGATCAAATACTTTTTTCCCCTCACTGTACTGTGTGTGTGTGTGTGTGTGTGTGTGTGTGTGTGTGTGCGTATTATATATACTACGCTTTCTGTATCATTAAACTAAGAAGTTTTCACTGAACGATGGTGTTGGTATGACTTCTTCCTGGTATAAGACGAGAGGAATTCAGCCAGGGCAAGGATCAAATTCTGGTTCTGTGACTGGTATCGGACAAGATCTTAACACACATCTTATCATATTTAATTCCAATTTACCTGGTCTGAACTACAACTACAGCTTATACAGGGTAATAATAAAAAAATTACTTACATTTCACAACACGTGCCTATTAAAACAAATCATCGAGGCTACCCCCACTAGGCCTCGAACCTGGTAGATTCACCTGGACAGAGAATGTGTAACTGAGTTACTCGACATGCTTTAATTTTGGTCTGGCCTATGAAGACTGCCTACAAACAGACAAGGTTTACTCCAGTCTTGCCAATGAAACCAATTAAACTTTACAAATCAAAGGGAGGTGGATAACTAATAACACTACTATAGACATATAAATTCTTTAAGAGCAACCCCTCACTAGCATATGGCCTTTGAGTAGTAATATAGCTCCTATAGGAAATATGTTTCCTATTTCCAGCTGTCACCTGGTTCACAATAGCAGGAAGAACAAGAGAACACTTTGGTACATCTGTCTACTGGCTGGATAAAACCTGAGAAGGTCCAGCTGTTGCCAGGCTGCTAGTGGCAAGAAGAATAAGAGCCAAAGAAAGGGCCAAGGGCTTGGCTGCTGCCCTCTGGGGGAAGATCCAGGTAGAAGGATGCATCAAATGTGCCTCACTCAGAATGCATTTACTGGTCACTTTTGTAGATACCAGTGATGATGATGATGATGATGATGATGATGATTCCTACCTACCTACCTACATACATACATATAGTGGTGTTCAAATGTCTAAGAACAGTAGTGAAAATGCTTCTATTTTGCATTATTTTCTAATGCAACACAACAATTTTCATTACAAATGAAATCGACAACAGCTTGAGTAAAAAGTATAATCTTTGAAATATTTACATGAACTTCAGAGTTTCTTAATATATGGTATGTCCCAGTTTTGCTTTAATGACAGTGTGTATGCAAATTGACAACAACAACAACAACAACAACAACAACAACAGAAACTGAAACTGTCCAGCTTCAGTGAGCCCGTGTCCACTGTTAGCCGCAGATTTCTCTTGGCCAAAAGGACTTGAACCCAATGTGGTCTTCTGCTGTTCTAGCCCATCTGCTTCGAGGTCCGATGTGAAGCACTGAGACGCTTTTCTGCTCATCATGGTTGTAAAGCGTGGTTACTGAGGTACCATACTCTAAGAGTTTGGCTATTCTCCTCAGACTTCTCTCAATATTGAGGCATTTTCCTCCTACATAACTGTAGCACAATAGATTATATAGACGGTTGTCTGGGAAAATCCAAGGAGCTCAGCAATTTGTGAACTAATCAAACCAGTCTGTCCGGAACCAACGATCACATCATGGTCAAATTCACCAGGATCCATTTTTCCCCTACTCTGATATTTGATGTGAACTTTATCTGCATGATTTAGGATATGATATTATACATTCCCATCTGATGGCATAAAGGCTGATTGGCTGATGAACAAACAGGTGTAAAGACGTAATAAAGTTTCTAATAAAGTGGTCAGTGAGTATTTATATTGTCTGATCAATCAATATATTTGATTATCATTTTGAGCTACAACTAAATAGGAGGGCTGCACTCACACTTGTACCAATTTGAGATTAAAACAAGGTGTGGGAGAGCTGCTTTGACATACAAAATTTTATGTAAAGCAACACCATGTGCCACACCTCCGCGTTAGTAAGGATCATACGGGCACAGTACAAATCGAAAACAAATGTAAATGCTGAGGAAGCTCTAAAAAGAGTACGAACACAGAACAAAATGGATGAAACTCTGCCAAATGCTGTCCTGCAAAGAAGCAGTGACGTCTTTCAGTCAGAAAATAAAAACTCTCATGTCAGTAAGATCAAGCATTTGCCTTTTGTAATTTCCTTGACATCTGTAAATGGAACTGTATAAACCATGAGGAACATGTACGTTTCATCATTCACTAATTTGAATCATGTTATATAATAACAGTATAATATCGTGCTTTATTGGCCATTGAGGATTCATAATCAATGTACATGTATAAATATTACTAAAAGCTGAAAAGACATCAACAACACTGCCATTATACACCTATTTGCCATGTGCAGAAGTGTATACTGTAGCAACTATAGTGTGATACACACTACTGGACCTTAAACACATTGCTTACAGTAACAGAGACATAAAGAAAGGAGAGATTAAGCATTCCATGTGCCTGATATTTTTACTGCATCTATTTTTCCCCACTTAATTATTCAGTGCCTACTGGCAATAGCAAACAGAAGAATGTTTGTCCGGGCAGGTAGCCAGAACTCAAGTTTAGCTGTGCTCTTACTTACATGTTTGTGCAGGACACGGTTACTGAATATGGTTCAGGTCACTGGAAGGCAAGTGTGTTTTTCCCTACCAGGAGTCCGATTCTCCAAAGGAAATTCACACTGGTTTTATTCGTGACAGTAAGTGGCAATTGCTCCCTTTCTTTTTATTTTCTCACCCGTCTAATTCTGTGAAATAGATAGGCTCATAAATAATAGAATAGATTCATGATGTAGTTTATGGCCTTTCAGAGCAAGTTAGAGTACAGATCATGTGACCTGGTCAAACCTGCCAGATGTTACTGTTAATTCTGAAAAACAGACCGAAAATGTGAAAAATTGGATCAAAATGTAAGCTATATTGCCAATAATACCTCAACATCTCTACATTAGGAAAACATAGTTCTATTTTACCAGAATGTTTTAATTTATTTTCGAATTTTGCGTAGCCTGTAAGGCTGTAACTATCGCTATGACACCAAGGTCGTCATAATGGTATGCTACACTACCAGATTTCTCTATATCGGACATAACTATGATATAAATGCTTGTGCTTATGCAACAGCATATAAATGTGAGTGGCAGTTGCAGTTTGTAAAATGCAAACTATTTGTTATGGCAAATAAGATTGCTAGAAGCAGTAACATTACCTGACTAGAGGTGTGACAGCCACAATAGCAGTGTGACTGTTTCTCTACTGGTATGTTTTTAACTTTTATTGTGCACATACACACAGTTTCACAAAATGTGTTTGAGACACACAAAAAATTCTCCAGCAAAGCAGACAGAACTTTGCTGAGGCATGGAAAAGTGCGAGATGACAAAAAAGGGTGCATGTAAAAATAAATAACAATTCGAAGTAAGTAAATAAATGACAGTTGTTCATTTTGCAGTAGGCTGATGTAGTCTTGTTATAAAGTGTAATTAATGTACAATTCAAATATGAAACATAAATATACCAACAAAAATTTATAATTTTGTGAGGAATTCACAAATATCAAATAAGGTCATTTTTTTTAACCATGTTACATATACAAGAGAGAGAGAAAAGAAAAAAAAAACAGGACAACCACACACACACAGAGAAAGTGAGAGATAACTGTAAACCAAAAACTTTTAACTCAATAACTTTAAACTGTCTAACCTGATTTGAAGCAGCGTATGGAAGAATGGAAGTATAACTGTAACGAAGGACACTCAGAAGGGTGGTTAGGATCCAAATACAAGAGGTTTAATGTCACAAATATCCAAAATCCAAAAACCATGAACATATCTAGGTCATACACAAAATAGGCTCAGCAAAAAACACTGTCAGATCCCAAATCATGATCAGTAAACACAGACAATGGCAGGAACACGGAAAATTAGAGCAAACTTGATCAGTGGGTAATCTAAGATGGTTATCTAATAAGGCTTTGTGTTAAGTATATGATTCGTGTACTTTATACTGTACATGTTCCAGGCAGGAAATGGAAAAGACCAATGAGGAACAGTTTTAAAATTCAGTAGAAAGCCAGACCATCGGTTCTGGATGTAGTGGAATCCTCCAGGATGGGTGGCTGATAAACACATCAAGCAATCACTAGAAGGGATGTGGGGCGGCTGTGGCTCAGGTGGTAGAGCGGGTTGTACACTAATCATAGGGTTGGCGGTTTGATCCCTGTCTCCTGGCCCCACATGCCACACTGAACCCCAAATTGCTCCCGATGGCAGGCTATTGCCTTGTATTGATGTGTGAGTGTGTGTGAATGGGTTAATAAGAATCAGTGTAAAGCACTTTGAAGAACTGCAATATAAGTGCAGACTATTTATCAAGGAATCAGAGGGTACAGTGCATACACTGCCCATGAAAGATAGCGACTCCAATTATGCCAGTTGTTTGTACAGTAGGCTCTAATTGCTCTAAAACATTTGGGGGAATTTGTTTGGCTGTGGGATTGTGGATAATAACCTGATAACTCATTGATATTAAAGATGAAAAGATAAAGATAAATTCCACTATCTCATAACGCCTCAGGAAGGCTGTAGTACTTGAACACCTCCTTAAATATTAACTCTTCGTAGGAACTGTAAAGGCACAATAATCAATCAAAAACAATAATCTAAATAAAATGTAATTGTAGAATGGGAACACCCACAGACACTGTAGATATAACAAGACAGCAAGATTTGAAGCTGCAATGGCACATTGTATTTTTTATATTGAATACACAAATCATTAAGGATAAAACACTTGTTGGTCAATACATTACATCAGTGGTCACCAATCCTTCCTTCCTTCCTGCAGGTTTCTTCTCCAACCAAAATCTACCACACTTGTTTTAGTTGATCAAGAACTTCCTAAGGCAATGATTGCACTACATGGAGTTGGACTGCATGACTGTCGCTCACCTTCTCACAACTAGGTCAGAAAACAACACTCACGACACATCTTAGAGAATCTTTTACAATTCAGAATGAAAACTAACGTCTGACAAATATTTTATTGGAAAATGATGGCATGTCTGAACAACAGCGAGTGACTGACCCACTTAAAGACACATTTAACAACAAAACTTCCTTTTAGGGGGCGCACTCATGCCTCCAGGGTCGGGGGTTCGATTCTCACCGTGGCCCTGTGTGTGTGGAGTTTGCATGTTCTCCCCGTGCTGCGGGGGTTTCCTCCGGGTACTCCGGTTTCCTCCCCCAGTCCAAAGACATGCACGGTAGGCTGATTGGCGTGGCCGTAGTGTATGAATGTGTATGTGATTGTGCCCAGCGATGGATTGGCACCCTGTCCAGGGTGTACCCCGCCTTGTGCCCAATGCTCCCTGGGATAGGCTCCAGGTTCCCCCATGACTCTGAAAAGGATAAAGCGGTATAGAATATGGACTTCATTTTAGGAGAGTCTGTGTGACTACCACCACTGGGCGAGGTAATTGTGCTCATAATTAAACACACAGAGGCATCTACTGTAGTGGCTTTTTACCAAAGAACAAGTGGTTTGACTGGTCATCATCTGGAAGACGTGCTATCGGTGTAATAATACACCTTGAAATTACCTGGGTGGAGCAATGCGTCACTCTGATGCTCAGTCTGTCGGTTTAAGATCCCCTTACCCCCCTCCCCCCTTCCTCCCCAACCGCACACTAATATAAGGTCGAAACTCACAAGTGAAACTGGAAGGAATAAAAGCAAACCCTTACAATGGCGAAAGGGAGAGCGACAACTACTGTACACCTGTTTTAAAAAAAATATATATATATATATATATACACACACACACATGCCATAAATCTCAAAACACGACGCCATTAAATACATATGCGACGGAGGAGTAACAGGTGAGTGTGACTTTTCATAAATACAGCGACGACTGCAGGATTATTCTGTTCAGTTTAAATGAGTATTTGTAATATTCCTTTTCTAAACCCTAACCTGCTTTACCTTTCGGTATGTCTTCATGGAAAGCGGGGTCGGTGCTTTGCTGAGGTTTAGCAGCACGCTAGCAGATTACCTCAAACACAAGGGTTATGTTACTTTAGTCATTACTGACCTTTACACCACCAGAGGTAAATAAACTTTAATAGAAAAAAAAGACACAGGTAAAACACCTCATAGTGCCTTACTAAATAGTTTAGCAAAATGAATCATCAAAAACTTGGCAAAACTGTCACTGGCTGTTTTTAAACTCAGAGAAAGATTATACTATAGATAGATAGATAGATAGATAGATATAAAAAGCTGTCCTGCTATTTTGTGTTGTTTGTTTCACTTTGCTTTGAGTTCTGCTTTGATAATCTGTAAACACAGCTAAAGATCTGTCTCACAATTTACAGTTACACTTACATTTATTCATTTAGCGGAGGCTTTTATCCAAAGCGACTTACAAATGAGAAAAATACAAGCAAAGCGACATATCAAGCAGAGAACAATACAAGTAGTGCTACTGTACAAGATCCGTTAATTGAGTTCCAGAAGAAGCAAAGTGTGCAGAGTAGAGCTGTATGTGCCAGAATAAATTTATATATATATATATATATATATATATATATATATATATATATATATATATATATATATATATTTGTATGGGTTGGTTAGGTGTTGACGGAAGAGGTGGGTCTTTAGCTGTTTCTTGAAGACGGTGAGAGATTCTGCGGTCCGGATTGAGGTTGGAAGTTCATTCCATCACTGAGGAATGGTTAGTTTGAAGGTTCCGGAAAGGGACCTCGAGCCACGCTGAGTAGGCTCTACTAAGCGTCGGTCGCTAATCGATCGCAGATTGCGTGAGGGGACGTAGGCCTTCAGGAGAGAGTTGAGGTAGGAGGGAGCTGTTCTAGACAAGGTCTTGTAGGTGAGCATCAAGGCGTTGAATTTGATGCGGGCGGCTAAAGGAAGCCAGTGGAGGGAGATGAAGAGGGGTGTGATATGGGTTCTCTTGGGCTGGTTGAAGACGAGGCGTGCTGCAGCATTCTGAATCATCTGAAGGGGTTTGATGGAGCTGGCTGTACAATACAATTAGTGTCTAATATTGCACACGTTTTGAATTAAATCCAGTAGCTGCTCTACTCTGTCGCGTATCATTAAAGATATGAACAGCACACAGCCGTAATGTTGTGATTACAGTTAAACACGACTTGCCCTATGACACCATGTATTCTTCAATGAACTACAGTTCTGTTCTTCAACTTTCCAATGAGTCTGATGTCCACTATGGCACTGTTAACAGAAACTAAAATACATTTCATGTTCTTATATCCTCTGATTTGATATTTCTGTAAAGCTGCTTTGAGACAATGTCTATTGTAAAAAGCGCTATACAAATAAAATTGAATTGAATTGAATTGATTACAGTGTGTAAGTGGCACGGGAAATGACACAATAATGTTTCAGAGACGGTACACTCTTCACTACAGAAAAGTTTACACCTGTTGCTGAGCAACATCACTCAATGCATCCTCTTAAAGTAGCGAGCGAGAACTTTTGTGTGTGTGTGTGTGTGTGTGTGTGTGTGTGTGTGTGTGTGTGTGTGTGTGTGAATAATGTTACCAAGCTACAACAGCACTTTTTTTTTTGTCAACTGTTAAGCATGGGAGTATATTTGCTTTGTGATTGTGTGACAGCCAGTGGCACAGGAATCATTGCACAGGTAGATGGAAGAATAGATTCCAGTAAATATCAGCAAATTCTGGAAGCAAATGTGATGCAGTCAGTCAAGAGACAGCAGGACAATGATCCAAAACATACCTCGAAATCCACCATGAACTACTTAAAGAAATGCAAGCTCAAGCGTTTGGAATTTCCCTCACGGTCCCCTAACTTGAACATCACTGAAGGTACATTGTAGGTACATCTTAAGCATGCTGTGCATGCAAGACGACACAAAAATATCTCAGAGCTAGAAGTGTTCTGCAAAGAAGAGTGGGTGAAAAGTCATTAAAGCAAGAATAGAACTACTTATACCTGGCTATAAAAAAGCATATCTGCAAGCTGTTATATCAGCCAAAGGGAGTGTCTTTACTGACCTTCACTGCGGGTGTGCTAAAAACAAACAAAAAAAAAAAGCACAAAGATCTGTGTCTAAAAGCATTTAGACAAATCAGAGCTCTTTTGGAATAATATAATTTGGTCAGATTTGGTTATTTGTCAGTAACTCAGTTTGTCATGTTGGGAGAAAGAAGGGCTGTGCATACCCACAGTGAACACCATACCCACGCCGAGGTGGGAGCATCATGATATGGGGCTGGTTTCTGCAAGCAGTGACCCTGGACATATTAATCTCATTAGCCAAGAAACGGAATCTGGGGAGAACATGGATGTTTCAACAAGACAACTACCCCAAAACAGCCAAGATTCAAAACTTGAATCCCACTGAAAATGTATGGAGTATTTTGAAACTGAGAGCCTATCAGTGGGATCTTGGTGAATTTAATACCATGATCCAAAACTGAACCACAATGCTGCAAAAAAAAAAAAAAACCTGATTACTTCTTACTGTAGACATCTCGAAGCTGTAACTGCCAACAACAGCTTTGCAACAAATAATAATAAACTTTATTTTATAGAGCGCCTTTAGAAGCAGCTTCTCAAAGCGCTCTACACAAAATAAGCAGTACACAGAATTTTTTTTTAATAAAAGTTAATAATAATAATAATAATAATAAAAGTAGACATCTGCAGTCAAATGCAAGTTTAAAAAGTTGAGCTTTACAAATCTCAAAGGTCTGAGCTTCCCTGAGTTCAGGAGGAAGAGCGTTCCAAATGGAAGGAGCGTAAACAGAAAAAGTCCCGTCACCCATAGATTTTAAGTGTGTTTGTGGAACAGTTAACAGATCACACTGTGTGGAGCGCAGTCTGCGATTTGGGGTGTACGGAATGAATAAACCAGATAAATAATAAGGAGCCAAGCCATGTAATGCCTTGTATGTCAGCAGCATAATTTTTAAATCGACACAGAACCTGACCTGACCAGGAGCCAGTGCAAGGACTGCTAATGTCGATTGTATTTCCTGGTTCCAGTCAGGATCCTGGCAGCAGAGTTTTGTACATATTGCAGTTTATTGATTGTGGATTTAGACACTCCGGCTAAAGCGTCGTTACGGTAATCTATACGAGTGACTACAAATGAGTTAATCGGCTTTTCAGCTACAGAGAGAGTTTAGCATAGGGCGCAGTCTTGGTATATTTCTGAGGTGAGAAAAGGATGCTTTAACAGTGCTCCGAACAAAAGAATCAAATGTATCGGAAATTACTCCCAAGGTTCGGAGCCACCAACAAATAGAGACAGTGGGAATTTAACAAAGTACTAATGTTGTTAATCTGTGGTGTGCGTTTAGTTTTCTTAAGCGTATATATATTCTTTATGATTTATGCTTATGAATACATACTTTTTTGTTCACATTGATAAGTACAAAGTTGAAAGACATTAGTGTGTAAATGTGAAGTGCATATGGAAACACTGGAAGCGTATTAAATAACCAAAACAAACGTGTCGGATTACTCATTTCCCTGCACTATATATTGTGACGCCACTAGCAAGCAGTCCAATGTCAGTGAAACACCGGATAGGCAATGTGGATAGGGTGTTACTGTAGATAGGCTAGATGTGGGACTTCAGACGTAGAAAAGGGGTTGTATGTTTTGTTTTTAATTTCTGCGTAGATTTGGGGTGCACATCCGGAAATACAAACATTACAAAACGGGGGGGTTCCATAAACAGTTTGGATGTCATTCATCCAAAACTTTAAAAGAGGCAAATCCTACTAAAGGAGATCTTGTACCTCTGTTTTCACACCTAGTCTACGGTCATATGCCAACACATACTCTCTTTTTCCCCATCACAGGATTGAGCTCTGAGACAAGTCTAGCTTTGCGGTAGAGGATGAAGAAGAAGAAACATCGGAAGCTGTTTATAGTGGGGGTAGTAACCTGGGTACTGCTCTCGTTCATTTTGTTCTGCCAGAACACAGACTCCAACTTGCTCGTCTTCTGCACTTTTGTACTCTCACCTTTCACCCGAGGCAGCATGAGGCTCATCGATGCCCCCCATGTGGAAAACAGTGCCGGCACTGAACAACTGAAAGAGGCTATCTTACCTACAGTAATGCAGCAGAATTTGCAATTAGAGGAGTCCTGGGCAGATAAAGTGATTAGAGGACTATGGGTGGGCTTGGCATCTTCTGACATGCTGAGTTCATATCTTCAGAAAGCCAAGAAGGACTATATTGCTATCAACCTATACAGGGTGACCTACACAGGACATTGGACAAAGCAGAAGGACAAAAAGAAGCTCCTGTGCCAGCTGAAGCAACAGAAACTACTCAAGACACTGACAGGGTCTGAGGAGCCCTTTGCGAGCCTGGGATGGCGGAAGCTGGTGCCTCAGCAACCTCTGGAGCAGGCAATTAGTGGTCGCTACAGAACATGTGCTGTAGTTTCCTCAGCTGGTGCCATTCTCAACTCATCCCTGGGTAGGGAGATTGGTGAGTGGCTGTGTTTAGATCTTAAACAAGTTTGACTGATTGCATAGATAACCACTTGACATTTTCGTTCAAATGAAGTCCTATTGCTTGAGATTTGTTTCCTGTATAGTTGAATGTCAACTAAAAACATACCAGACAGCCAAAATAATCATTTTATTTCCGTTACGAATAACTAATACTAATATGTATGCGATTGTATTTCACGCGCTTTATACATCATTTAAAACTCAAACAAACCTCATATGAAATTTAAAAATGTATTAATCCGCTTCATGTTCTCAAAATTTTGTGATGTATTTCATTTAAATGCCCACATGTATCATTCTTCCACAGATTTAATTTACATTAATATATTAATAATATATTATGAAAATGACTACGTATATCATTGTTTCTTATTGACCAACATCTGATATACTTAACAGAGTGGTCCTCTATTCGTTGTTCGGTATCATCACCACCAATATACACAGATCAGCCATAGCATTAAATCCACTGACAGGTGAAGTGAATGACATTGATTATCTGGTTACAGTGGCACCTGTCAAGGGGTGGGATATATTAGGCAGCAAGTGAACATTCAGTCCTTGAAAGTCATGTGTTGCAAGCAGGGAAAATGGGAAAGCGTAAGGATCTGAGCGACTTTGACAAGGGCCGAATCGTGATGGCTAGACGACCGGGTCAGAGCATCTCCAAAACGGCAGGTCCAGGTCTTTGGGTGTTCCTTGTATGCAGTGGTACCTACCAAAGTGGTCCCAGGAAGGATAAACGGCGAAACAGCAACAAGGTCATGGGTGCCCAAGGCTCAACGATGCACATCGGGGAGCGAAGGGAGCGAAGGCTAGACCACAGAGGAGCTATTGTAGCACAAATTGCTGAAAAAGTTAATGCTGGTTATGATAGAAAGCTGTCAGAACACACAGTGCATCGCAGTGCTTGCTGCGTAGTGCCCATGCTGACCCCTCGTCCACCGCCGAAAGCACCTACAATGGGCACGTGAGCATCAGAACTGGACAATGAAGCAATGAAAGAAGGTGGCCTGGTCTAATGAATCACATTTTCTTTTACATGATGTAGATAATGCATTCTGCCACATGCAACAATTGTTCGTTAATGGTTTGAGGAACAAGCCAAAGAGTTCAATGTGTGCGCCCAGGTTAACCTTAGGACCTACCTCGCAACTGAAAGGACTTAAAGGATCTGATGCTAATGTCTTGGTTCTAGATACCACAGCACACCTAGCATGCCTCGACGGGTGCAAGCTGTTTCGGTAGCACCAGGACCAACACAATATTAGGCAGGTGGTTTTAATGTTATGGCTGATCGGTGTATACAGGAAAAGGTGTATACAGTAAAATTAATGAAAACGTCTGCGATGTTCAGAATTAAATGAATGTGCAGCGATTTGTACAAATAGAGACATATTTGTGAATACAAATGTTCTATTTTGTATTAATGTATCATAATTTGTGCATGCAACAAGTAAGAGGTGTATTTGTGGATCAGGTAACACGTGTGCATTCAGTGATGTCTTTTCTGAGTCGACCCTGTTCGGTTTATCAGGATCTTGCCTTGCACAATCCACACATTACTATCTCCCGATCCACACACAGCTGTGCATAAGAAAAGCAGCTACCACTAGATGGCAGTCTCAGCTTTCCAGCTTTCCAGAACAAGTGCTACTGGACGTTTCTGGCATCCTCCCAAAGAACTTCAGACACTTCGATTAGAATGATAATACTAGATTTAACATTTATCAAGTTCATGGATAAATGTGAACGCGTTTGTGAATAATTGTGAGACTAATTTCCATCCCACACAATACTGGAAGTTCTTTAGTAGTGTTTGCTTGCTTAAATAGGACACTTGCTAATTTACTCTTTTCTTTTACACAGCCTGACCGTAAAGTTATCTACATGTGGTAGGTCCATTTTGTGGGAACTTTAAGTTACATTGAATTGCCAGTTTATTAGTTATATCGACCTATAGCAGCACCATGGATTCGATCTAATACTATCATCATCAGATGATCATTTTGATCTACTGTAAATTTACAATTTCAAGAACTCTGGTTATGTTTTCTGTATTCAGACGCTCTTCTTGCATGCTTCACGCCTGGAATGAGGTGATGCAGCATTTGCTGCCATCTATTAGTCACAGAAGGAATTGAGCAGCTTGGTGTAACCCAAAGTTCACTGAGCTGCCATCGCCCCATCGTCTATGGTTGTGTAGAATATAAACCTGACCCTTGATACTGTGTATGAATTTGACTAGTATCTTTGTCTAACAAAACTATATAAGTGTCAGTCAATTATATATTATATATTGTTCACCTCCCTGTGCTTCAGGGGTTTCCTCCAGGGGGTTCCTCCCCCAGTCCAAAGACATAGGTTGTAGGCTGATTGGCATTTCCAAATTGTCTGTAGTGTGTGACTGGGTGTGAGATTGTACCTTGTAATGGGTTGGCACCCCGTCCAGGGTGTCCCCCACTTTGTATCCCTAGTATAGGCTTCAGGCTTCCCTGTGTAGGATAAGCGATATAGAAAATGGATGGATGGATATTGTTTGCTAAAATTTTGGCAACTACCAAGTTTAAGGAGTCAAAAATTCTGGGAAGGGCACAGTCATACTGATGCATACTGTCATTTGTAAATAATAATGATGTCGCATTTTGTGAGAGCTTGTGGTTGCCAGATACCGAACAGCTGAAGCTACATATTATCTTCAGTATGTATCAAAAGCAACAGCAACAAGGAACAAGAATATGACTGGGGCTATTATAGAGTGGCAAACAAATAGAAACATTTTAGAGGAAAAAGGGGGTTGGGGTGTACAATAACCTGTCCATTGTAACAAAAATCTGCGATTTTAACAGGGGTGTGTAGACATTTTTTAATATCCACTGTATATGAATTTGATTTGATCATATTTTTTATTATGGAGGCACCAGTTTACTCCAGTTTTCCTGGTTTCCTCCAACCTCTGTGCCAGTAGGTGGATTAGTGACAGTAAAGGTGTGGAATGCAGTTCATCCATGTTGCATTCCCTAGTGTTCCCATGATAGGCTCCACATCCCTGTCCATAATAACTAGGTTACTAAAGATGAATGAATATTGTTACTGTGTCAATAGATTCTCATGATGCAGTGCTTCGGTTCAATGCTGCTCCAACGGAGGGCTATGAGAATGATGTGGGCAGCAAGACCACCATCCGCATCATCAACTCACAGGTAGACCTCTGTCCACTCCCATCTGTCTCTCTCACATACTCATGTACTTGCTCTCTATCAGAGAGGACAGATATGGAATGTTAATTAAATAATAATAATAATAATAATAATTTAAAAAAACATACTATCTCCATCTGTGAACAGATTATGGCTGATCCACAGCATAGGTTTGCTGACAGTCACCTTTATAAGAATGTTACACTTGTGGCATGGGACCCTGGTCCATATTCTGGCAACCTCGAAGCGGTGAGTAATAACCAAAAGTAACCAAAAATTCAATAGCTTTTTTGTCATGTACCTTCACTTGTAGTTCATTAGTGTACTCAAAATCACTAGCTGTAAACAGTTAACAGTGATCGTGTATTGAAATGTATTTGCGCATTTAAAAAAGGTGAATTTCACAATATGCTCATGAGAAGTGAGGAAATCGGAACAGACAGAGACAGCTGGTTCTCCCACCATACCCCACCCCCGACTTCCTCTTCCACTGAATGAAGAGTTTTATAGAAATATTAGCTTAAGATTCCGGCGCTTTCATGACTTCCCATGTCTTTCATAGTGGTACAAGAACCCAGATTATGACCTGTTCACGGCATATGTTGAACGCAGGAAGAGATCTCCATCACAGCCCTTCTACATCCTGCATCCAGACTTCCTTTGGAACCTGTGGGACATTCTTCAGAGCAATACAGAAGAGAACGTCCATCCAAATCCACCCTCGTCAGGGTTTATAGGTTAGACTCAAATCCAGAATTTTTTTTTAAAAAACCTCTGTTTGCATAGGTGATACAAAGCCTTTTAAAGCCATTTCGGAACTCTGTACTGTTGAGCACCTCAATGAACTTCTTGATGACCTCATCAGAATAAGCCGATAGCAATGTTGATGAGTCTGAAATAATGGTATACCACTGCTTTATCAACATTGATGTTACAATTGTGTAATGTGTAAAGGCAGCTTACTTCTAGAGGTATAAACCTCAGGCTTCCGTGCCTGACATGATTTTAGTTCTTAAGGCAGCGCTTCAATTTGACAGTAACACTGAATCTGCTGTTGTACAATATGAAAAAAAAAAAAAAAAGATTCCTAAGGCAACAATGTGATATTTGACGGTAACACGGAATGTGCTAAGATACAATTTGATTTACTAGCCTCTGATCGATATGTGACCCCAGAATCTAGGGTAGGCCATTCATGAATGATGGTGATATAGAGAAGGATTATTTTATGTATTGGAGTTACAAGGAAATCGGCTCGCTAGCCTATTCACGTATCAGTTTAAAAAGATGAATTATAGTTTATTGGTGGATTTGTCCCCAATCTGATTCAACAATAAGCCATTTATGAATTTTCCCTGATTTACTTCAACCGTTGCCTTTTAAATCGATGAATCAATGCAAATCGTCCAATTGTTACACCCCTAATTTCTTCATGGTATTACGGAAGCCCTAAGCGGCCATGCGTTATTACTTTTTTTTTTCCTGTTGTTTTCTCGTGATCACGACTTCATTTTCTCGTGATGACGACATAACAAAAGTCGTTTTTTCATGATCTCAACTTAACTTTCTTGTGCACTGGACAGCAATCATCCTGAAGTCAATTCGGTTTTTTAGTGTGTTTTTGGTTAAATGCCTGAAGTAAGGTCTGTGGTTAACACAAGCTCAATATATGTTCACGTTCTATACTATGCCATATAATACTCCACTCAGGATTTTTTTAAAAGCTTTTACATGTCTTGAAAACAGACAGTCGCTAACAAGTGGCTCAATGGGACTACAGAGGTTGGCGCGGACATTAAACGTCCTCACGCCGAACAGGAGAAACTCTTCTATTACAGCCTCGTTGTGTTTATACTCACGCTCTTGCAACTCAACTTGTAGATTTATCAATTTATAATATTTTCCAATTGTATTGTATTGTTTTTTTAAATAAAGACTGAAAGAGCTGTTGCAGGATTGACGACGTCCACGTTAGTGTCCAACAATTGAAAAGTGGGACACGCGCAACTCTCTCTTAATGCGGAGATAAAGTCCATCTCTACAGCGGGCAATTATTACATTCATGTTAGCGAAGATGCCAACGTGCATGTAACACCGGTCCGGTTCACAAAGTGCGAGATTTTCTCACAATAAAATTACATCGTGAGAAAACAACTTTTATGTCGCGATCACGAGAAAACAAAAAAGTAATAAAAAGTAATAATGCGTGGCCGCTTAGGGCTTCCGTACGATGCTAATCGCCACCATTTCATTTTTGGGAGCTGTCTACGATCAGCAACTGAACAAAAAGCTCAACTTGTCTAAAGCTATTTAAAATAAGTGGAATATTCCACTTCCATCTGTTATCTTGACTAAGCACATGCGCATGAGTGTATAAATCTGCAAGCAGATGGCAGTCACGATAAACAAAATGACAATTCCTCTTTCTTTGGATTTGTACCTGAAAATATGATGCTCCAAACAGCTCTGGAATTGTTCCTTGACATGTTGGCGACAAAATAATTCCAACTTTTTACATTTGTTTCGTTTCAGGCATCGTTCTGATGATGAGCATTTGCGAGAATCTTGATATCTATGAGTTCATCCCGTCCAAAAGACACACGACTCTGTGCCACTACTACGAGAAATACCATGACTTAGCGTGCACACTGGGAGCGTATCACCCGCTGTTTTATGAGAAGCTCTTCATCAGAAGAATGACCAAGGTCTCTTTGGACGAACTTATGACAAAGGGCAAGGTCACTCTTCCGGGGTTCAGTCAGATCACCTGCTCCGGACAACAAGTGTAATCAAGACGTCAGCATAAACTCAGATCTCATTTAAAGACCACCCAAACAGAAATTACCGAATTGAAATATGAAATGAATCAGAAGCCATAACAGTATATTAGTAATATAGAGAAACCGGGTGGAAAGTACTTGAGTATTATTTTAAATTGAATACTTGTACTCTTAATTACATTTCCAAGAAATTTTTTTTTTAAATTTAGATCTTCAAAGTGCGTATTACAAATCACGAAGGTTTCTTCTTCTCATCCAGGCAAAGACTGTACGCTCTGTATCAGTCGAGTGCGCTCGGTTTAGCATCCAATCATTTATTTCAGTTTAGAATCCAATCATTTATGTTTAGTGTCCAATCATATCAGTTTAGCATCCAATCATTTGGGGGGTGGGGTGGGGTGGGGGGGTCCAACGAACTCGGCGGGAGGATGTGCAAGTGAATGTAACGTTAATGGTCAAAAACTGGACCTGACGTTAGCCTAGCCTACTTCGTGGGTGTGCAAATATCACCAGTTAATTGACGTTCTTAAGAACAAACCAAGCCATGGTATGATGCCTTCTATACTAAGCTAAGGTCACCTACTATTTATGAATCTAGTTACTGACTGTCTGGAAAAAAGCTCGTATGTTCTGCTAAAACTTTTCTACGCTTGGCTGTTGTCTCCATTTCTTACAGACTGAGCTGCTCAAATAGATCAACCA
Organism: Ictalurus punctatus; assembly: GCF_001660625.3. Taxonomy (NCBI): domain Eukaryota; kingdom Metazoa; phylum Chordata; class Actinopteri; order Siluriformes; family Ictaluridae; genus Ictalurus; species Ictalurus punctatus. The sequence continues at coordinate 7,686,176 of NC_030427.2, forward strand.
ACTTGCAGTGAGTATGGACGCAACCAAGTGTACAATTGGAGGGGGGCACACACCTATTTTCCTTACCAAACGGAAATATATTAAAAAGGAATAAACATAAATAAATAGAATAGATGAAGAAAAGACAGATCCGTTGGCAGGGTTTATTAAATGGGCACATATAGAAAATATTTTGTACTGTATATTGGGGGGACAGATTGGTATTTCCTCAACATTGGGGGACACACGACCCCCCCAAAGAATGCGTGGTTACACCCATGGCTATAACTATCCGTGCATCTGAATATGGATAAACTGCCAGACTTCAGTATGGAACTTGAGTATGAGCACTCCTGGCCCTACCTCAGTAAAATATTACAATATTCTGTTATAAACAAACATTCGTAAATATTAGACGTCTCCTTTGCCTCCCTAGAAGGCATGAACTGAATCTAATTTGAAAAAGCATGCTGAGGGGAATTTGGCTAATTTGCAAACATTATGTTAGCTTGTTTTCTGTGCTAATACCAGGTTTGGCAAGACATTTTGGCTGGATACATCCACTTTAGATTTGTGACACGTTCTCTATACTTTAATTTGCGTGTAATCTCTCAGTACTTTTCCATGACTGGAGATTGGAAGCTCAGCTAACAATGTCAGATAATTATAGTGGGGAACTGGAATCAGAAAATGTCCGCTACTACTTCCTTTCTAATAACACAAAACACAACATGCCAAACAGATCTGAAGAACATTTACATAAACAAAATTAGACAAAGCACTGAGACATGGTCCATCTATGACATGAGATTGTTGGGCAACATACTTACACTTATTTATACATGAAGTTTCCTCAATTACAGAATAGGTGTAGGATAAAAAGGGACCAAATTTTTTTTAGGGAAAAGGGTGACACATCTTTATCATCGTTAGGAGTGAACCACTATATGTGACTCATCACTTTATTTATATTGAGAACGCACATTTATTTATGGTACTGTAAGTTCAAAAGTGTATCCTTATTTCAAGGTAACGTACTCAGGATTGTATGTTTTTATGACTCATTATATTTGAACCACTATTGCCATTTAAATAAAGAAATAATGTAATTACATTAAAACGCATGTCAGAACTTATTTATTGCTCACCCGCTGATATATTCTTTAATTTCAGACTATTTAAGTTGTGTTTTAGAACGCATGTCTTGAAGTTCAACAAATGTTGGTTAAAACAGGGTGTTCACAAACATTTGTGCTAAATCTAAAGTTTATGTGTATGTGTGTCTCTTTTTCTGCTTTATGTTAATTGATAGCAATTAGCTCCCCATGTTGTGTTTTATAAAACCTTTTTTTACCCTTTAACAATGTGTTCAAATTGTGTTAAAAACGTCAGATTATCTTTTCACCTCTTTTTTTTTTTTTTTTTTTAAACACAAAGCACAAGTGTGGATGAAATTTCTCTCATATTGGCTTTATTAAATCATTCTGTAATGCTTTTTATTATTATTATTATTATTATGAAAAAAAAATTGATTAAAAAAGGCCCACTATCAAAATGGACTCCTCACTAGACATCGACCTATATAAGAATGTATAGATTTATATGAGAACTATAAAGAGCATCTTTTATTTCTCATATAAATCATTCAGTATTGGGAGGCTATGATTAATAATAATCATAGTTGACGTTGGCTCCGTGTCTGAAGGCGCTGGCATCCCGCGGTCCCATTGCAGCATTCTCATCATAATGATGCTGCCGACCCTGATCGTTAGCTTTGGCTTGGTCCATCCAGTACGCGAGATCTGTCTCAAGCCTCTGTAAGTGTGAATCACAATATATGAAATATGTTTCATTAATAATTCAAAGACCTTCATTAAATTTCTTAACTTAAAGAAAACAGGTTGGAAAATAACTTAGAAGAACAATAAAGTGCATATCTACGCTTTTCCTTTCACTAAGTAAGCAAGGAAGCATCAGTAAATACACCCCCTGTAGATGAGTCTGACGCGTGATAGGATAGATCAGTGGTTCCCAACCTGGGGTCCGAGGAAAAAACCACTGGGATAGATCATGTACTACTGTTTATGCATCTATCCATACAGCCAATCAACCTCATTAACATTCAATCTTATTTCATGTTATTGGAGTCTTTATGTAATTCATGAAGCTGTGTTCCCTCTACAGACAGCCTGTATGACACACTGCTGATACTTCTTAAACAGACATTAATTGCAAGTATTACACTGCCTGCGCATATCTACACCGCTCATAGTTATAGGCATTTATAAATGCGTACATGAAAGTTATGTAAGTATTATTACTTGTGTCGTCAACTCCTTAATCAAAATGTTCACAGTGTTCTTGTGAGTTCATACAGTGAATTGCCTGAGCTACGTTAAGGAAATGATTATACTATGTATGTGAGTTTTTTTGTTAAGAGTAAAAACACGAGGCTTCACCAGGAATGATCAAAAATTGAGTACAAGTAATTTAAGATAAGACACAGGTACAAAACCAAAAAGATGGCAGATGGTCATGATGTGTTGAGTGAAGTGATTTTAAAGTATGTGAGTTTTAGAGATGTTATTAAAAATGAGCAACAGCGGGGTGTTGTGTTGTGGCCACTCAGATTAGTTACCATTAGCGCCCCAAAGTTGATTATTTTCCAACACCATGGTTATTCCTCATATACCACAATTACCAACAATTACAGCTAAAATGAAATAAAATTCTTAAAGCAAGACGTTGTACTTTTTATCCATTTATAGTTTCATTTAATGTTATTGAACGTCCACGACATGTTACCAATTTACAGAGAAACCGCAAGTCCTTGGACTTTTCCGTGTCCAGAAAACAGAAAACTTCACCATATCACTGAGATATATACAACACTGAAGAAATGACACTTTGCTACAATGTAAAGTAGTGAGTGTACCGCTTGTGTAACAGTGTAAATTTGCTGTCCGCTCATTAGCCATTAATGGCTGTGTGTTGAGTTATTTTGCTTGTTAGCAAATTTACACTGTTACACAAGCTGTACACTCACTACTTTACATTGTAGCAAAGTGTCATTTCTTCAGTGTTGTCACATGACAAGATATAATCAAATATTTACAAAAATGTGAGGGGTGTACTCACTTTTGTGAGATTATATATATATATATATATATATATATATATATATATATATATAGAGAGAGAGAGAGAGAGAGAGAGAGAGAGAGAGAGAGAGATCTATATATATATATATATATATAGATTTTTTCTTTTATATATATGCAGTAGATTTGTAGCAGCTGAGTTTTAAATATAGTGAAGCTGAGTTAAAATTATTTGTTGCTGATTTAATTACACTCACAGCCTCGTCGTAACCCATGTGCATGAACTGCTGGATCCACTGTTGCACGTCTGGACGGCTGCGGTCCCACAGGTTTCTCCGAGGTCTCCGGGGAGCCAACAGGAATTCCTTAGCTTTTACTTGAGAGACCACGAGTCCGTCTGCAGTTCTGCTCAGGACTGTGAAATAGATGTTCAGTCATTGGGTCTGTTCGACAGGTTTTTTTTTTTTTAATAATTCTTTATCATTCTGATTTTTATATCAATTTAACAACATGGCTGGGAGAGAGCACGGTACAAATAATTACACGAGAGGAAAAATGGGTTTCGAAATCTATGCATAAAACTTAGTTCCAGTCTTTGGTTAGCAGAAACATGGCGATGGATATTTATCATCACTTTCTGAGGTTGACACAGCATAAAGGAGAAATCCACCCTAAATGACTATAATGATAATGAGTCTTTATTTATCACATATACATATGCACAGTGAAATTCTTTTCTTCGCATACCCCAGCATGTCAGGAAGCTGGGGTCAGAGCGTAGGGTCAGCCATGATACAGCGCCCCCTGGAGCAGAGAGGGTTAAGGGCCTTGCTCAAGGGCCCAACAGTGGTAGCTATGAAGTGCTGGGGCTTGAACCCCCGACCTTCTGATCAGTAACACAGAACCGTGGTTTTTAGAATTAATGTGATCTTTAATGACATCCCAGATATATTTCGTAATCAGATCCTGATTTGTCTTTTTAGCCTACTACATTACCCACAGTGCTCTTCGAGAACATGCTGATAGTGGTGTCAATGGAATTCAGCTTCATCTCTACCTAACTAGACAGATGCAGCAGCACTTTAGTCCTTTAGTCTGTCTGGCAGTCTCACCTCCTCGTCTATAAAAAGCTTCAACTTTCACGCTAACACCACTGTTAACCTTTTAGATTGCTAATTATCCAAAACTCTGTATAGCTGCATTGTATTCTGGAATTGGATTTCTCATTTATACGATGTTGAACGTTGCTGGAAAACGGTGAATGAGAAAAGAAACTCTTCCTCGGTTGTTCTTAAGAGTGAAACCTGACTGTTATCACTTATACACCATTATAACTGTGCTAGCAGTGTGAAGGTAGAGTGGCAAACAACCACAAATTTCTCACAGGAATAATAAAAAATACAGCACTAATCAATACAACAAATTATCAGCAGAATCACAAAGTACATCACACAAATTTAAATATACATTTAAGTTGAATGTGTTTCAGGGCGGAGATTTCCTTTCATTCAAGCCCCACGATATCCTTATTGCTCTGATATACATGTCAACAGTAAGGGACAGTTATAGTTTAGGCTACATATAAAATCATTATGCTTTGAGAGGCTGTACTGGATAAAACAGTGGACATATTACCATCCCTTTTCTTCAGTATCTTGCTCAGTGTACTTTCACCTGATCCACCTGGAACAGACAATCACAATGCTGAACAGACATGGCATTAAAACTCTTGTCGGATTACTCTTTTTAAAAAAAAAATTTACTATTAGCTATAGCTGCTTTTATCATTAGCTATGTCATTAGTTCAATGTCGTTATGCCATTATTATAGTCTATAGTTATTAGTTATCCTTCCTTGGTATAGCTCACATTCATAGGTCACTCTTTGCCAGATCAGTTAATTGTTTATAGAGAATGAAACGAGCTGTACATTTCAAATATCCTTGCTAATCCTATCTTATCTTGTATCCATCCATTTTCCATACTGTTTAGGGTTGTGGGGAGCCTGGAGCCTATCCCAGGGAGCTCAGGGCACCAGGCAGGGGACACCCTGAACAGGGTGGAAATAGCCTACAACAGATGTCTTTGAACAGGGGGAGGAAACCGGAGTACCCGGAGGAATTCTCTCTTGTAACAATGTACATTTCCTTAGTTTCACTTTAATTACTGGATATCTTTTAAGATGCAAAGCTGAATAAGCTGAGAGTTCAAAGGTAAGAATGAAATATTTTCGCTGTATTTTCATCATGATATTAGAGTTACTTGTAGGTCTACAATCATTTTTATAATTTGACGACTTGAAACTACTATACTAGTATGCATATGAGAGATACAAAGGCACAAAGTGAATAGATACTTCAGCACAGCAGAATATTTTGCTATGAGGTCTCTAGGGATTTTTCTTAGCAGTAAGCTACAGAAGATCAATCCAATTCCAACATCAGGAATCGGAGATACTGTACTTTCAGTGGTCAGTGGTGGTCCTGCTAAACCTGTGTTGACTAGTCTTGCTGGATTGTCTTTTATGTTCATCATAACACACTGCAACAAAAGTCAAGTTTTCAGTAGTCATTTAAATCCTAAATCACTCTCTCAGCATAACCCGGATTGTTTACACTGATCTGGTAAGAGGAACAAATGCAAAAGCCATTACATCTGAGTGGGGGGAAAATCCAGAAAAGAGGTAATTAAATGGAGCAAGAGAATATCGTCAAGGTATTAACATACCTGAGGTGTTGCAGAGGATGAGGAAGATGAAGAACAGCAAAGCTTTTAGGCAAATACTGTAGAGCTTCATGTCTGTGGTCATTTAGCTTAGCTGGGGCTGTGTGGTATGAACTAAAGTACACTATTGTAGGTACTTTAGGCTGAAGAATAACCCTCAGGACAAAGAGGCAAAAATTCCTGCTGGAAAGAAAAAAAACAAAAAAAAAAAACTTGCCACTGCTCGTAAAGGAATGCAGCCAAAAGCAGAGCAAAAGAAGCTAACGTTTGTGTAGCCCTCCAACTTGGGCCGTACACTCACTGTCAACTTTATTAGGAACACTTGTACACCTGCACATTCATGCAGTTATCTAATCAGCCAATCATGTATCAGCAGCGCTGATCAAGATGCAGATACAGGTCAAGAGCTTCGGTTAATATTCACATCGAACTTCAGAATGGGGAAAAAGTCTGATCTCTGTGACTTTAACCGTGGCACGGTTGTTGTTGTTTTTGTTAAAGTGAACAGGGTTAAAGTGGATGGTCAGTGTATAATCTTATAACACAGCGCTGTTGTTTCGGTGAGGAGATGTGTATTGAGAATTTTTGGAAGGAGTCTCCAGTTTCGTGTGGTTTTCTGACATCTTCAGGACAGACAAGCTGCGTTTCTTTTTTCTTATTAACTTAAATAGATAGATTGAGAGAGAGAGAGAGAGAGAGAGAGAGAGAGAGAGAGAGAATAGACTATCAAGGAACAACTAAGATGTATAATGTGTGTTGGATCTAAAATAGTTATACACCATACACCATAACGTCAGCTGGAGCACTTGATCTGAAATGTACCATAAGACAAAGCAGTTCAATTATATCAGTGTGGGTATGTGTTTACAAAATAACAATACTTCATAATTGCATAATTGGAACTCGAAGTTGGAGTAAACCCTCACCGTGAGCCAAATAGCTACAGTGCACGGCTCAGTGGCAGAAATGGATGGAGCTATGAACAGATAAACACGTGGATAGCCTGAGGCTGAAAGAGAGAAGTGTCTCCACAATGTCATCCTAGCCTTCAAGCTACATTCTTTACCACTCAACCTTTTCAACACTATACGGTTCACACACATTACCCATAGCTACAGCAGTTTCCATAAGGATGAATACATTAAAGCAATTTTGCTTAAACAGACCGAATGGAAGCATCAAAATCGTCCTACTGTTTACAATGTAAGAATTGCAGAGATTGAGACACGCAGCACATTTATCACATATTTATTGCATGCTTAACAATGCTGAATCTGTTTTTTATTTTTTTTAAACTCTAACGTTTAAACTTTGCCTCCTCTGTCTAGTGGTAGACATAGCGGCCGGACATGTGCTGTAATGTCAAAGACAGTTTGACAATCATTAATGGAACTTCAAAATAGGCAGGAATTTCTGAAAAGTGGTAGCAGTTTAGACCGCGTTAGTGTTGTTGCACAGAAAAAACATCACACACGTCATCATTCTTCAGGAGCCGGGGAATCGTAGCCCAGACGACTAGCCGAGGGAAAATGAGCCCAGAAGGTTTTTGCCAGCTCGTCGATTTTGTCATAGCCAGCATGACTGCGCAGCTCTTCGATCCAGCCGAAAAAGTCTGAGGAGGTCAGCGGCCAGTTTGGCATGTCCCGCTTTTCCCTGGACTCAGCTAAGAACCAATCAGACAGTTAGCCAATGAAAACCAATGAGTAATATTTAAAACAATGAGCCTAACTTCACTTATCGTATATATATGTAAAAAAAAAAAAATGTAGGGTGCTCAAATGACATTTTTATCATTTAATAATCTTCATAACCTTTATTTTCCATACCGCTTATCCTACACAGGGTTTCAGGGGAGCCCAGAACCCGAGCAGGAGACACCCTGGGTGGGATGCCAACCCATCACAGTGCACAATCACATACACACACGATGGACAATTTAGAGATGCCAGTCAACCTCCAGCACATGTGATTAGACTGCGGGAGGAAACTAGAGTAATCCATGCACACAGGGCTGAGGCGGGACTTTGAACCCCAACCCCAAATGTGTGAGGCAAACATGCTAACCACTAAGCCACTGTGTCCCCTCTAACCTTTAACCATTGTTTAAATAAGAAAATCACTAGTAAGTAGACTATTAAATGAAATCCAATCAGAAGTGGAAGAGGATAACATTTTGTAGTCAATCAATTAGCAATGTTATAACACAGAGTATGTGCTTAACATGCATTTCATCACCATTTCTGGGATTATATTTATGTAATAAACTAATTTATTTCATGTAGTACTACATGTTTACTACCCATTAGAGAAGTTGTTGGGTTTTGGTATTTAATCTGGACATATCTCTGTGCTTGTTGAATGATGGTATGAATCAATATAGCACTTTTTTGTTGCACTGTATAATCTATACAGAATTGAGCATATTATATATTGTTTAGAAGATTGATCATGTTTACAGTGAATGCTCACCTTGGCTCTCTTCAGCACCTGAAATGAACAGATTTAAACCTGAGTGAATAAAATGGCAGCTCGAGTCCGAGTCTTGTGTGCTAAATAAGAGCCAGGCTGGGATAAAGCACACAACAGTACTCAAAAGTAGATTAAGACATGATTTTGCAAAAACTAATATGTATGAAAAGATAATAATTAAAAAAAAAAAAAAAAAAAAAAGGTTAGCGTTAAAGCATGGGGTAGGTTATAGATCATGTAGAACAGCTTAACATGCAGATTGGGTTCGAAATGCCTTGTAATGATTTGCAGCAAGAATGAAGAAATCTATTGTATGGTTTTGATTAAAATGTCAATTTTAAATATATATATTTAATGTTTGAGATTTCCTTATTGACTTTTTCTCAACTCGGTTTTCTTGCACACCACGACGGTGCTGCTCTCTGCACCAAAATATCATCATGTGATTTTTTAACAAGCACACCTTAATCCATGATCAATCATTTATTCAGTCAGGTAATCATTTTTTATTTTAAAAAACAAACCATCATAATAAGATTAGCCCGAGGAGTGCAGTAAATGCAGATTAAACGTCTTTCCCAGTTGTTGCAGACGAATTGGCACCGAGTATGCTGTCAAACGGCAGGTATATCCTTTATTATTTAAATAATAATTATTTAAAAGTATCTAGGTTTCTTACCTGACAGGCAGATGAGTCCGAGCACAAGCACGCATAGGACAAGCGGGAAGCGAGGCATGGTCACTTTACAGAAAAGCAATGTCTTCTTAATTACAATTCCCTTTACTTCTGTTAAATTTCATCCCCACCAAGGAGGCGATTATAAAACACTGCTGTGCCCAAATACACCCCCCCCCCCATTACTAAATATCATGTCAATTTTCTTCAATACATCAATTCTAATATAACGCTTTGTATTGTAGAAAACCAACTAACCATAAATGAAACCTGGTGAGCTACGTAAAGAGTGATATCCTAATCAGCATAGAAACAAGGCAATATTAATAATTGCAGCTGTTTGTGAGATTACCTGCAGCAATTTATTCCACTCCTGTAGCTCTTGGTGTGTTCCTGGAGAATTTTCTGTTCTTTAACCCGGGACCCTGACAGAGAACACGCTGAGGGCTGGAATGCACTGTTTGCATTTCACATGTCCTCTCTATATGTAGTACCTCCATAACACCAGGGTACACTGCCTTGTTACTGTTTGTAGTGAGATCTCACACATCAGCATGCTGGCTGGCTAAAGGTTGTTTAGTGGAATGTGGTCAATATTCAAGAAACGAGGCCCTGGAAACCAGCCGATCCTGATTTAAAAGAAATACAATTTTTACACAGTAAAAAAAAAAAAAAACATTTAAAAGTGAAAATGGTCTAAACTAGTAGAGAGAGATGTTCAATATGATGCTCACTGTAACATTTGTTGAACTTTGAACTGCAGTGCTTTTGGGATACTCATTCCTGAACACTGCACGAAGCTCAAGTTTGAACAGCCAGCAATTTTATTTATTCTTATTATGCAAACAAAGATTGTGACACTGTTTACATGTGACCAATACAAAATAACCTTAATGACATTAAAAAAGCGAGGCATGCTGTACTGAACCAGCCAAAGGCGAGAAATCCAGGGCGAAAGAGTGCAGGAAGATGGCGGGAAGGTACAAGGCCAAGGCCCCAGTCCCCACACCACACCCACCCACACAACTAATCCCCTCTGCACCAGACAGGGACTGGGATGCCAGGGTCCCGAAGAAGGGAAGGAATTAATATTTATATGTATTTAATTAGGTTTAATATTAAATCAGTACTGCTACCTCTTCCTAATCCCCCTCCTCGCCCAATCATATGTGGATGTTGATTCATGAATGTTGGAAGGTAATGAGAGATGACCAAGAGGGGTGTAATTCTAGTGTAGTGTTTGGAATGGAAGTGGGCAGGTTTTCCATGGAGAGGTAATCTATTAGTAAGTTTTTCCAAGATGTATGGTGTTCCTTGATTTCCAGTTCGTGAGGATAGTTCTCATGGCGATAGTTAGAGCCACTAGGAGTAATTGACTGTTTGTGTTGTTTTGATTGATTATGATAATTTGATTATGGATAGCTCAGCTAATATACAGAGGGCGGAGGACATTGGGATGTGACATCCCATTAGGACAGATAGTGATTTAGTGATGTTTTCCCAGAATTATTGTCATTGGGGTGCAATCCCAAATGGTGTGAACATAGGTGTCTGGGTTATTTTGTGTACCGTGTGAGCAGGTTTCTGAAGTAACTCCCATTTTAAACAATTTTCGTCCAGTTAGGTGAAATCTATGAAATCGATATAGCTTATACTGTATGACTTGCATGTTGGCATTTTTTCCCATAAAGCAGATATTTTTGCAGATTTGTGTCCAAAAACGGCATCGGGAGTAACGGATAAGTCTGATTCCCTTTTAGCATGTGGCAATCTTAATGTATTATCGGAGTTTTTTTGAGGAGGATATATTAATTAGCTCTGAGATTGAAGGGGAAAGGTCTAGGTTAATGGTCAGAGTGTCAATTTTTGATTGGTTGGATGATTTGATTTGTAAGCATTCCAAAGAACATTTACTCCCGACGCCATGTTTCTGGACCAAGTGGGAAAATGGTGCCAGGTTATTATTATGAAGGATATGTTGAAGTTGTGTGATGCCCTTTTCTGCCCATGTGCATAAGTTGAGTGGCTTCTTGTTAACTATAAAATCTGGGTTATTCCAAATGGGGGTGGATTTATATGGTGCAAGAGGGGTGTTTGTGATTTGATTCAATTTCCTCCAGGCTGTCAGAGCTGCTGCTATTGTTGCTGTGTTAAAACAGAGGTGTATTTTGATTGTCTGACGGTAGAAGGGTAAGTCTAAAATGTGAATGTCCTTACAAATTGTTCAACATTGTCACGATTCCCCCTTGAAGCAGCGTGCTCTAAGCGCGAATGCGCGAGCACCTGCTTTTCCGTTGTTGACTGTAATGACATCTGGACACGTGTGTTTTGTTTCTGTTTCTGTCTCCTCCCTGTTCTGTCATTGGCTGGGATTTCACGTGGGTCTGAATTGCTCTCAGCTGCTAGCGGTTTAGACGCTGATCATGTCCGCATATATACCGCGCGCCTCCCAGCACACAAGGCGGAAGATTAAATGTTTAGAGTTAGTTTATTGCGTAATCATAGTCACGGTCCATGTTTAGAGTTAGTTCGCGCTGGATTATCCGCTTCCAGTCCCTCGTCATAGTTCGTTTCTTGTTTTGTTTATCGACCCTGTTTTCCGTGACCACGACCTAGATTCCTGCCTAGCCCCGTGTATGCCTGTTTGCCAATCGCCTGACCTCTTGCATGTTTATGGATTACGTTTTGGATCACGTTTTGGATTTATCTGCCTGTCTCTCTTTCAAATAAACAACTGTTCATCCTGCACTTGCATCCGTCCGATCTCTGCTCCGTCACGATTCGTGACAGAATCTTCCGCCTCAACATGGAGGCAGCACGAGGACGAGAGAGAAGTCACGCCACAGAAAGAAGGGAAGTGGTAGGACAATACCTCATACGGGAATGCTCGGATTACTGGCCGCATTTTTCATCCGTGCAATTTCCCCAAAGGTACGCCGTGGAATTGCCACCAGAGACAGCGGGATTGGGGAGCTACCCGCTGGAGTTCCTGTTCAGCTGCCAGGAGTATTTCTGCAGCTTGGCGTTTCCCAAGCCTACTAAGAGAGGGTGGATCGGGTTCCTGGTGTCCAGGTTTTGCGGTCCGGCCTGTGACTGGGTGGAGCACCTGGTGAGTGCTGGATCGCCAGCCCTCCATGATGTCACTCAGTTTGCAGAGCTTTTTATGGAGGAGTTTTCACAGCCTGGACAACTTTGTGGCCTTGATTTACTGGGGTGGAGAGTCAATGGACAGCCCCAGGTGGACCCACCATTCAACCTCTATTATGAGGAGATGGACAGGGCAGTAACCAGCGATCCACTTCAGTTTCCGGCCAACACGGGGGTGAAATCTCCAAGATGTATGGCTGAGGGCTGCGGGAGAGAGACTCAGCTTCAATGTCCCACCTGCAAGAAGCTGGGCCTCCAGGAAGCTTTCTTCTGCTCTCAGGAATGCTTCAAGAGCAGCTGGCGGGAGCATAAGAAACTCCACCGGAGAGCCCGTGCAGAGACCCAGCCCGGGATCAGCAGGGTGACCTCGGAGTGCCCGTCGGAGGTCATAGCACCAGAGCTCAACCCTGAGGTCCAAGTCCAGTCTCAAGTCCCTGAGGTCCAAGTCCAGTCTCAAGTCCAGTCTCAAGTCCCTGAGGTCCAAGTCCAGTCTCAAGTCCAGTCTCAAGTCCCTGAGGTCCAAGTCCAGTCTCAAGTCCAGTCTCAAGTCCCTGAGGTCCAAGTCCAGTCTCAAGTCCCTGAGGTCCAAGTCCAGTCTCAAGTCCAGTCTCAAGTCCCTGAGGTCCAAGTCCAGTCTCAAGTCCAGTCTCAAGTCCCTGAGGTCCAAGTCCAGTCTCAAGTCCAGTCTCAAGTCCCTGAGGTCCAAGTCCAGTCTCAAGTCCAGTCTCAAGTCCCTGAGGTCCAAGTCCAGTCTCAAGTCCAGTCTCAAGTCCCTGAGGTCCAAGTCCAGTCTCAAGTCCCTGAGGTCCAAGTCCAGTCTCAAGTCCCTGAGGTCCAAGTCCAGTCTCAAGTCCCTGAGGTCCAAGCCCAGTCTCAAGCCCAGTCTCAAGTCCCTGAGGTCCAAGTCCAGTCTCAAGTCCCTGAGGTCCAAGTCCAGTCTCAAGTCCCTGAGGTCCAAGTCCAGTCTCAAGTCCCTGAGGTCCAAGTCCAGTCTCAAGTCCAGTCTCAAGTCCCTGAGGTCCAAGTCCAGTCTCAAGTCCCTGAGGTCCAAGTCCAGTCTCAAGTCCAGTCTCAAGTCCAGTCTCAAGTCCAGTCTCAAGTCCAGTCTCAAGTCCAGTCTCAAGTCCCTGAGGTCCAAGCCCAGTCTCAAGTCCAGTCTCAAGTCCCTGAGGTCCAAGTCCAGTCTCAAGTCCCTGAGGTCCAAGTCCAGTCTCAAGTCCCTGAGGTCCAAGTCCAGTCTCAAGTCCCTGAGGTCCAAGTCCAGTCTCAAGTCCAGTCTCAAGTCCAGTCTCAAGTCCAGTCTCAAGTCCCTGAGGTCCAAGCCCAGTCTCAAGCCCAGTCTCAAGTCCCTGAGGTCCAAGTCCAGTCTCAAGTCCCTGAGGTCCAAGTCCAGTCTCAAGTCCAGTCTCAAGTCCAGTCTCAAGTCCCTGAGGTCCAAGCCCAGTCTCAAGTCCAGTCTCAAGTCCCTGAGGTCCAAGTCCAGTCTCAAGTCCCTGAGGTCCAAGTCCAGTCTCAAGTCCCTGAGGTCCAAGTCCAGTCTCAAGTCCCTGAGGTCCAAGTCCAGTCTCAAGTCCAGTCTCAAGTCCCTGAGGTCCAAGTCCAGTCTCAAGTCCCTGAGGTCCAAGTCCAGTCTCAAGTCCCTGAGGTCCAAGTCCAGTCTCAAGTCCAGTCTCAAGTCCCTGAGGTCCAAGTCCAGTCTCAAGTCCAGTCTCAAGTCCCTGAGGTCCAAGTCCAGTCTCAAGTCCAGTCTCAAGTCCCTGAGGTCCAAGTCCAGTCTCAAGTCCAGTCTCAAGTCCCTGAGGTCCAAGTCCAGTCTCAAGTCCCTGAGGTCCAAGTCCAGTCTCAAGTCCAGTCTCAAGTCCCTGAGGTCCAAGCCCAGTCTCAAGCCCAGTCTCAAGTCCCTGAGGTCCAAGTCCAGTCTCAAGCCCAGTCTCAAGTCCCTGAGGTCCAAGTCCAGTCTCAAGTCCCTGAGGTCCAAGTCCAGTCTCAAGTCCCTGAGGTCTCAAGTCCAGTCTCAAGTCCAGTCTCAAGTCCAGTCTCAAGTCCCTGAGGTCCAAGTCCAGTCTCAAGTCCAGTCTCAAGTCCCTGAGGTCCAAGTCCAGTCTCAAGTCCCTGAGGTCTCAAGTCCAGTCTCAAGTCCAGTCTCAAGTCCAGTCTCAAGTCCCTGAGGTCCAAGTCCAGTCTCAAGTCCAGTCTCAAGTCCCTGAGGTCCAAGCCCAGTCTCAAGCCCAGTCTCAAGTCCCTGAGGTCCAAGTCCAGTCTCAAGTCCCTGAGGTCCAAGTCCAGTCTCAAGTCCAGTCTCAAGTCCCTGAGGTCCAAGTCCAGTCTCAAGTCCCTGAGGTCTCAAGTCCAGTCTCAAGTCCCTGAGGTCTCAAGTCCAGTCTCAAGTCCAGTCTCAAGTCCAGTCTCAAGTCCAGTCTCAAGTCCCTGAGGTCCAAGTCCAGTCTCAAGTCCAGTCTCAAGTCCCTGAGGTCCAAGTCCAGTCTCAAGTCCCTGAGGTCTCAAGTCCAGTCTCAAGTCCAGTCTCAAGTCCAGTCTCAAGTCCCTGAGGTCCAAGTCCAGTCTCAAGTCCAGTCTCAAGTCCCTGAGGTCCAAGTCCAGTCTCAAGTCCAGTCTCAAGTCCCTGAGGTCCAAGTCCAGTCTCAAGTCCAGTCTCAAGTCCCTGAGGTCCAAGTCCAGTCTCAAGCCCAGTCTCAAGTCCCTGAGGTCCAAGCCCAGTCTCAAGCCCAGTCTCAAGTCCCTGAGGTCCAAGTCCAGTCTCAAGCCCAGTCTCAAGTCCCTGAGGTCCAAGTCCAGTCTCAAGTCCCTGAGGTCCAAGTCCAGTCTCAAGTCCCTGAGGTCTCAAGTCCAGTCTCAAGTCCAGTCTCAAGTCCAGTCTCAAGTCCAGTCTCAAGTCCAGTCTCAAGTCCAGTCTCAAGTCCAGTCTCAAGTCCCTGAGGTCCAAGTCCAGTCTCAAGTCCAGTCTCAAGTCCCTGAGGTCCAAGTCCAGTCTCAAGTCCAGTCTCAAGTCCCTGAGGTCCAAGTCCAGTCTCAAGTCCAGTCTCAAGTCCAGTCTCAAGTCCAGTCTCAAGTCCAGTCTCAAGTCCCTGAGGTCCAAGCCCAGTCTCAAGCCCCTGAGGTCCAAGCCCAGTCTCAAGCCCCTGAGGTCCAAGTCCAGTCTCAAGTCCCTGAGGTCCAAGTCCAGTCTCAAGTCCCTGAGGTCCAAGTCCAGTCTCAAGTCCCTGAGGTCCAAGTCCAGTCTCAAGTCCCTGAGGTCCAAGTCCAGTCTCAAGTCCCTGAGGTCCAAGTCCAGTCTCAAGTCCAGTCTCAAGCCCAGTCTCAAGTCCCTGAGGTCCAAGTCCAGTCTCAAGTCCCTGAGGTCTCAAGTCCAGTCTCAAGTCCAGTCTCAAGTCCAGTCTCAAGTCCAGTCTCAAGTCCAGTCTCAAGTCCCTGAGGTCCAAGTCCAGTCTCAAGTCCAGTCTCAAGTCCCTGAGGTCCAAGTCCAGTCTCAAGTCCCTGAGGTCTCAAGTCCAGTCTCAAGTCCAGTCTCAAGTCCAGTCTCAAGTCCAGTCTCAAGTCCCTGAGGTCCAAGTCCAGTCTCAAGTCCAGTCTCAAGTCCCTGAGGTCCAAGTCCAGTCTCAAGTCCAGTCTCAAGTCCAGTCTCAAGTCCCTGAGGTCTCAAGTCCCTGAGGTCTCAAGTCCCTGAGGTCTCAAGTCCCTGAGGTCTCAAGTCCCTGAGGTCTCAAGTCCAGTCTCAAGTCCCTGAGGTCTCAAGTCCCTGAGGTCCAAGTCCAGTCTCAAGTCCAGTCTCAAGTCCCTGAGGTCCAAGTCCAGTCTCAAGTCCAGTCTCAAGTCCCTGAGGTCCAAGTCCAGTCTCAAGTCCCTGAGGTCCAAGTCCAGTCTCAAGTCCAGTCTCAAGTCCCTGAGGTCCAAGTCCAGTCTCAAGTCCCTGAGGTCCAAGTCCAGTCTCAAGTCCAGTCTCAAGTCCAGTCTCAAGTCCCTGAGGTCTCAAGTCCCTGAGGTCTCAAGTCCCTGAGGTCCAAGTCCAGTCTCAAGTCCCTGAGGTCCAAGTCCAGTCTCAAGTCCAGTCTCAAGTCCAGTCTCAAGTCCCTGAGGTCCAAGTCCAGTCTCAAGTCCCTGAGGTCCAAGTCCAGTCTCAAGTCCAGTCTCAAGTCCAGTCTCAAGTCCCTGAGGTCTCAAGTCCCTGAGGTCTCAAGTCCCTGAGGTCTCAAGTCCCTGAGGTCCAAGTCCAGTCTCAAGTCCCTGAGGTCTCAAGTCCAGTCTCAAGTCCCTGAGGTCTCAAGTCCCTGAGGTCCAAGTCCAGTCTCAAGTCCCTGAGGTCTCAAGTCCCTGAGGTCTCAAGTCCCTGAGGTCCAAGTCCAGTCTCAAGTCCAGTCTCAAGTCCCTGAGGTCTCAAGTCCCTGAGGTCCAAGTCCAGTCTCAAGTCCAGTCTCAAGTCCCTGAGGTCCAAGTCCAGTCTCAAGTCCAGTCTCAAGTCCCTGAGGTCCAAGTCCAGTCTCAAGTCCAGTCTCAAGTCCCTGAGGTCCAAGTCCAGTCTCAAGTCCAGTCTCAAGTCCAGTCTCAAGTCCAGTCTCAAGTCCAGTCTCAAGTCCAGTCTCAAGTCCCTGAGGTCCAAGTCCAGTCTCAAGTCCAGTCTCAAGTCCCTGAGGTCCAAGTCCAGTCTCAAGTCCAGTCTCAAGTCCAGTCTCAAGTCCAGTCTCAAGTCCCTGAGGTCCAAGTCCAGTCTCAAGTCCAGTCTCAAGTCCCTGAGGTCTCAAGTCCCTGAGGTCTCAAGTCCAGTCTCAAGTCCAGTCTCAAGTCCCTGAGGTCTCAAGTCCCTGAGGTCCAAGTCCAGTCTCAAGTCCAGTCTCAAGTCCCTGAGGTCCAAGTCCAGTCTCAAGTCCAGTCTCAAGTCCCTGAGGTCCAAGTCCAGTCTCAAGTCCCTGAGGTCCAAGTCCAGTCTCAAGTCCAGTCTCAAGTCCAGTCTCAAGTCCCTGAGGTCCAAGTCCAGTCTCAAGTCCCTGAGGTCCAAGTCCAGTCTCAAGTCCCTGAGGTCCAAGTCCAGTCTCAAGTCCCTGAGGTCCAAGTCCAGTCTCAAGTCCCGTCTCAAGTCCAGTCTCAAGTCCCTGAGGTCTCAAGTCCCTGAGGTCTCAAGTCCCTGAGGTCTCAAGTCCCTGAGGTCTCAAGTCCCTGAGGTCCAAGTCCAGTCTCAAGTCCCTGAGGTCCAAGTCCAGTCTCAAGTCCCTGAGGTCCAAGTCCAGTCTCAAGTCCAGTCTCAAGTCCAGTCTCAAGTCCCTGAGGTCCAAGTCCAGTCTCAAGTCCCTGAGGTTCAAGTCCAGTCTCAAGTCCAGTCTCAAGTCCAGTCTCAAGTCCAGTCTCAAGTCCCTGAGGTCTCAAGTCCCTGAGGTCTCAAGTCCCTGAGGTCTCAAGTCCCTGAGGTCTCAAGTCCCTGAGGTCCAAGTCCAGTCTCAAGTCCCTGAGGTCTCAAGTCCAGTCTCAAGTCCCTGAGGTCTCAAGTCCCTGAGGTCTCAAGTCCCTGAGGTCTCAAGTCCAGTCTCAAGTCCCTGAGGTCTCAAGTCCCTGAGGTCTCAAGTCCCTGAGGTCTCAAGTCCCTGAGGTCCAAGTCCAGTCTCAAGTCCAGTCTCAAGTCCCTGAGGTCTCAAGTCCCTGAGGTCCAAGTCCAGTCTCAAGTCCAGTCTCAAGTCCCTGAGGTCCAAGTCCAGTCTCAAGTCCAGTCTCAAGTCCCTGAGGTCCAAGTCCAGTCTCAAGTCCCTGAGGTCCAAGTCCAGTCTCAAGTCCAGTCTCAAGTCCAGTCTCAAGTCCCTGAGGTCCAAGTCCAGTCTCAAGTCCCTGAGGTCCAAGTCCAGTCTCAAGTCCAGTCTCAAGTCCCTGAGGTCCAAGTCCAGTCTCAAGTCCCTGAGGTCTCAAGTCCCTGAGGTCTCAAGTCCCTGAGGTCTCAAGTCCCTGAGGTCTCAAGTCCCTGAGGTCTCAAGTCCCTGAGGTCCAAGTCCAGTCTCAAGTCCAGTCTCAAGTCCCTGAGGTCTCAAGTCCCTGAGGTCCAAGTCCAGTCTCAAGTCCAGTCTCAAGTCCCTGAGGTCCAAGTCCAGTCTCAAGTCCAGTCTCAAGTCCCTGAGGTCCAAGTCCAGTCTCAAGTCCAGTCTCAAGTCCCTGAGGTCCAAGTCCAGTCTCAAGTCCAGTCTCAAGTCCCTGAGGTCCAAGTCCAGTCTCAAGTCCAGTCTCAAGTCCAGTCTCAAGTCCAGTCTCAAGTCCCTGAGGTCCAAGTCCAGTCTCAAGTCCCTGAGGTCCAAGTCCAGTCTCAAGTCCAGTCTCAAGTCCCTGAGGTCCAAGTCCAGTCTCAAGTCCAGTCTCAAGTCCCTGAGGTCCAAGTCCAGTCTCAAGTCCCTGAGGTCCAAGTCCAGTCTCAAGTCCAGTCTCAAGTCCCTGAGGTCTCAAGTCCCTGAGGTCTCAAGTCCCTGAGGTCCAAGTCCAGTCTCAAGTCCCTGAGGTCTCAAGTCCCTGAGGTCCAAGTCCAGTCTCAAGTCCAGTCTCAAGTCCCTGAGGTCTCAAGTCCCTGAGGTCCAAGTCCAGTCTCAAGTCCCTGAGGTCCAAGTCCAGTCTCAAGTCCCTGAGGTCCAAGTCCAGTCTCAAGTCCAGTCTCAAGTCCCTGAGGTCCAAGTCCAGTCTCAAGTCCAGTCTCAAGTCCCTGAGGTCCAAGTCCAGTCTCAAGTCCCTGAGGTCCAAGTCCAGTCTCAAGTCCAGTCTCAAGTCCCTGAGGTCTCAAGTCCCTGAGGTCTCAAGTCCCTGAGGTCCAAGTCCAGTCTCAAGTCCCTGAGGTCTCAAGTCCCTGAGGTCCAAGTCCAGTCTCAAGTCCCTGAGGTCTCAAGTCCAGTCTCAAGTCCCTGAGGTCTCAAGTCCCTGAGGTCTCAAGTCCCTGAGGTCTCAAGTCCAGTCTCAAGTCCCTGAGGTCTCAAGTCCAGTCTCAAGTCCCTGAGGTCTCAAGTCCCTGAGGTCTCAAGTCCCTGAGGTCTCAAGTCCCTGAGGTCTCAAGTCCCAAGTCCCTGAGGTCTCAAGTCCCTGAGGTCTCAAGTCCCTGAGGTCTCAAGTCCCTGAGGTCTCAAGTCCCTGAGGTCCAAGTCCAGTCTCAAGTCCAGTCTCAAGTCCCTGAGGTCCAAGTCCAGTCTCAAGTCCAGTCTCAAGTCCCTGAGGTCCAAGTCCAGTCTCAAGTCCAGTCTCAAGTCCCTGAGGTCCAAGTCCAGTCTCAAGTCCAGTCTCAAGTCCCTGAGGTCCAAGTCCAGTCTCAAGTCCAGTCTCAAGTCCCTGAGGTCCAAGTCCAGTCTCAAGTCCAGTCTCAAGTCCCTGAGGTCCAAGTCCAGTCTCAAGTCCCTGAGGTCCAAGTCCAGTCTCAAGTCCCTGAGGTCTCAAGTCCCTGAGGTCTCAAGTCCAGTCTCAAGTCCCTGAGGTCTCAAGTCCAGTCTCAAGTCCCTGAGGTCTCAAGTCCCTGAGGTCCAAGTCCAGTCTCAAGTCCAGTCTCAAGTCCCTGAGGTCCAAGTCCAGTCTCAAGTCCAGTCTCAAGTCCCTGAGGTCCAAGTCCAGTCTCAAGTCCAGTCTCAAGTCCCTGAGGTCCAAGTCCAGTCTCAAGTCCAGTCTCAAGTCCCTGAGGTCCAAGTCCAGTCTCAAGTCCAGTCTCAAGTCCCTGAGGTCCAAGTCCAGTCTCAAGTCCAGTCTCAAGTCCAGTCTCAAGTCCAGTCTCAAGTCCAGTCTCAAGTCCCTGAGGTCCAAGTCCAGTCTCAAGTCCCTGAGGTCCAAGTCCAGTCTCAAGTCCAGTCTCAAGTCCCTGAGGTCTCAAGTCCCTGAGGTCTCAAGTCCCTGAGGTCCAAGTCCAGTCTCAAGTCCAGTCTCAAGTCCAGTCTCAAGTCCCTGAGGTCTCAAGTCCCTGAGGTCTCAAGTCCCTGAGGTCTCAAGTCCCTGAGGTCTCAAGTCCCTGAGGTCTCAAGTCCCTGAGGTCCAAGTCCAGTCTCAAGTCCCTGAGGTCTCAAGTCCAGTCTCAAGTCCCTGAGGTCTCAAGTCCCTGAGGTCTCAAGTCCCTGAGGTCTCAAGTCCCTGAGGTCTCAAGTCCCTGAGGTCTCAAGTCCCTGAGGTCTCAAGTCCAGTCTCAAGTCCCTGAGGTCTCAAATCCCTGAGGTCTCAAGTCCCTGAGGTCTCAAGTCCCTGAGGTCTGAAGTCCCTGAGGTCTGAAGTCCCTGAGGTCTGAAGTCCCTGAGGTCTCAAGTCCCTGAGGTCTCAAGTCCCTGAGGTCTCAAGTCCCTGAGGTCCAAGTCCAGTCTCAAGTCCAGTCTCAAGTCCCTGAGGTCTCAAGTCCCTGAGGTCTCAAGTCCCTGAGGTCTCAAGTCCAGTCTCAAGTCCCTGAGGTCTCAAGTCCCTGAGGTCTCAAGTCCCTGAGGTCTCAAGTCCCTGAGGTCCAAGTCCAGTCTCAAGTCCCTGAGGTCTCAAGTCCCTGAGGTCTCAAGTCCCTGAGGTCTCAAGTCCAGTCTCAAGTCCAGTCTCAAGTCCCTGAGGTCTCAAGTCCCTGAGGTCTCAAGTCCAGTCTCAAGTCCCTGAGGTCTCAAGTCCCTGAGGTCTCAAGTCCAGTCTCAAGTCCCTGAGGTCTCAAGTCCAGTCTCAAGTCCCTGAGGTCTCAAGTCCAGTCTCAAGTCCCTGAGGTCTCAAGTCCAGTCTCAAGTCCCTGAGGTCTCAAGTCCAGTCTCAAGTCCCTGAGGTCTGAAGTCCAGTCTCAAGTCCCTGAGGTCTCAAGTCCCTGAGGTCTCAAGTCCCTGAGGTCTCAAGTCCCTGAGGTCCAAGTCCAGTCTCAAGTCCCTGAGGTCTCAAGTCCAGTCTCAAGTCCCTGAGGTCTCAAGTCCAGTCTCAAGTCCCTGAGGTCTGAAGTCCAGTCTCAAGTCCCTGAGGTCTCAAGTCCCTGAGGTCTCAAGTCCCTGAGGTCTCAAGTCCCTGAGGTCTCAAGTCCCTGAGGTCCAAGTCCAGTCTCAAGTCCCTGAGGTCTCAAGTCCCTGAGGTCTCAAGTCCCTGAGGTCCAAGTCCAGTCTCAAGTCCCTGAGGTCTCAAGTCCCTGAGGTCTCAAGTCCCTGAGGTCTCAAGTCCCTGAGGTCTCAAGTCCCTGAGGTCTCAAGTCCAGTCTCAAGTCCCTGAGGTCTGAAGTCCAGTCTCAAGTCCCTGAGGTCTCAAGTCCCTGAGGTCTCAAGTCCCTGAGGTCTCAAGTCCCTGAGGTCCAAGTCCAGTCTCAAGTCCCTGAGGTCTCAAGTCCAGTCTCAAGTCCCTGAGGTCTCAAGTCCAGTCTCAAGTCCCTGAGGTCTGAAGTCCAGTCTCAAGTCCCTGAGGTCTCAAGTCCCTGAGGTCTCAAGTCCCTGAGGTCTCAAGTCCCTGAGGTCTCAAGTCCCTGAGGTCCAAGTCCAGTCTCAAGTCCCTGAGGTCTCAAGTCCCTGAGGTCTCAAGTCCCTGAGGTCCAAGTCCAGTCTCAAGTCCCTGAGGTCTCAAGTCCCTGAGGTCTCAAGTCCCTGAGGTCTCAAGTCCCTGAGGTCTCAAGTCCCTGAGGTCTCAAGTCCCTGAGGTCTCAAGTCCCTGAGGTCTAAGTCCAGTCTCAAGTCCCTGAGGTCTCAAGTCCCTGAGGTCTCAAGTCCCTGAGGTCCAAGTCCAGTCTCAAGTCCCTGAGGTCTCAAGTCCCTGAGGTCTCAAGTCCCTGAGGTCTCAAGTCCCTGAGGTCCAAGTCCGGTCTCAAGTCCCTGAGGTCTCAAGTCCCTGAGGTCTCAAGTCCCTGAGGTCCAAGTCCGGTCTCAAGTCCCTGAGGTCTCAAGTCCCTGAGGTCTCAAGTCCCTGAGGTCCAAGTCCAGTCTCAAGTCCCTGAGGTCTCAAGTCCCTGAGGTCTCAAGTCCCTGAGGTCCAAGTCCAGTCTCAAGTCCCTGAGGTCTCAAGTCCCTGAGGTCTCAAGTCCCTGAGGTCCAAGTCCAGTCTCAAGTCCCTGAGGTCTCAAGTCCCTGAGGTCTCAAGTCCCTGAGGTCTCAAGTCCCTGAGGTCCAAGTCCAGTCTCAAGTCCCTGAGGTCTCAAGTCCCTGAGGTCTCAAGTCCCTGAGGTCCAAGTCCAGTCTCAAGTCCCTGAGGTCTCAAGTCCCTGAGGTCTCAAGTCCCTGAGGTCCAAGTCCAGTCTCAAGTCCCTGAGGTCTCAAGTCCCTGAGGTCTCAAGTCCCTGAGGTCTCAAGTCCCTGAGGTCCAAGTCCAGTCTCAAGTCCAGTCTCAAGTCCCTGAGGTCCAAGTCCAGTCTCAAGTCCAGTCTCAAGTCCCTGAGGTCCAAGTCCAGTCTCAAGTCCAGTCTCAAGTCCCTGAGGTCCAAGTCCAGTCTCAAGTCCCTGAGGTCTCAAGTCCCTGAGGTCTCAAGTCCCTGAGGTCTCAAGTCCCTGAGGTCCAAGTCCAGTCTCAAGTCCCTGAGGTCTCAAGTCCCTGAGGTCTCAAGTCCCTGAGGTCTCAAGTCCCTGAGGTCCAAGTCCAGTCTCAAGTCCCTGAGGTCTCAAGTCCCTGAGGTCTCAAGTCCCTGAGGTCCAAGTCCAGTCTCAAGTCCCTGAGGTCTCAAGTCCCTGAGGTCTCAAGTCCCTGAGGTCTCAAGTCCCTGAGGTCCAAGTCCAGTCTCAAGTCCCTGAGGTCTCAAGTCCCTGAGGTCTCAAGTCCCTGAGGTCCAAGTCCAGTCTCAAGTCCCTGAGGTCTCAAGTCCCTGAGGTCTCAAGTCCCTGAGGTCTCAAGTCCCTGAGGTCTCAAGTCCCTGAGGTCCAAGTCCAGTCTCAAGTCCAGTCTCAAGTCCCTGAGGTCCAAGTCCAGTCTCAAGTCCAGTCTCAAGTCCCTGAGGTCCAAGTCCAGTCTCAAGTCCCTGAGGTCTCAAGTCCCTGAGGTCTCAAGTCCCTGAGGTCTCAAGTCCCTGAGGTCTCAAGTCCCTGAGGTCTCAAGTCCCTGAGGTCCAAGTCCAGTCTCAAGTCCCTGAGGTCTCAAGTCCCTGAGGTCTCAAGTCCCTGAGGTCCAAGTCCAGTCTCAAGTCCCTGAGGTCTCAAGTCCCTGAGGTCTCAAGTCCCTGAGGTCTCAAGTCCCTGAGGTCTCAAGTCCCTGAGGTCCAAGTCCAGTCTCAAGTCCCTGAGGTCTCAAGTCCCTGAGGTCTCAAGTCCCTGAGGTCCAAGTCCAGTCTCAAGTCCCTGAGGTCTCAAGTCCCTGAGGTCTCAAGTCCCTGAGGTCCAAGTCCAGTCTCAAGTCCCTGAGGTCTCAAGTCCCTGAGGTCTCAAGTCCCTGAGGTCTCAAGTCCCTGAGGTCCAAGTCCAGTCTCAAGTCCCTGAGGTCTCAAGTCCCTGAGGTCTCAAGTCCCTGAGGTCTCAAGTCCCTGAGGTCTCAAGTCCCTGAGGTCCAAGTCCAGTCTCAAGTCCCTGAGGTCTCAAGTCCCTGAGGTCTCAAGTCCCTGAGGTCTCAAGTCCCTGAGGTCTCAAGTCCCTGAGGTCCAAGTCCAGTCTCAAGTCCCTGAGGTCTCAAGTCCCTGAGGTCCAAGTCCAGTCTCAAGTCCCTGAGGTCTCAAGTCCCTGAGGTCTCAAGTCCCTGAGGTCCAAGTCCAGTCTCAAGTCCCTGAGGTCTCAAGTCCCTGAGGTCTCAAGTCCCTGAGGTCTCAAGTCCCTGAGGTCCAAGTCCAGTCTCAAGTCCCTGAGGTCTCAAGTCCCTGAGGTCTCAAGTCCCTGAGGTCTCAAGTCCCTGAGGTCTCAAGTCCCTGAGGTCCAAGTCCAGTCTCAAGTCCCTGAGGTCTCAAGTCCCTGAGGTCTCAAGTCCCTGAGGTCTCAAGTCCCTGAGGTCCAAGTCCAGTCTCAAGTCCAGTCTCAAGTCCCTGAGGTCCAAGTCCAGTCTCAAGTCCAGTCTCAAGTCCCTGAGGTCCAAGTCCAGTCTCAAGTCCAGTCTCAAGTCCCTGAGGTCCAAGTCCAGTCTCAAGTCCAGTCTCAAGTCCCTGAGGTCCAAGTCCAGTCTCAAGTCCAGTCTCAAGTCCCTGAGGTCCAAGTCCAGTCTCAAGTCCAGTCTCAAGTCCCTGAGGTCCAAGTCCAGTCTCAAGTCCAGTCTCAAGTCCCTGAGGTCCAAGTCCAGTCTCAAGTCCAGTCTCAAGTCCCTGAGGTCCAAGTCCAGTCTCAAGTCCAGTCTCAAGTCCCTGAGGTCCAAGTCCAGTCTCAAGTCCAGTCTCAAGTCCCTGAGGTCCAAGTCCAGTCTCAAGTCCAGTCTCAAGTCCAGTCTCAAGTCCAGTCTCAAGTCCAGTCTCAAGTCCCTGAGGTCCAAGTCCAGTCTCAAGTCCAGTCTCAAGTCCAGTCTCAAGTCCCTGAGGTCTCAAGTCCCTGAGGTCCAAGTCCAGTCTCAAGTCCCTGAGGTCTCAAGTCCCTGAGGTCTCAAGTCCCTGAGGTCCAAGTCCAGTCTCAAGTCCCTGAGGTCTCAAGTCCCTGAGGTCTCAAGTCCCTGAGGTCTCAAGTCCCTGAGGTCCAAGTCCAGTCTCAAGTCCCTGAGGTCTCAAGTCCCTGAGGTCTCAAGTCCCTGAGGTCTCAAGTCCCTGAGGTCTCAAGTCCCTGAGGTCCAAGTCCAGTCTCAAGTCCCTGAGGTCTCAAGTCCCTGAGGTCTCAAGTCCCTGAGGTCTCAAGTCCCTGAGGTCCAAGTCCAGTCTCAAGTCCAGTCTCAAGTCCCTGAGGTCCAAGTCCAGTCTCAAGTCCAGTCTCAAGTCCCTGAGGTCCAAGTCCAGTCTCAAGTCCAGTCTCAAGTCCCTGAGGTCCAAGTCCAGTCTCAAGTCCAGTCTCAAGTCCCTGAGGTCCAAGTCCAGTCTCAAGTCCAGTCTCAAGTCCCTGAGGTCCAAGTCCAGTCTCAAGTCCAGTCTCAAGTCCCTGAGGTCCAAGTCCAGTCTCAAGTCCAGTCTCAAGTCCCTGAGGTCCAAGTCCAGTCTCAAGTCCAGTCTCAAGTCCCTGAGGTCCAAGTCCAGTCTCAAGTCCAGTCTCAAGTCCCTGAGGTCCAAGTCCAGTCTCAAGTCCAGTCTCAAGTCCCTGAGGTCCAAGTCCAGTCTCAAGTCCAGTCTCAAGTCCCTGAGGTCCAAGTCCAGTCTCAAGTCCAGTCTCAAGTCCAGTCTCAAGTCCAGTCTCAAGTCCCTGAGGTCCAAGTCCAGTCTCAAGTCCAGTCTCAAGTCCAGTCTCAAGTCCCTGAGGTCCAAGTCCAGTCTCAAGTCCAGTCTCAAGTCCCTGAGGTCTCAAGTCCCTGAGGTCTCAAGTCCCTGAGGTCTCAAGTCCCTGAGGTCTCAAGTCCCTGAGGTCTCAAGTCCAGTCTCAAGTCCCTGAGGTCTCAAGTCCCTGAGGTCTCAAGTCCCGTCTCAAGTCCCTGAGGTCTCAAGTCCCTGAGGTCTCAAGTCCAGTCTCAAGTCCCTGAGGTCTCAAGTCCCTGAGGTCTCAAGTCCAGTCTCAAGTCCCTGAGGTCTCAAGTCCCTGAGGTCTCAAGTCCAGTCTCAAGTCCCTGAGGTCTCAAGTCCAGTCTCAAGTCCCTGAGGTCTCAAGTCCAGTCTCAAGTCCCTGAGGTCTCAAGTCCAGTCTCAAGTCCCTGAGGTCTCAAGTCCAGTCTCAAGTCCCTGAGGTCTCAAGTCCAGTCTCAAGTCCCTGAGGTCTCAAGTCCAGTCTCAAGTCCCTGAGGTCTCAAGTCCAGTCTCAAGTCCCTGAGGTCTCAAGTCCAGTCTCAAGTCCCTGAGGTCTCAAGTCCAGTCTCAAGTCCCTGAGGTCTCAAGTCCAGTCTCAAGTCCCTGAGGTCTCAAGTCCAGTCTCAAGTCCCTGAGGTCTCAAGTCCAGTCTCAAGTCCCTGAGGTCTCAAGTCCAGTCTCAAGTCCAGTCTCAAGTCCCTGAGGTCTCAAGTCCCTGAGGTCTCAAGTCCCGTCTCAGGTCCCTGAGCTCACGTTCAAGCCTGCTGATTCAGTCGACCAAGCTCTGCTCATATCTAAGCCTAATGACCAGGCTCTGCTCACGCCCCAGTCTGCTGACACGCCCAGCCAAGCTCTGCTCACGCCCCAGTCTGCTGACACGGCCACCCAAGCTCTGCCCATGCCCAAGGTTCACCTGGTGACTTCAGAGCCTCAGCCTCCCTATTCAGCCGAGGTCGTCGCTCCGCCTCCCTGTTCAGCCGAGGTTGTCGCCAAGAACACCGTGCAGTTTCCTGGCTCTGCTTGGGACATTCAGCCCAGGGGGCCGGGGCTGCCAATGAAGTGGGATGACTCATGGCACTCCGGGAGAAGTGCCTTTGGGGGGGGGGGTTCTGTCACGATTCCCCCTTGAAGCAGTGTGCTCTAAGCGCGAATGCGCGAGCACCTGCTTTTCCGTTGTTGACTGTAATGACATCTGGACATGTTTTGTTTGTTTGTCATGTCTCCTCCCTGTTCTGTCACTGGCTGGGATTTCACGTGGGTCTGAATTGCTCTCAGCTGCAAGCGGTTTAGACGCTGATCATGTCCGCATATATACCGCGTGCCTCCCAGCACACAAGGCGGAAGATTAAATGTTTAGTTAGTTTAGCGCGCATCATAGTCACGGTCCATGTTTAGAGTTAGTTCGCGCTGGATTATCCGCTTCCAGTCCCTCGTCATAGTTCGTTTCTTGTTTTGTTTATCGACCCTGTTTTCCGTGACCACGACCTAGATTCCTGCCTTGCCCCATGTATGCCTGTTTGCCAATCGCCTGACCTCTTGCATGTTTATGGATTTACGTTTTGGATTTGTCTGCCTGTCTCTCTTTCAAATAAACAACTGTTCATCCTGCACTTGCATCCGTCCTATCTCTGCTCCGTCACGATTCGTGATAAACATCTACCCATGTGTTTTCTGATGGTTTAGGATGAATCCATTTGTATATATTTTGAAGCTGACTGGCCAGAAAGTAGTGGTACAAATGTGGTGCTTCCAGTCCTTGGTTTCTGTAGGGTAGTTCATTTAATTCTTGGGGTCTTATTTTTCCAATAGAATTTGGTAGTGATCAAGTCTAGTGATTTAAAGCAGGTGAAGGTGGGTTGTGTTGGAATTATTGAGAATAAATAGTTTAGTTTAAAGAGTGTAGTAATTTTAATTCTGCCCTTAATGGACAGTGGTAAGTTCAACCAGCATTGAAGATCGTCGTTTTGAGTAATGGAGTAAAATTAAGTCCAAACAGCTCTGACAGAATGGGGGAAACATGAATGCCTATGTATGTGATGTGATTGATACATAGAGGGATAGGTCGTGTCTGGGATGTCACATCCAAGCTGTTGGAGTGTAATGAAAGAATAGAAGATTTACTCTGAGTTGACTGAGTATTCAGAAATATTTGAGAATGAATCAATGAGTTTAATCGTTTCTTGTGATGATGGGGTGTGTGTGTGTGTGTGTGTGTGTGTGTTGGGTCTTCTACATACAGTCATAAATCAGTGTAAAGGCTGATTTTGTGGTCCATGTTTAGTGTTTGAATTCCTTTAAAATAGCTGTTTTGATGAATGGCTGCTGCTAACGGTTCAATGAAAATGGTGAATCGTGACGGGGAGAGTGGGCATCCTTGTCTAGTCCCAAACCTCTCCAATGTGGAAAACAGGAATTTCCAGTTAACCTTATCAAAAGCTTTTTCTGCGTTGAGAGTAACTCTAATGGTTTTCGCTTTCTGAATTGATGAGCAATACATTAAGTTAAAAAGTCTGTGTGTTTGTGGATGCAAGTCTACCTTTAATGAAACCGGTTTGATCTGGATGGATTATAGATGGCATGACTTTCTATTCTATGGGCTAGTGTTTTGATGATTTTAATGTTTACATTAATTAGAGAAATGGGATGATAGCTTGACGGTAATGTTGGGTCTTTGCCTATCCCAGGGAGCATCGGGCACAAGGCAAGGTACACCCTGGACAGGGTGCCAATCCATCGCAGGGCACAATCATATACACACTCACACACTATGGACACTTTAGACATGCCAATCAGCCTGATTCAGGCTGATTGGACATGCCAATCAGCATGTCTTTGGACTGGGGAGGAACCCAGAGTACCCGGAGGAAACCCCCGCAGCACGGGGAGTTTCCGCACAACCTCCACACACACACAGGGCCACGGTGGGAATCGAACCCCCGACCCTGGAGGTGTGAGTCAAACATGCTAAAAATTAAGCCACCGTGCGCAAGTTCATATTGTGTTATGGGTAATTCCAGTTTACGTATTTGATGTTTACTGAGTTGTGGCAGATTGAATTGAAATTGACATGTTTCTGATTTGGGTCTTTTTCTGACGAGTATAATTTGCTGTCAAAATTTGGAAAGATTTGGTTTATTTTTTCCAGTGAGTTGGTGGGTTTCCCTACTGTGTCCGTAATAACTGGGATTGTAGTTTTTTTCCTTATTTTATTTGATTTGCCAAAAATGACCAGATTTATTACTGTAACGAAAGTCTTATCAGGAGTTGGGTATGTTTATTGATTAATTCACTTAGTTTAATTGATATTTTCTTAATTTCTGTTTCTCTTCTGTTGGGTTATTTATATTGATAAATATAAATAACTTCTAATTGTCTATCTTCTAGTTGTTTGGTGTGTGTGGGGTTTTTTTTTTTTTTTTTTTTTTTTTTTTTTTTTTTTTTTTTTTTTTTTTTTTTTTTTTTTTGGTTGTTCCAGTTCTGCTTCTTGTTCCTTTTTCTTTCTTTTTATTGTATACAGAGAATGAGATTATTTTTCTTCTTAGTACTGCTTTCCCTGCTTCCCACAGAAGAGATGGAGATGCTTCTGGAGTGTCATTTATTTCTAGAAATCATGCCCACTTTCCTTTAAAATAACTGTCAAATTCACTGTCAAAATCTGTTAAGGGGTTTACGTGGACTAGTTCTATTCCATTTTAATATTACTGGGCCATGGTCACTAATGACTACCGGATGGATCTTCGATTCAGAAATATATATGATAGAATTACTGGTGAGAAGCAATGAAGCCAAAATCAATGCGGGATTATGAGTGGACTGGTGAGATAAATTAACATTCTTTAGCATTTGGATGCTGTGGTCACCAACTATCACCAAGACCAAACTCGCTCATTAACTGTTTTATGGTTTCTGCAGATTGCCAAATGCATTTATTTCTCGAACTATGGGTCAAGAACTGTGCTGAAATCTCCTGCTATTATTGCTTCCTGCAGTGTCAAGAGATTACTAAGGCTTGTTTGTTCTATAATATTCCTCTTAGAAACTCATTTGTTACACAATTTTTAAAAATCTAATCATAGTCTGTAGACAAGATAGAAACATACTAAGCGAAAATAAATAAATTAGATATGTTTTAGGCGGGAAAACAGTATGAGTAATAACTGATGTGCACAAGACTTTATTCAGATTTAGTCATGGCTTTTGCCTGATGAACATGGTTTTGAATCAGTACAGCATACAGTCTCCATACCTGTACTACAGCAGCCATGATTCAAAACAGTGTGTAATCAGGCAAAAGTTGCAGCCATGTTAGCAAAACGAATCTTTATATCCCCCTTAGATAATACACAATAGATCTTACATAAAAACACACTGAAAATTGCTATTCAACTATTCCTCGCTTTAAGCGAACTAAAAATACACATCACATACAGTGTGTAAGACTGACCCCAGTACACACTGATTTGACTCTTAATCCTAATCCTTCACTATAAAATCTTCATTATTTGGGTCGCTCAACACAAAATACACAAAAAAAAGATCAGGATGTGATAGCAACGAAACCATTAACAGTCATAACAGACAAGTCTTGTTTTAAACGATGCTTCTAAAATAGCCTTCTTTCATCTCGGAAATATTTCTAAAATAAGAAACATATTGTCACTACATGATGCGGAAATACTAGTTCATGCATTCGTCACCTCTAGATTAGATTACTGTAATGCCTTACTGTCTGGATGTTCCAGTAGGAACATAAATAAGCTCCAGTTAGTCCAGAATGCAGCTGCTAGAGTCCTAACTAGAACTAGAAGATACGACCACATCACCCCGATCTTATCCACACTGCATTGGCTCCAAGTGAAATCTTGCACTGATTATAAAATACTTTTATTAACCTATAAAGCACTAAACGGTCTCGCGCCACAATATCTAAGCGACCTTTTGGTTTTCTATGATCCGCCACGCCTACTTAGATCAAAAGATGCAGGCTATCTGACGGTACCTCGAATAGTGAAGGCTACAGCAGGGGGAAGAGCTTTCTCTTATAGAGCCCCACAGTTATGGAACAGTCTTCCTATTAGTGTTCGGGACTCAGACACAGTCTCAGTGTTTAAGTCTAGGCTTAAAACGTATTTGTTTACTCAAGCCTACCCTGACTGACTAGATTCTGTTCTACTACTTCGCAGTCATAATTATCTTTTTTCTCCCTCTCTCCTTTCACAGAGTCCCACACGAATTTATGGAGATACTAGAGATCCGGATCCTTTCTGCCTCTGGATGGAGCTCAAATCTTCTCTAATTCCAGACTGCTGGGACTACGGCTGCTCTTAACACCATACAGACTTCATATAAATCCATAATGAACTTGTTCACAATATGTTGTTACCTAGATGAGGACGGGTTCCCTACTGAGTCGGGTTCCTCGCAAGGTTTCTTCCTCTTAAAACATCTTGGGGAGTTTTTCCTTGCCACCGTCGCCACTCAGTGGCTTGCTCAGTTGGGATAAATTCGCACCTTTAATATCTGTATACCATGTTGATATTTCTGTAAAGCTGCTTTGAGACAATGTCTATTGTAAAAAGTGCTATACAAATAAAATTGAATTGAATTAAAACACTGCTGTGTCCAAATACCACCCACCCCCCCCCCACCCCCCCCAATTACTAAATATCATGTCAATTTTCTTCAATACATCAATTCTAATATAACGCTTTGTATTGTAGAAAACCAACTAACCATAAATGAAACCTGGTGAGCTACGTAAAGAGTAATATCCTAATCAGCATAGAAACAAGGCAATATTAATAATTGCAGCTGTTTGTGAGATTACCTGCAGCAATTTATTCCACTCCTGTAGCTCTTGGTGTGTTCCTGGAGAATTTTCTGTTCTTTAACCCGGGACCCTGACAGAGAACACGCTGAGGGCTGGAATGCACTGTTTGCATTTCACATGTCCTCTCTATATGTAGTACCTCCATAACACCAGGGTACACTGCCTTGTTACTGTTTGTAGTGAGATCTCACACATCAGCATGCTGGCTGGCTAAAGGTTGTTTAGTGGAATGTGGTCAATATTCAAGAAACGAGGCCCTGGAAACCAGCCGATCCTGATTATTAATACGACGACTACTACTACTACTACTAATAACAATAAACATTCTTTATCACAGTAAAAACATTTAAAACTTTAAATGTTAGTGGATGTGGCAGTTCACTTCTATTATGCCCCAACACTCACAGGTTTTCACCGATCAGCCATAAAATTAAAACCACAGGTGAAATAAATAACATTGTTTACCTAGTGTCAGTGGCACCTGCCAAGGGGTGGGATATATTAAGCAGCAGTGAACAGTCAGTTCTCGAAGTTGATGTGTTGGAAGCAGGAAAAATGGGCAAGCGTAAGGATCTGAGCGACTTTGACAAGGGCCGAATTGTGATGGCTAGACGACTGGGTCAGAGCATTTCCCAAACGGCAGGTCTTGTGGGGTGTTCCCGGTATGCAGTGGTTAGTACCTACCAAAAGTGGTCCAAAGACGGACAACCGATCAACCGGCGACAAGGTCATGGGCGCCCAAGGCTCATTGATGCACGTGGGGAGCGAAGGCTATCTCGTCTGGTCCGATCCCACAGAGGAGCTACCGTAGCACAAATTGCAGAAAACATTAACGCTGGCTATGATAGAAAGATGTCAGAACACACAGTGCATCGCAGCTTGCTGCGTATGGGGCTACGTAGGCGCAGACCAGTCAGAGTGCCCATGCTGACCCCTGTCCATCGTCAAAAACGCTTACAATGGGCGCATGAGCATCAAAACTGGACCATGGAGCAGTGGAAGAAAGTGGCCTGGTCTAATGAATCAAATTTTCTTTTACATCATGTGGATGACCGGGTGCGTGTGCATCGCTTACCTGGGGAAGAGATGGCACCAGGACGCGCTATGGGAAGAAGGCAATCTGGCCGAGGCAGTGTGATGCTCTGGGCAATGTTCTGCTGGGAAACCTTGGGTCCTGGAATTCATGTGGATGTTACTTTGACACGCACCACCTACCTAAACATTGTTGCAGACCAAGTTCACCCCTTCATGGCAACGGTATTCCCTAATAGCAGTGGCCTCTTTCAGCAGGATAATGCGCACTGCCACACTGCAAAAATTGTTCAGGAATGGTTTGAGGAACATGACAAAGAGTTCAAGGTGTTAACTTGGCCTCCAAATTCCCCAGATCTCAATCCGATCGAGCAATTGTGGGATGTGTTGGAGAAACAGGTCCGATCCATGGAGACCCCACCTCGCAACTTACAGGACTTAAAGGATCTGCTGCTAACGTCTTGGTGCCAGATACCACAGCACACCTTCAGAGGTCTTGTGGAGTCCATGCCTCGACGAGTCAGAGCTGTTTTGGCGGCACAAGGCGGACCTACACACTATTAGGCAGGTGGTTTTAATGTCATAGCTGATTAGTGTATATTGATGTGCTTGTTAGAGTTTATTATTTGTAATGAATTCAGGACTGGGTGCACGGTGGCTTAGTGGTTAGCACATTTGCCTCACACCTCCAGGGTTGGGGCTTCATTTTCCACCTCCACCCTGTGTGTGCAGAGTTTGCATGTTCTCCAGGTGACTCGGGGATTTCATCCAGGTACTTTGGTTTCCTCCCCCAGTCCAAAGACATGCACTGTAGGCTGATTGGCATCTCTAAATTATCTGTAGTGTGAGAGTGTGTGTGCAATTGTGCCCTACGATGGGTTTGCAACCGGTCCAAGGTGTCCCCCGCCTTGTGCCCAGAGCTCCTTTGGATAGGCTTCAGGCTCCCAGCGACCCTGGGTAGGATAAGCGGTATGGAAAATGGATGGAATCCAGGACTTGCTTGGCAGATCCACAAACTCTGATTCTCAAACAGCTTAAAAATGTGTTGATATATTTATTTGAAAAAAATAGATTGAATTCTTATCTTGAAATTTGCTATAAGAAGGCATTTATTTATGGATGGAGTCTCCAGTGTCAACACTTGGCTAGATGGTTTCACAGTTTTTCTGTAACAAGCTGCATTATTTTTAGCTTATTAACCAGAGAGGGAGAGCGAGAGAGCGAGAGAGAGCGAATTTGTTTGTTCTTTTGCAAATTGCTATGCTAGAAGAGGAAAAAAAAAACACCTTGGAGCATGGTGCGATAGCAAAATAATCAACTTTGGTCTGTTAAAAGAATCATCACACTACCCAATCGTTAATTATTTTCCTAACCGCATGTCCCATCATGTTTTATTCTTTATTTGGTGCAGACAGCCATTGAAAAACAATAAACTGACAGTGTTATAATGACAACAGATCACAGTGTAAAACAGCATCAAAACTTGACATGTAGGATTTATGGCATTACAGTGCCCATCAAATCCATCTTCAGGTAAATGAAATAATTACGCAAATTGTACTTACTCTTAGATGCACGCACAACGGACGAAATGAAACAAACGTACTAAACTAAACTCATCTACAGACAGATACATCTCCAGCATGAGAACGGTTAATCGCGCATCCCGGTTTCACGCCATCTTTAACCGTCAGCAACAGCTCAGATAACCTTGGACCTGAATGGACATATCTTCACTTTAAGGAAACATTCATTTGTACTGACTAGAACTGCTTCCACATTTGGACTTCCTTGGTAAATTGATAACCATCTTGTGCAGATTACAAACCTTTTATACTTATAATAATACATGAAATAAATGGTAAATGGTCTGCAGTTATATAGCACTTTTTTTTTTTAACCTTAGTGGTTCCAAAACGCTTTCCACTGGTTCTCATTCACCCATTCACACACAACAAATAACAACAGGAATGTATGAAACATTTAGGGTGATTCCACGATTGCAGTGCCATTCAGGACTTTTAACTTATAGAAATGATTCTTTATTTCATTTTTCAACACTGACTCTAAGAAAGCTCAGGCAACAATACATCATTTTTTAAAATGGTTTTGTTGGTAACAGGCTGAATTCTATACTTGTACTTATCGTGTGAAAGCACCATGAAAAAGTGAAAATAGCCTAAATTAGTGGAGAGAGAGAGATGTTCAATATGATGCTCACTGTAACATTTGTTGAACTTTGAACTGTAGTGCTTCTGGGATACTCATTCCTGAACACTGCTGGATGGTCAAACTTGAGCTTTATGCAATTTCAAGAGATTACCAAGGCTTGTTTTGTCTGTTATATTCCTCTTACAAACTCATTTGTTAAACAATAAATAAAAAAAATCTATACTCTAATCATAGTCAGTAGACAAGAGAGAAACCCGGTAGAAAGAAAATAAATTAGAGAAAAAAAAAACATTAGTAATAGGTGATGTGATCAAGCATTCAGATTTAATCACAGCTTTTGCCTGATGAACAGTCTCCATACTTGTACTACAGCAGCTCTGATTCAAAACAGTGCAACTGTATTAGCAAAATGAATCTTAATATCCGTCTATCTACTACACCGCTTTATCCTTTTCAGGGTCACAGGGAAACCTGGAGCCTATCCCAGGGAGCATGGGGCACAAGGCGGGGTACACCCTGGATAGGGTGCCAGTCCATCACAGGGCACAATCACATACACACTCACACACCCATTCATACACTACGGACACTTTGGACACGCCAATCAGACTACCATGCATGTGTTTGGACTGGGGGAGGAAACCGGAGTACCCGGAGGAAACCCCCGCAGCACGGGGAGAACATGCAAACTCCACACACACAGGGACACGGTGGGAATCGAACCCCCGACGTGGTGTGAGGTCAAATCTTAATGTCCCCCTTAGATAATACACAAAATACATCTTACATAAAAACACACTGAAAATTGCTATGAACTGCTTTTCAACTATTCCTCACATTCAGGGAACTAAAAATACACATCACATATTTTGTGTATTACTGACACAAGGACACACTGATTACACAGATGAACTCTTAATCCTAATCCTTCCCTGAGAAATCATCGCTATTTGGGTCTCCCAACACAAAATACCTTCGGTCCAGACAGTAAGCTGTGGATTAAAGCATGGTGAACTCTGTGTGAATGAGATCAGAATGTGATCGCAGCAAAACCATTCATATTCATAACATCGTATGAATATAGTATGAACCCTGTAGCAGAGCCAATAAACAATAAACTAGCCACTTTAGTTTTCTAAATGGAGCATGTTCTCTGTTGCAGATTGTTGGCGATCATATGATTTTATACCCTATGGCCAAAAGTATGTGGACACCCGATCACCACACCCGTATGTAGGTCTTCACCCAAAATGTTGCCACAAAGTTAAAAGCACACAACTGTTTAGAAGGAATTCTCATCCAACATCAGTGCCCAACCTCACTAATGCTCTTGTGGCTGAATGGGAAGAAATCCCCACATCTTCAAAATCTAGAGAAAATCCTTCACAGAAATGAGTAATTATGAGGTTATTAAAACAGCAAAAGAGGGACTAAATCTGGAATGGGATGTTTAACCGGCACATGGGTATGCTTGGTTAGGTGTCCACATACTTTTAGCCATATTCAGTCCCATCCGAAACTATGGGAACGGCAAGGCCAATTAAATTGTTTTTGCTGTAGACTGAAGACATTTGGGTTTGAGATCAAAAGATGAATGTGACTGAATGGGCTGCCCAAGGAAAACAGCTGAGGACAAAAACATTGCGAGAGATTTTATGAATAATCCAAAAACAGTGAGTGCCATCACCAACAACCTCCACAGGGCAGGAGTGAAGAGATCACAATCCACCATTGAACGAAGACTTAGAGTGCAGAAATATAGAGGCCATACCACAAGACGCAAACCACTCACCAGCAGTAAGAATCAGAAAGCCAGATTGGAATTCATAAAGTAATATGGAGATGAGCCACAAAAGTTCAGGAACTAAGATTAACCTCAGACAAAGTGATGGAAAAGTCAAAGTGTGGAGAAAGAAGGGATCTGCTCATGATCCAGAACATACAGTCTGTGAAACATGGTGGAGGTAGTGTCATGGCTCGGTCTCGCATGGTTGCTTCTGGAACAGGATTACTAATCTTTACTGATGATGTAACTCATGATGGGAGCAGCAGAAGTCTACAGGAACATTTTGTCTGCCAATTTACAGAGAAATTAATCAGGAGGAACTTCATCATTCCCCCGAAACACAACAACTGAAAGAGGCTGCAGTAAAAACCTGGAAAAGCAACACGAAAGAAGAACCCAACAGTTTGGTGAGTCGCAGTCTTGACGCCGTTATTGCAAGCAAGGGATATGCAACCAAATATGAAGTACTTCGAGACTGACCTGTTCCTATACTTTTGCTCCTGTAAAAATCGGGTTGTCCGATACAAAAGGTTCCATGTTTGTCGTTTAACACATCTAGATGTAAATATCAGGAAATAAAAGCTGAAATCTTAAAACTCTCATCTCATATCCATCTTTTGATCTCAAACCCAAAATGTTTTCAATGTACAGCACGAACAACTGAACTGGCCTTGCCGTTTCAATAGTTTTGGAGGGGACTGTAACGTGTGTACATTATTTAGCTGGTGGCAGCTCATTGCATCAGAGACTACCAGAGCTACACGGCTTAGTGGGGAGTTTTCACAGACTTTCAGAACCTATAAAAAAATTAAGTCAACAACAATAAATGTTGTTGTGTTTTTTTTTTTTTAAAACAATGAATGGACAGTGAAGTATGGATTTACTCTCCTTGTGTCAAATTCAAGATAAATACATCTGCAAATGAGTCTGTTATGCCCGTCAAAACCTAACCACTTTAAATGGTCTCGTTTATTGTCAAAAACAATAATGAATAGTTAAGCATTAAAAGGCAACGGTGTTGTCTCCTTTCAGTCATGTAGGCTGCTTATCTGGACCTCTGTACGCAAGGACTCTTATTTAACTAAACCTTTACAGATTTGAGTTGACCTCTGGTCTATAGCTTCTACACCGAACCTGTTGAAACCCGTCCCCCCACTCTAACTCTCTATACATTACCCGTTCAATGATAAAAGCCTGAGACGTTTTACCATTATTTTGCAAAATGTTTAATTAAACAAAATGTATATCAACGTCCAACATAACGGTCATTGGTACAGTGCTTAGTAAACTCCTATATGCACCTTATGCTCTAGTTTAAATAGACACAGATTTAAATAACAGTGCTCTTACATTCAGACAAATACTTTTAAAAAGCTGGGAAATTAAAGGCGTGTACAGAGAAAAAAAAAAGCTGTCTTGTAATTATACAAGATACCCATACAGATATAGTACGACTCAGGCTATTGTCGATTTTGGGTCGGAATAAATGTGGATCGTTACACTTAACGAGTGTGTGGCACATTTGGTTGAGCATTTGACATTCAATTCATCTCATAAACAGACCTCCCTTGTGTGAGTCCATGCATCCTTCTGTATGTGTGTGCGTGCATGTGCGTGTGTGTCCAGCAGGGGGCAGTCAGTATCTGTGTGTCACAAATTGGCTCTTCTTGCAACACGTAGACAGACAGTCCTGTAGCTCCTCTGATACAGACTGCCATGTGAAGGCTCAGAATATTCCCTATCGTACCGTCGAATCAATTTATAACAAAAATAAAATTAAAAGGCTACTTCTTGTCAGCTTAAGTCTGTTCGCAGTGTAAAATCTGAATCGAAACTGCGGCAACAAAAGCGTATCTTATCTCTTATGTCAACACTTAACTGGAAAGATTTATTAGCAGACGGTTTTATGTCCAGCGAGGACAAAATATCTGACGTAGTAAACAGGAAATTCAACAGTAAGAGGGACAGTGTCACCGCCCAGTTGCGTGAGTTGGCACTCTTGCTGGTGAGAACTGACCATCAAGGAGTTCAGTAAGGAGGCGTGGCTCAGTGTGAGGTCTGATAAGGTTCGTTTTTGGCTGGGGGGGGGTCACTGCAGGGGTTTGACAAGGTAGAGCTTGTCTCCGTGCTCACTGGTGAAAATAGGTGCTTTCTTGTAGTGCTCGACGAGCTCGTCCATAGTGTTGAAACGCCGCTGCCCGATGCAGTACACACCCTCGCCGCACTGCACCTTGAAGTGCTTGTTCTTGCCCGATGCCTTCAAGGAGATGGAGAAGTCGTTCGGCTAAAGAAAGAGAAACGTACATATCACATCGCTGTATTAGTGAATTAAACAAAGATTTCCAATTTGTATCCAATCTAGGCAACTACGACTCAGGTTTTTATCCCCGCCCCCCACCCCTTCACCAGTGTGTGCTCGGTGATTGCGTGTAATGTTTTTCCTTGCTGTAAATCTCCTCGAGTTATTGAAAAGAGCTATGAGTATATGATTATCAAGTTACAGACGTTAATAGGATAAGTTAAAAGCAACAGGTTCTGTTTGAGCCAATAAAGCCTTCTGTGAATATATGAGCACAGTATGAGAATATTTTATGAGCACAGACATTTATTGGAATAATAGGACAGTTTATAATTTCTCTCCCGGCTCCAATTTCGTGAAATGTACAAGAATCAGTCTGGCAAGCAGAAAAGATCAGTAACCAAACATCTTGAACATCACTGAATATTACCCTGGAGAAGTACCCTGTAAGTGAAACACTAATTCCCTCATTTACTCACAGAGGACTCGCTGTCCCTCACTAGGAAGTCTCCGTCGGCTCCCCTCTCATTCAGCGTGCACTCAGCCTGGTGCCGCGTCACGCTGCCGTAGTACCAGTCCTTCCCAGCGAATCTGCCTGTGTGGGTGGGGCCTGCATGCTGCACAGGATGGACCGTGAAACTGCTGGCCCCTCCTCCTTGTGCCGACCCATCTTTCAGCACTGTCACATAGTTTTTGGGCACGAGGCCCACTTGGCCTTGACTGTTTTTACACCTCCACCACTCGGGGTCATTCTCAGGCTTCTCCAAGACCTCCATGATTTCCCCCTTATCAAAATTCAACTCTTCCTCTGTGGCCGAGCTGAAGGGGTAAAGCGTCTGCACCTTGTGCAACGCTCGTGCGCTCTGCCCATCACCCATACCTGCATCTTCCTCCTCCTCCTCATCCTCCTCCTCCTCCTGGACGTAGTTGGAGGGGAACCACCCGACCCGGCCGTCACCGCAGCGGCCGCGCCACCAGCCGTCACTGCATTTCTCGAGCACCAGCAGACGTGCGCCTTTCGCCAGGCTCAGTTCATCGTCGCGCTCTGCCGTGTACGCAAACTTGGCCACCGCTGCCGTGTGCAGCTCGTAGATGCGCTCTGCCCCTGCTCCGACGCCGTTCGGTGGGCACTCGGCATCCGTGCTCGGCTTCCGCTTGGTCTTACCCAGACCTGCAACGATACGCCATCCATCAGTCAGTTTCAAAAACACAACCGAATTAAAACAACGAGTTGTATTATAGACTGTATATAAGACTAATCATCTTGGTGAGCTTTGATTGGAATATTATCATCAGCTGCTTCGGTCATTTGATATTAAATGCTTGTAGTTTCCAATTATCACCTTATACAACAATATGAGCACTTTCAACAAGTCCAGCACTTTCTCTATGGCGGAATTCTCGAAAACAGGATTTTGAACAAAATTGAGTTTTTCTGCCAGTAATATACTTTCACATATCTACTTTAAAAAAAAAACACACATAGGGGTATATTTTTACCCCCTCAACCACAGTGATTGGGCATCTGTAAGCTCATGTGTGTGGAAGGCGGCAGATGGCGCTTTCCTCGGAGTGTGTTACACTGCCCTGTAAAGCAGTACGAGTAACAGGTCATAAAGATGTGGTCGTCTCAGAGGAAACTCGTATTAGCCTTCACCCTTTCTGGTTGGTACTGTAGCTTTTGAAGATAAGGGAGAACAGGGAACTGGCAGATGAGCAAATTTGGGAGAAAAACATGCATCAAGATATCTAAAATCCAGCTAGCGAAGTGTGATTTCCTCACACAGCGAACGTCAGGCTTTCCTCGTGGACGTTAGCGTGACGAGATCAGTCGGGTGACGAGACAGTGATGAGGCTTGTGATTAAATGCTGCGAGTGACGTTTACCTCAGGTGATGATTCCCATTTTAAACTTGCAGTTCTTTACAATTTCGTTCACACGTTGTTTGTACACAAGTCGTAGATGGGGTCGGGCAGGTGGTAGCTCAGTGTTTCAGACGTTGGACGACTGATCAAAAGGTCATGAATTCAAACCCCATCACCGCCAACCTGCCAGTGTTGGGCCCTTGAGCAAGGCCCTAACCCTCAACTGCTCAGATGTATAAATGAGATAAATGCAAGTCGCTGTGTATTAGCCATAAATGTAGAAGTAGGTGGGACATCTTTCTGTGGAATTGGAATCAATTTTTTCACTTTTCAGATTTTAAATATCTTTAAAAAGGCTGTCATTTTTTAAAACTATATAAAGTAGTAAACATCAAATATTTGACCATGTGAAGGGTTTTGATAAAACACTGGTATCCATTAAAAAATGGATACCACCCCCCTGCCCACTTTATGGCTTTTAGACCAGCGGTTCCCAAACTTTTCCAGGGCAAGGCCACCCAAATGGCATTAACGTTTGACCGAGGCCCCCCTTTAGCAAGATGTCTTTAAAACACATTAAAAATACAGAATTCTGAATATATCCCCCCCCCCCTTTTATTATTAATAATTACATCTTACATCTTTACATTACCTCAGGAATTGATTGTGTGTGTGTGTGGTTGTCGGAGTGAGAAAGAGAAAATGCACTAGAGGGAGGGATGGGCTTGGTGGCTCCGACCAAACTGTTGAGGCCCCGTGGGCGCCCCCTGGTGGCCACTTTGAAAACCACTGTTTTAGACAATTACAAGTATTTCATATTTGATAAACAAATGATTATAAACACGGAAATCTCTCGTCTTAGCAGAAAAACCAAATGAAACGCGGAGGCGTCCGAAATCAAACACGTGACCAGTAATGAGAGAAGCTGAAATTCACAAACTCAGACTGGAGAGTATTCAAGCCCATTGTTACTGCGCAAAACACATACCAGCACCATGCACTGCCAGTCTCCCATAAGCAAACGCATACCATGACGAGCTCTATTTTTAACCAGCAGATTAAGTCAACAAAATAAATCTGACATCCTGTCTGTATTTAGATGTGTCTGAAGAATGTCAGACTTGAGCACTATGTTCTCTCCTGTACACCTGCATCAATCTGTCAAAGCCATGTCTTCTTGAGGAAACGGTGGCAAGTAATCAGCCTTTTATGTGCATGTCTGCACATCCCTCATACGACTAACCACAACACACGCCACAATTCAGTGGCAACATCGCTCTCTTATTTGTGTAAGATACCTGGTTTTTAAGCAGCAAAGACAGAGGGAGGCCAAATTTACAAAATACAGACATTAAATAATAATAATAATAATAATAATAATAATAAT
This sequence comes from Ictalurus punctatus, assembly GCF_001660625.3. Taxonomy (NCBI): domain Eukaryota; kingdom Metazoa; phylum Chordata; class Actinopteri; order Siluriformes; family Ictaluridae; genus Ictalurus; species Ictalurus punctatus. The sequence continues at coordinate 7,727,834 of NC_030427.2, forward strand.
AATAATAATAATAATAATAATAATAATAATAATAATAATAATAATAATACAAAACATCATCTTATACCATATTCCTGCAGTTGACTCTGTAAAAGGTTTTCTTGTGGCAATGCGATCTCAAAATAAAGATGATTTAAGACTCTTCTATATCACATAATATACTTCACACGCAGGCGTTCTAATGGGTTTATTGACTGTGCTCATTTTATACTTTAATACACTTAACACTGAGTGATTGAGTAATCATTGATCACCGATTCATGGACTCATTATCGACTTGTAATTGATGCATCAAAGTGATCCGAGATTAGTCATTGATCACGGACTCATTATTGACTCGTCAGTGACGGATCATTGATCTATGATCATTAATCATTGACTAATCACTGGCTGATCATTGACTCATCAACGATTTGTTGATGATGGCTATGAAATTGATATGTAAAAATGCCTGCGCACTTATCCATTATCCTAAAAACTCTAGTCTTGGTTACTTTAATTTGCACACAGGATGAGAACCAGAAATGAGCTGATTGCAAACGTTAAGTTACGGGTAAAAACGACCGAACTGTTCGGGATGGCTAATGAAGGAATGATTCGATCAGCTCCGCTTGAGTATTTTCAGATAATTGGTTTACAGCGCGTATACTTGGCGTCGAAATGAAGAATCATCTTCGAATGAACAGGTCTGACTATATATTGCTTACTCCACTATTATGGCTCTTTGTTTAGTTTAACAATCGGGACAAAGGTCGTCTCACCTCCTTAGGTACAAACGGAAGCTCTCCTATTCATACTGAATATTCAGGCGGTCCTAAATAATAAAGATATTCATTATACAAAATATTTATTTTTCACAATTGCAGTCTGGTCCTCAAAGTGCAAACTTCATCCAATATTATCATCATCATCATCATCATCACTGCTTATTTATTTATTTATTTATTTATTTATTTATTTTTAAAAAGTAACCTTTAGAACAAAGGCCTGTGTTATACACGAAGACATCGGGTGGATTTAGGGGTCAACGACGCGGCTTTTAACAGGCAACAAAAATAGAAGCTCTAGAGAGCTGTGAGTCATGGAGGTCACCGTTTTCCATACGCTTCAAGCAGTTCACATGAAAGCACAGCAGATGACGACTCACGACATGATGCGTCAAAAGTGTCTCGCGGTGGCTCCAAGACACAGGTCAGGACACGGGTCTGATCCAATTTAGTCTAGATAACTAGGATGTCAAGATCCAAGATGGCAACCCGCTAAATCGGGCAGCCGTGCCACAAGGAATAAACAAGGTGCAATGTAGTATAGAGATGGCTTGGTTTTTTTTTTTTTTTTTAACTCGTCACACTATTTCCACTTTATGCTAATGCTTTTCATTAAGATTCCCTTAACTGACATCGTTCAATGCTTTCGTTAACCCGAACAATCCACGGACTTCAACACTAATACACCATTGACAAAGGAAGTAACACTTGTATTAACTGATGGTTTTTCTTTTAAATAATAAACCGCATAAATCAATCGTCGCGTTATCCGATGCTCTTACCACCGGTTAGTACAACGAATCCCTTGGCGTCTGTGGCCGACTGGCGAGTTCTAATATTTACACCTGCGAACCGGAGCTCGGTTATAAACATTGCCTTCTCATCTCAAAATATGTATCGGGACGTACTTGCATTGTGGCTTTAGTCTAATGGATACGAGAACAATGAAAGGTATTACATAAGACAGGTGGAAATAGGCAGCTTTGAACCGCAATGCTGTTTTGAATGTATATAGATATATTTTTTACCTATATCAAAATTGTTTTATAAGTCTCTGCGGTGTAATTTATTCGAAAGGATTATAGTACTCTCTATTGCGTTCCGTTATAGGATACACAAACTTTGCCACATCAGTATAGCTTAGAAATGTTTACAGACTTTTTTTTTTTAAGGCCTTTATTATGCGAAGATTCAATGTTCGCATAAAAACAGGTGGAATGGAAACCCCACCTGAGGACCTGTGCATCTGCTGTGTTTCGGGTCTCCGAGTCTCACACGCTCCCACGCAGACAAACTGAACAGACGATACTCCGAGGGAGACGGCATGCCTGCTTTGCCTTTGATATAACGAAGTGTTTCAGTGGCGTTTCCCGGAAATACATGTCTGATATACTAGTGTGGTTATCAGAAGGGGATATCCGATTCAATCAGACGTCAGGTTATGGACTCATTTTTAACATGCAACAAAATTAGATCCGACCTCGGACAGCCGTGAGTCATCAAGGTCACTCAATTCCAAACGGTTCTCGTGACTCACGTATTGACTCGTGACTCACTTGTGCCATGTTAATGCAGGGAACGCAGGTAAATCCCCGAAGCTACAACACTGTTGAAACAAGGTGACCTACTTTTCCAAAGAGCAAACATCACGTCAACATACACTCTGATTATCATATTGCACGCGTAATGGTTTTTTAGTTTTTCTCTTCTCCCTCCACCAAAAGTTTTCATCTTACTTTGTGGAATACTTCAGAAATTCCTCTGAGCATTTGTGAGACCACCTGATTCACACCTCCAAGGAACTTCACACACACACACATTATTAAATACTGATTTAAAAATCAATAGGTAAGCAGAGTAAAGACTTGCGCTCTCCGCCAGATGTCTTCACTGACCGAGCCAAAGTTTTTTCCATCCTATACGAGTCCTGATATAAGGGTCACTCAATGTGATTGACATCATTTTCATACTCAAACAAGTCACCGTATCTCTCAACCCAATAAAACCCCGATGGGATATCTCGGAGAGATGCGTCGGGCAGCGCTCTATAGCTCATTCGGCAACAAAACGCACACTGAGGCGATGTCTTTTGGAGGAATGGTGTTCATTCGTCCTGTATACTTCCAGAGAGTTGTAGAATCTAGGCCAAGGCGATTAAAGCTGCTCTGTAAGCTTGTGGTTGATGAACATTGAAGATGAATCTACCTCAAAAATGAAATCAGTAACTACTCCGTGGTTGGTGGAAAAACGAACAAATGACACAATTTTGGTCGGCAGTTCAGCTTTTATTCTTCGGAACGGTACACTCTTTAGAAATACCCAACATTAAAAAAAAATAATAATAATAATTAATTTGACGAGTTAGTGTTTTATAACTTAATTCTGTTGTAGCAAGTATACAATAAAACGGGTGTATTTATAGAAAGGAATCTGATTTCAATCAATTTGATGAAGGGAAATCGCTAGCTAGAACACATCACGTAGCTAAACACACACTTACAAAAAAAATTTTTTAAATAAAGATTTTAAAAAATGATAAATACTTGTGCAGCTAGTGTTAATTATAGAAACCTGGTCAGGAACACATGCAAGGACTATGCAAAGGTGCTTGGATATCACTGTATGTTTTTGAGGTTATTATATCATTTCAGAGCGACAAAAACACATCATTTAGGTATAATTGATTTCTAAAATGTGCTTTGGTTACCCGAAATGCACTAAGGATTTGCTCATTTGTTCAGGATGGAAACTCGCAGAAGCTCCCGTGTGTTGATAAATGAAGCTTTAATTAAATCTGACTCCAGCGTTATCTGAACTATTCAAGTACTGAGGTGACATTGAAATGCCTGCAGGTGAGGTTGGAAAACAGAGCACACGTTCCAGACAGGCCTGCAGAATCCAAGTCATTTCGGTAAAATCCAGGAACTCAAACGACAATCTACCGGACCATTGTTGAGATTATTGTACTTCCAAGTTCTTTCAGTTGAAAGAGGGCGTGGCCATGAGGAAATGCAGTGCATTTGAATCAGTATTTTGAGAACGTTAACCATGAGGTAGGTGTCTGATCATATACTGTGACCAAGTGTGAAACTGCGGCGCTGTAATAACTGCAGTTCGGATGTGTACTGTGTACGTGTTCAGTAATAAAATGTGTTCATTGCTTCTGCAGTACAGTATATATTGTCTAGCTCTTGGAGGTAGAATTTTGATTCAAAACTAGGTTGTGTTTAGACGTGGATACGGTCTTATTATTTGAAACAGGAGAAAAAAAAAATTGATTTCATTGATTCCAATCTAGTCATGTAATATGGAATGGTTTGTTATGTTCTGCTAGAATGCCAGTCGCTGTAGTTCAGAAATCTATACTGGACTTCTGTTTTCTTTTCTTTTTTTTTTCCAGCTTGTATTTGTCTTTTATTTATTCATTTTCATATGGTTCATTTACATGTGATTCATTTACATATGATTCATTTACGTATGATTCATTTTTCATGAGATTAATTTTCATGAGATTCCTATTCAAGTGATACATTTTCATGCGATTCATTTACGCATGATTCATTTACATGTGATTCATTTTCATGAGATTTATATTCAAGTGATACATTTTCATGCGATACATTTTCATGCGATACATTTACACATGATTCATTTACATGTGATTCATTTTCATGAGCTTCACATTCAAGTGATACATTTTCATGTGATTCATTTACTAATTTGCTTCTCTTTAAATCCAGTTTTAGACTGTAATATTACAAAGGTCCTTCCAGATTATTACTTGCCACACGGTATGAGATAACCCCAGTAAAATTGCCTGAATTCTATAATATAATTTGCTCACCATGTTAGGTTTAAATCCTCTAAAAACAGATTCACAATTAAATAATGCTTTCTGTGGTATATGTTGTAAATTTACAGATTTACCCACGTTCTTTCTTTGTTCTGAACTTGCTACAAGTAAGATTCGCCTTTAAAATAATTCAGAATTATGGGTTACAGTTCTGAGAACAGTTTTCAAAACCCTAAATACGAATCTCAAATATTTTTTATTTTATGCAAATGAAGCCAAATGTGAAGTGTCTGAGATTCTCAGGGAAAAAGTAGACGTTTTCTTTTCCTTTATGTTCTACTCAAATTGGCAGATTTCTACATGCTCACACTCAATGCATAGTATATAATATTAATAGAAATGTAGCGTTTTCAGTATCACATGTATTTAAACACAATTACCTCTTTAAGGTTCATCGTCCATTCTGACTTCACTAAACTACGAGGATTGTCAAAAGTACTTTGGTACCAAGTTGTTACTAAAAAGAAAAAAAGTTGACGGTACCAGATTTTCACAAGCACCGAGTACCAGGTCAAAGAGCCACATTTGAGGCAGATCACAAAGGGAACATCAATAATCAAAAACCAATTTGCAAACACTGTAATCGAAGTTTTGCAACAAAAGGAGCAAACACATCTAACCTATCCATCCCTCCATCTTCTATCCCGCTTATCCTTTCTTCAGGGTCACGGGGAAACCTGGAGCCTATCCCAGGCTCTACCGGGCACAAGGCGGGGTACACCCTGGACAGGGTGCCAATACATCTAACCTATGAAAGCACCTTAAAGCCCGACCCCCAGATTTAGGTAAATTTTTGGTTTTCTTATCTATTTAAAATGATCACTGTTAATTTGCGTTTGTTGTGTAGGAGCTCTCAGACGCTCGTTTCCCGCTCTTCGTGCCGTTACTGCTAAATGTGTAAAAAAAAAAAAAAAAAAAAAAAAGCCGCACCCCTAAAATATACGTGCGGATGGATTAACCGCGCCTTCAGGAAGAGCGGCTGGTTTGACCGCAGTATTTATTCAAGGAGTTCAAGCAGGTGAGTTTCAATATGAATGTTGGAGCATAGTTTAATTCCAGTGTTTTATTTATTTATTTATTTATTTATTTATTTATTTATTTGCTTGCTTACTTAAATGGTTAGCATATGCACGTTTGACGCTAACACGGTCAAGAGTCCTTGTTAACAATTTAATGCTTGAACTTTTATCGGGGGAAAACAAATGGGAGGACACGATGGGCTTTACTCATCGCGTTTTGATGAGCTGATCATTTACGTGTTCGAAAACAAGATGTGCAGCTAGCACTGTTCATGTCTTTAATATCAGTCGGTCAGGAAAAACATTTCTACTCTTGGCTGCAGAACTCTAGTAGCTTTAATAAATGATATACAGTGTAAGTATTGAACGCGTCAACATCGTTTTCACTTCCTGTATGAAGAAATTAATGGGCCGCAGTGTTCAGGCGTTCTTCTAAACATATTGTCTTTAAATCTCGTTCAATTGGATTAATCTCTTCATACAGGAAGCGTCTTGAAGCGTCATTACAAACAAAGGCTTCTCCACTAAGTATTAAATACATTTCACTTAACGTGTTCAGTACTTTTTTCCCCGTGTCATTCCTCTTTACTACACGTAACTTCATTTATGAACGTTAATGTTGTGAATTCTTTGTGTGTGTGGATTTATTGAGTTAATACCAAAGTCTGGTGAAAATTTCATGTGAATAACCTCATTGGAAATATGTTTACTGACTAAAATGTTGACACGTTCAGTACTTATCCCCGCCCCACTGTAAGTAAAGGCGGTCTAAATTCATATTCAAATGCTTGCGTCATTTTCCAAGCCCCATACCTCTCTGCATAACTCCGCTCATATCACTCTTCCATTTCCTGTCTCGAACAGATGCAATGCGTTCAATCACTGATTTATTGTCCATGTCCAGAGCAGCCAAGAATGTAGACCTCAGGCTAAGCATCCAATTAGTGTGAAGAGAAAATTATGAATTTATGTGGCACTGTAATGTGTTTGTGCGCGAGTGTGAGCATGTGTGTTCTCGGTGTGTTCTCGGACAGCGGTGTACGGTGTAAATTGCTCCATCACTCACTGAAGTTCGCCTCTCTGTGCTGAAACACCGTCATTGAGTATTAAGTACCCATAAACAGGCACACGATCGACGCCCAGGGTTTCTACGTGCCCCTCCAAGACGTCGTGGATCAAACCCGCATCTTCACAGGACATTTTATTTCTACATTCGACAAAATACAAGCACTCATAACAACTAGACGAGTTTGAAAAAAAAATGATCGCAGTTCACCAATCTACATAACTAAACCCCTGCGATAAAGATTCACATTTACAAGTATGGGCACCTGCAGCAGTACGCCAGCTCTACCTATTCCACCAAAATCCTATCAGATAAGGCAGACACAAATCTCTCTGAGGTCAGACACAAAACAGGATATTTTTAATCTGGATTATGAACTGCGCTGCATTATGTCGTCCAATCCCAGCTTTCAGACAGCTTTGAAACTCCCAGACTCGTGCCTGTTAATCCGGCCTAAAAACCGTTTCATTACAGGTGACGACATGGCCCATCAATCCCTCGTCCACTTTGTGCGATTAAAAGAGCTCGGTAATGAATTCTGCTTTACAATAAGACCCATCTCGATCAGTTCAGCCTCCTACGCACTCTTCATCTTAAAAAGGTCCTTCAAGGGCAACACCACCCTGATTCTACAGAGACACGTCTAATGAAGACTTTCATTAAGCGAGATGATGACGAATAATGAACGGCGATTAAAAAAACGAACAACAGTTGCTGTGCAGGTAATTGACCAATCAATAAAGCTTACCCAGGGTGTCCTTGAGGTTCTTCACCAGCGAGCCCTTCTTCAGACTGTTTTTCCTCTCCACGTAGTTGGACGGCACATAGCCTGTGCGGTTGGCAGCGTTGCGGACACGCCACCACGTTTTTGAGTCGTCTAGGAGCCACAGGCGTTCGTTCTTCCGGATGTCGAGTTCCTGCTCCTGCTGTGCCGAGTAGTCCCACTTGGCGATCACGATCACCTCTTCTGACATCTTTCATGGAGTCACGCTAAAAAAAAAACGAAGAACTACGGTTCATTCCAGTGAATAGTACATAGGAACGCTATTTGCACACACACACACACACACTACTGCATTAATTACCTAGAGTATGAACAATAAATAAGAATATGAAATGCTAAAGAGCCCATGTGTCCCTTGCCATCTTGCACCATGCTGGCCATCTAGCGCTCCTGCCAGCCTGGGTAATTGACCATGGATGGGCAGCGACAGAGAATTGGGAGTCCTGCCAGCTTGAGGTAAGCTCATCTAGCCAGAAAATCACTTGCTTAGTTATGCCACGTTTAGACTACAGTCCCACACCTAAAACAGCTCCCTTATTAAAGATTTTCCCAGTTCCACTAAAATACTGTAACTTATTTAACAGTTATAAAAGCTCAAACAGTGAGGCGGGTTTGCACGTAAAAACACTGAAGCTTGGGAAAAGGGATACCATGGCCAGAAAAGGAGAAAGTGAATGAGAAAGCAGAATGCGAGGGAGAGAGGAACAGATGAACCAAATGCTTCTAACAAGAGCTGGCTGATTGAGACGAGGCAATAGTGTGTGATGGGGCTGTGACAATCCACTTCCTGCCTCAGGGATTCTTACTCGCACTGCTACCCAATCACTCTGACAGAAGCCATACCCACAACAACCACTGGGGAATAGCAGGTACAGCGGTCACTGCAGGGTGTTCTGGGAGAATACCATGCCATCCATCATACTGCACACAAATCATGGCCACTTCACAGCCTGGCTCTCCATCCCCATCGCTCCTCTCTCTCTTACAGTTGGCCCAGTACAGCAGATAATTTACCAGACACAGAGCATCATGCCAATGCTGAAGCAGGCCTGCAGGATTATGAGCTTTTGGGTAACAATCGTCACAGACGATTGTATTTTAACCATGCACACAGGGTTCACAGGGTTCCTACTGATATTTACATTTAAAGTTCATGTGTAGTGTGTAACATTGTAATTTGAGGGCTCTGAGTGGCGCACCAGAAAAGCGTTCGGCCGGTCGTCGGGAGACCGCGAGTTCGAACCCCAGCAATGCCACAGCCATCCATGACCAAGGAAGCAAAATCGTCCGTGCTCTCCGGATTCAGTACAACGGCACTCTTGCTCATGTGATTTCGTTTAAGTGAAATTTGTTGGCAACTATCATCATCATCGATTTATTTATTTTTTTTAATCGATCAGTTAATGCAGCCCTAACGCCAAGTGTCGAGCGTTGTATAATGGTTGTATCGGGAAGTGCAGTGAATAATTTCAGACAGGGCGGAATGATTTTCTCCGAGATGAGCATCCGAGACTACATTCACATTCTCAAGAGTGAAATCGACCTGAAACTTTTCTCCATTTAGGCTGAGGTGCACCATTCACAAATGAAAGCAGACGAAATACAAAAGGAAATGGCTTTTTCCTGCCTCTCCGATTTGCTGTAATGGTTGTGCTTACACAAATGAGCTTTTGTTTGGGGAAACTTTTTCCCCAGAACGGGCATCTCTGAAAAATCTCTATGTACAGCACGTGCTATTAGACTAGTGTGATGGCACAAGTAAGTGAACAGAAAGAAAGAAGTCACTAGAGATAAGTTCCGTTGACTCCCATCGACTAATACAAATAAGGGATTAACACATGCGCAAATATTAGCATAATTTCCTGTTGGGAATGTTTCAAATTAAACTTTTGTGATATAAATATTTAACCAATGGCTGACTTGCTGTAAAAATTTAAATCTTGTTTTATTAGAAAAAAAAAAAAAAAAAATTGTTTGCTGGTTCCATCACAAATTTAAAAAAAAAACAAAAAACTGTGTACTGCAAGTTTTCTTTTGTTTGTCTTCCTTAATGCGTCCATTGCCTATTGATGACAAAAACGGTTGCTGCAATGTCAATATAGTTTGCAAAATGATTTACAAATTTTAAAAAATATTTTAAATTGTGCAGTGCAGTGAAACCTCTATGTATCAGTTCTGGTGCAACCACTTAATCATCAATTAAAGAGTCACATGATCTCACTATAAATACATGCCCATTCCTGGAAGGTCCCAAAGAGCACACCTAAACAAACATCACAACGACGACCATCACAAGAAGCTATCAAAACAAGCCCAGAACAAAGTTCAGGAAATGTATAAATCAGGGTTTGATTTAAAAAAAAACAAACAAAAAAACAAACTTAAACATAACTTTGTTAAATAAATAGATAAATATTAACTGATCATTATTAAATCCACCCGAATTCTATACCGCTTATCCTTCCGTCAGGGTCACGGGGAACCTGGAGCCTATCCCAGGGAGCATCGGACACGAGGCGGGGTACACCCTGGACAGGGTGCCAGTCATTATTAAATCCATTAGTTTAAAAAAATTAAAAAATGGAACGGATACGTCACGACTCTGCCTAAAGAACGTCGTCATCCACAAGTGTGTGAACGGGTAAGGAGGCCAATAGTCAGAGAAACAACCCAGAGGTCACAATAAAAAAATGTATGGATGTACCTGGAGGAATCATTATCTCGAATGGGAGAACCATATCCAGGACACTCGATAAAGCCCAGAGCGTCAGGAAAAACAACTACTATTGAAAAACCCATTTGAAATCCCACTTGTGGTTTGCCCGAACATGGCAGGGACTCAAGAGACACCAAATCTGAACATGTAGTACATCCGGCTGACGCCGCTCATAACCCTGAGAACGCCGTCGTGTTGTGGCGATGCAGGTGAATTACTGTTAGAGAACGTGAGCAAAGAATTTACTGAAATGAAACTACACAACGTGTTTGTTTTTTGCTTAAAAAAAAAAAAGCTGCTGTTGTTTCACCATCTCCACAGTGATGCCGGCCGGTGGTAGCATTGTGTAGTGTGGAAACTTTATCAGCAGGGACTAGGAATCTGGCCAGGGTTGATGATCAAATATACAGTAGATGTCATTATTGTAAAGAATTAATCAAAGAAACGCTCCTTCCTCCTCAGTCTCACTACTGCTCAACAAGTGTTTTTAAGTCATATATATATTATTTATTATTTATTTATTTATTTACTTGCTGATAAGATTGCCGATGGAGTACCTACAACGAACACCCCGGCCTGTCCCGTCCATCTTCTCTCTCTCATACAGTCTACAACGCGCACAGGGCCTATGGGAACCATCTCTGACCTTGTTCTTTCATTCAAGGCAGATGTTTCGGTTTTAGCCCACAGCCACCCATAATCACCCTCGCAGCTGGAAAACATGATCGGGCCGAGGGCACGAGAGAGCAGTTTCGTTTCCGCAAACAAGAATCCCACGATGTTCCGCCAGCTCGCGCCGGGAGCTGTTAAGCAGACATTAAAACACACATGGAAGCACATCCAAGAAACGATCCTCTCACACTATCCCCTTCTCTTCATCTCAACGTCCTCGTTCATTTAGCGCCTCATCCAATAGGATACAGGGAGAACGGTGCTGTGAGCTGCTTTATCGCCTAACGGAAAAGGGGAAAAACCTGAGTAAGCGTTTTTCTAACTTTTTTTTTTTTTTTTTAACCGTTTTACACGAAGTGCCATGTGAACCAAAGCTTGTATGAAAGTAGGCAAGTCTCGCTCAGAGATGCTCAAGTGTCCGTCAGATATCAGCTTGAGGATATCTGTATACTATAATAACCAAGACTTACTGATCCTCCTTATCCTCATTGCTCTCATGTGAAAATGAACTCCTTCAGTCTTGGTCTCCGATGTGAAAGAACGAATACGCAGAATGAAAGGACAACCGGATTATTTCAGTCTGACTCTGATTTCGCGTTCAAGAAAAATTGTACTGAAGGAGATTTCATGTACTTTCCATGTACTTGTTTTAACTGTAAACCTGACATCTGTACTCAGGTGTATACTACAAATTCTCCTTCCTCATGCTTGTTTAAAGGAGAAGAAAAAAACCCCAGCCTTTAATAAGTAAGCTTTAGAGAATGTCACTGTGCAACAATTTATAAGCCAATAATCCAGTGCATGGAGGACATTACTTTGAGAAGCAACCAAAAAATAATCCATCCATACATCAATCTTCTATACCGCTTTATCCTTTTCAGGGTCACGGGGAACCTGGAGTCTATCCCAGGGAGCATGGGGCACAAGGCGGGGTACACCCTGGACGGGGTGCCAATCCATCGCAGGGCACTATCACACACCCATTCATACACTACGGACACTTTGGACACGCCAATCAGCCTACCATGCATGTCTTTGGACTGGGGGAGGAAACCGGAGTACCCGGAGGAAACCCCCGCAGCACGGGGAGAACATGCGAACTCCGCACACACAGGGCCACGGTGGGAATCGAACCCCCGACCCTGGAGGCGTGAGGCGAACGCGCTAACCCCTTTCCCGACACCAAATCTCAAAGCCTAATCGGCCAATAACTTGCTACAGTCTGTATTGGATATATCTTATTACATTTTACACACAGTGTGGTTAAACTCTCAAATCTGATTGGTCAGAAGAATGAATTTCCTGTACAACGGCAAGGCTCAGACAGTAAAGTTCCAGCTGTAACGCGAATGTTGGGTTTATATTAACGCGCTCATTCTAATACGTTATCGTTTGGACTAGTACGGCGGACACGTCACATAATCGAAGACTGAATAAATAAACGGGGTTGTTTAACAAAGAAAAACACGATCGTTGACGTGGTGGAGTTTTTCCCGTTAGGAGACGGTTGTGTAACATTTATGTCAGGCGTCTCGAGTGTAGGCGCTTCGGAACAGTCACAGCGCTTTGCAAAGCTTCCCAGCACAGGAAAGTCTTCAGGACAGAAGAGTAAAGGAGAGGTGAGGGAACGGTTTAGGGAAGTATTAACACCCATTCTACGACATTAAATCGAACTATAAGCTGCACGATGTGTCATTTGCTGATAAATGAACATTGTGATCGCGGTGTTATAAACATCGTGACATGCCGGACCGTATCACGGCACGGTTCCCTACGCATTAGCGACCACTTCTCCGCCGTGTCGTTGGGTTTCCAGGTAACCAAAACAACTGGACAGCACGTCGGTGCTTTTACGGGTCCTGAAGGGTTTGCTAATAGATCTATAATCTGTCCAGCCCTGAGCATAATACAATTTAGTTAGATGACTGTCTGCGAGACCACATTTGTCACAGGTGTGGGATGTCAGTATCAGAGCACGGTTATATTTCTAACAATTTATCCAACAGTACATAAACCTGACCAAACATTACATTACAAAATTAGACAAGTTTGTCAGCAAGTCCATTAGCACTGAGGTTCTAGGCTGAAGGTTTTAAGGTGCCACATCGTTCTCTAATCTTACATGATCAGGTCTGCATAACACTCCAATTAGAGAGAGAGAGAGAGATTGAGAGAGAGAGAGAGAGATTGAGAGAGAGAGAGATTGAGAGAGAGAGAGATTCAAGTCTGGTCTTAATATCAGTGGTGTCAGTTTTCAGTACTTTTAGCCAGACTGATCCATGTGACTCGAGCCCCCTTGCGACCCAGTTGCTGGGAAAGGCTTAACCCGGAGGCAAGAGAGGAAGAGGGCAAGAACGAGGGAGTGAGAAAGCGAGAGAGCACAAGAGAAACAGACTGCACCGGAGAGAAGACGACAGATAGGAATGCGTGGAGCAGACACACAGGAAGTTAGAGACATGAACCATCTGATCCTGACAGAGTGACAGAGGAAGAAGGGAAAGTGAAGGAAGGAGTGTCGCACTTCTGACATCTTGACTCTGTCAAAGCCTCTTGTTTGTCAAATTCTAAAAATATACTTTATTCCCCTCACTCCCATTGCTAGAAGCAGGTCACTCCAATTCTGAAAACATTTATATTTTTACAGATCTGAACATACAGGAGAATGCAAGTTTTAATACCAGCCATCAAAAAGTTCTCCGTGTCCTTCCTTGGAGCACGTTTGGTAGGTACTAATCACTGCATACCAGGAACAACGCACAAGACCTGCCGTTTTGGACATGCTCTGACCAGGTCGTCTAGCCATCACAATTCGGCCCTCGTCAAAGTCGCTCAGATCCTTACGCTTGCCCATTTTTCCTGCTTCCAACACGTCAACTTCCAGAACGGACTGTTCACTTGCTGCTTAATAGATCCCACCCGTTATCAGGTGCCACGGTAATGAGATACTCGATGCTATTCACGTCACCTGAGAGTGATTTTAATGTCATGGCTGACTGATCACTTGAACAAATCGCAAACGTTCTGGAACGACATCCTCTGGACTGATCAGACCGAAGTGTAGATATCCGTCATACACAGCGCCATGCTTGGCGAAAAACCAAACACAACCTATCGCCATAAACACCTCATACCATCTGTCAAGCATGGTGCTGGATTGTTTTGCAGCCACAGGACCTTGGAATCTCGCATTCATTGAGACAACGATGAACTCCACTTTATATCAGAATCTTCTCGAGATAAATGCGAGGCCATCTTTCCGGCGGCTTAAGCTGGGCCAAAATGGCGTCATGATCCCAAGCACGCCAGCAAATCAACATCTCAAGGGCTAAAGAAGAAAAAATGTAGGTGGTGGAATGACCAAGTCAAAGTACAGACCTCAACCCCATTGGGATGTCGACGCGGGATCTTAAGAGGAGCTATGCACAAACAAATGTTGTGAAGAAGAGTACGCCAAAATTTCTCCAAAACTCTGAGAGAGACTGATAAACTCCTAGAGAAAACATTTACTTTAAGTTATTGTTGTTAAACGTGGTTCTACATGGTACTGAATTATAGGGTGTACTTAATTTTTCCCACCTGCTTTCTGAATGTTGGTTCACTTCTAGTTCTCCGCTACTGTCCCCCCCCAGGAAGAAATAAATCCGTCTACTGTCTCTGGCAAACTTTTCAAATAATGCCGCTGTCTGACATCTGACTGAAAACCCAAACCAATTCCACCTTGCAGAGCACGCGTGGACACTTTCCCTCGTGTTCTGAGACAATTTTCCAACCCTTTTAGGGCCTTCCAGACTTATTTGCACTTACGGTTAGATTTCTTTCCCCTCTTTGTCTGTGGATTTAAAATCACCACCTAGTGGAATGACACCAACAGAAGTAACTCTGCGGCTGGATAGGAGAATAGAACAACTTTAAATAAATAAATAAATAAATAAATAAAAGTACCTACTTATTTGTGATCAGGATTGTCCGTGTTATATCGGCTAGCCCTACCCTACTGTACCCAACAGCCTGGTAGGGTGCTTGGTAACAATCCCTGGTGGGACTGGAGAAAATGGAGCAAACATAAAACACCCTCATTAATCCTTCACTGACAGACATTATGTTAAATACACACCAAGCCTGTCTGAACCACAGATATACAAGACAAGACAAGTAAATACTGCAAGCCAGATCTGTGTCTTGCTAATAGGCTAACGCTTACAACTATAGTCAACATACTCCAGGACATGATAAGAGAAAGAAGAAGAGGATAAAAAATGTAAATAAATAAATAAATAAATAACACACCTGCTGTACCTGAACCTTCTTCAGTTACACGTCTGTAAACGTCAGCCTCTTTATACATAGTACTGTAAGCAAGAATGTTAAGAATAATTTAAAAAAATTCCATTTCCAAAAAAAGGTATATGACTAAACTGCTATGAGAAACGTACAAGCTTGACTGCAATTCTGCTTGGAATCTTCTCGCAAGATGGTGCCGAAATAACAAAGCGGTGAGACGGGAACTATTTCCCTCTCTGTTGAAGATTTTGCCGTTTGTTGTATTTCACACATTTTGTTCGGCTTCAAAAATCAGCCAGTGCCATCTGCAGACTACAAACAATGGCACACAAATCCCTGCATTCTGCTGTGTGTGTGTGTGGGGGGTATTTAAAATTGTGCCAAAAAAAACAAAAAAAAAAAACAACCGTCATTTACACACATCTAACTTGACTGCCATTATAGAGCTACTGCAGAGCAGGTAATGCCACAAACCAGTGAGAAACGCTCATCACACTTTAGTGTGTGCTGAGAACAGAATAAAACACAGCAGTACATACTGGATTTTCCATCCATCCATCTTCTATACCGCTTACTCCTTTTCAGGGTCACGGGGGAACCTGGAGTCTATCCCAGGGAGCATGGGGCACAAGGCGGGGTACACCCTGGACAGGGTGCCAGTCCATCACAGGGCACAATCACATACACACTCACACACCCATTCATACACTACGGACACTTTGGACACGCCAATCAGACTACCATGCATGTGTTTGTACTGGGGGAGGAAACCGGAGTACCCGGAGGAAACCCCCGCAGCACGGGGAGAACATGCAAACTCCGCACACACAGGGACACGGTGGGAATCGAACCCCCGACCCTGGAGGCGTGAGGCGAACGTGCTATGAAACAAAAATAAACATTCGTCAAAACACCCTGAAAACATCCCATGTTTGGGGACACACTAATGTTCAAGGTGGTCTCTGCAAACAAAAACGAGTCAATCATTAACACAGCTTGTATGAGTGAGCACCTGAAGCACCTGTGGTACTTTGTTAAGGCAAGCTGACTAGCATTAACGTAACTACTAATAAAACAGAATGTAACCGCATTATAGATGGCAAAGTGGCCGATATGATTACAGCTCTGAACATCTGCTGTTTGATGTTTTGGCTCTGATGAAAATCTTTGTTTGCACAAAAAGACTGGGAACCCATGTCTTATTTGCTGTTAAAAAACTGGGCTGATTACTTTCTAGCCCCGACTGTAGATTCCTGAAGGCTAGAGGTCAACCGATAGTGGATTTTACTGTTACCAGTAGCTAAGCTAGGCAGTACCTGCCCATAACTGATAACAAAATAAAATTGATACTTAAACACATAAAACTTAAAAGTAAAACATTTCTGAACTTTATTACAAAAAAATTAAAACAGTACTGACTGCACCATGAAAAAATGTACTGTACTTTTTAAAATGAAAATGATGTAAATATTAATATATTAGCTATTAATAAATATAAGCATAAATAAAGATATACACCCAAAAAAACACTTCAAACAGCACAACAAAATTTGTCAGCGAAAGTTTTTATTTCGCCTCTAGAGGCCGTTCTCATACGGTCTAATGATGACGGCGCACCCTTCTCAGCCGCTCTGGCAACGGATGCAACCGGGGAAAACTATCAAGTGTGGACTTTTAGCTCCAGCAAACGGTGATCAGTGCCGATTAATCAGCAAAACCGATCAATCGGTCAACCTCGACTGTAGGCTATCGTTGACCGTCAGGTGATTCCAGAGAGAGGAACACTCCCTAGATTTCATGTGCACTGGGGATGATTTATTTAAGCCTGCTTCAACACATCCAGAGAACATCATGAGCAGTGATTAAGAAAAGCATTTGTTCATCATTTGGCATGAGATATTTTTTTTACCTCTACCATTGTTCTACTACAGGAAGTCCCAAATGTCTCCATACATAGGAGAAATTAACACTTTTTAGCAGAATGTAAGATTATTTTAAAAAATAATCATCCCCTACATGATTCATCTCTTCCACTCATGATGAACTTCGGTTAACATATGCGGTGTTATGAGACTTTTCGGACACCCTGTATTTACTAACTGACTACTACTATTGACTATTTAGTCCTCGAACGAGGACAACAGCAGAGGATGAGAATTGGGTATTTTAAATGGTGAGCTCTTTGTACATTTTGTATTGTGCCGGTCATCTCATATTAAATTATTAGAGAGATTTCCTACCCTGCTTAGTGCTTAGTATGTTCGCCTCACACCTCCAGGGTCGGGGGTTCGATGTTTGCATGTTCTCCCCGTGCTGCGGGGGTTTCCTCCGGGTACTCCGGTTTCCTCCCCCAGTCCAAAGACATGCACGGTAGTCTGATTGGCGTGTCCAAAGTGTCCGTAGTGTATGAATGGGTGTGTGAGTGTGTGTGTGATTGTGCCCTGCGATGTATTGGCACCCTGTCCAGGGTGTACCCCGCCTTGTGCCTCATGCTCCCTGGGATAGGCTCCAGGTTCCCCCGTGACCCTGAAAAGGATAAGCGGCTTCATGAGAGAGATTTCATACCGCTCATATCAAAATGCGTTGTATTTTCTCTTTCTTTACTACACACGAGAGACCAAACGTTCTCCTCCGTGTTTAGCTCATCCGGTCATCCTAAGCCCTCTCTCACAAATCCCAGAAGCCCCAGCTGTAGTGTCACAGCGCTCAGATATCGTGTTTCCCAGAAGCTAGAAACCACAGGAGCAACCATCTCTCCGGCATCTGTATCAAACATCAATCATGGGTGTTTTTTTTTTTTTTTTAAAACGCCAAAATTCACAAAGCACACCTGACAGAGTGAGGAAGACAGAGAGAGATGAACGAACGCAGAAATCATCAGAAGAGAACGAGAAAGCGATAGCTGAAGAGATTCTTCTAAACCAACACAGGGGGAAAGCGATAAACGAAGCCTGCTGCTCTGTGCTTAGTATTTGAGTCACACGCAGCTGTCAGAAGAATTCAGCTCTATTTGCCTTCAGCAGGAAAGTGATCTTTTTCCCTTTTGTTCGCTACAGATATAAATAACTCCAAGTTAGTCATTAGGCGCTCTCCACGCTATACGCCGGTTTAATTGCCTCCATTTGTCGCTCATCTATCTTCAATACTGACAAACATCTCCTTACATTGCACAAAAGTAATCCAGTGCAGAATCACGTCATTAGAAACCTCACCCGATTCATGATGCCGAGCAGCGTCCGACTGTCCTCTGCGATTAGCGAGTCTGTATCACTTTAATACTCCCGATACATTACTGACTAACTGAACATGATTGGTCATAACTTGCTCTCTAGGTGTTTGGTTTTAAAATGACCCAAACGTCCGCTTGTAGTGAGACGCGACAAATTTAGCCTAATAAACGGTCATCTCAGTCAGAAAGCTTGCCGTTAATGCATCACACGTGTTATTCAATACTAATTCGCCTCCGAGTGCTTACTAGCAATAAAACAAACAATGCTAACTTAACCAGTCGTGAATATAGCGTAGGCGAATTTGATCCATTAAACATGTGCTAGGAAAATATACAGTGGGGTCAAAACGCCTGAGAGCGCTAGTGAAAATGCAATTCTGCATGAATTTCTCATTTAATAGAACAATTTAATCATTAGAAATTATATTACAGACAGCAACTTGAGTGAAAAGTTGAGTCTTTGAAATAATTACATTATTTATTTGTTTTTTGAAGAGTTTCCTAATATTTGTTTTGTCCGCATTTTTGCTTTAATGACCGTGCACTCGGCACGGACTCCACGAGGTTTGTGCAAAACTTCATGATCCGTTTCGGATCCAATCCGTCTGGGGGTCGTCTGAACGCATAGCTGCAATAGAAGAGATTAGACATGAGGGAAATCAGACCTTTTGTACGAAGCAGTTAACATGGTCAATGCTTACATTTAAATAGGGACCTAGAAACGGTGCGGGATCTTGAACATTACATTTTCAAGATACTGAAAGTTTATTTTCTTTGTTAAAAATAGCAAGAAATCCGAAAACCCTGTTTATTTCCAATTATAAATAATAATAATAATCATCATCCTGTTCAAAAGTTTACACCCCCCTGGCTCTTAATGCATAGTGTTGCCTTCCTGAGCATCAGTGAATGTTTTCACCTTATATAATAGTCGTGTACGAGATGGATCTCAACATCATATAGCCGCTGCTGGAAAAGGGTGAAATATGCAGAATATGATGGAAAAGCACAGAACGTGCAGGACGTGGAGGATTTTTCTGAAGAACAGCGGGAAGTTTAACTGCTCAGGACAAACAAGGGACTCGTGATCAACTCTCACAAAACATAAACACAGCCGCTGATCGTCCAGGTAACGACGCAGTATTAAGAATCGAGGGTGTGTAAACTTTAGAACGGGGTAATTTTTATAAATTCAGCGATTATCTTGTCTGGTGGATTATATGTAAACATCTGTTATGTGAAATAGCTTATTCAGGACAGGACTAAATGAAAATCAACATGGGATTATTATGATCATTCTTATTTTGTTAACAGTATTAAGATCTTGCAGATTCTGCAATAGATTGTGTACAACTAATTATATATATAAAAATATATATATATAAATATAAAATCAATGCCATGTGGCATGGAGGCGATCAGCCTGTGGCACTGCTGAGGTGTTCTGGAAGCCCAGGATACTTTGATAGCGGCCTTCAGCTCGTCCGTATTGTTGGGTCAGGTGTCTCTCATAGATTCTCTATGGGGCTCAAGTCAGGCGCGTTTTTTTTGTTTGTTTGTTTCTTACATTTGTCAAAGCACCATACGCAAAAAAATAGGTCATGATCGAAATTCCCATTTCATTAATAATCTTGCAGATATACATACCCAACATTTCATTCTCCATTGGCTATCCATATACGCATATATATAAAAGAATGAAACCAAATGCTAGGTTCTAATGGAAACCTAACCATTACGTTAACTAACCGAAAGCGGCCAAACTGACTCAACCCAGCGGCTGGGTTATGTAAATAATCCAGCATGTGGTTCACACCCTCACAACTCAATCTATTCCCGAACACAGTTATCATAACGCTTAATTATCCACAAGCTCAACAGCCAATCAGACACTCACAGGGAGGTCCCTCTGTCCTAAACCAAGAATGCAAATACAGAGGAAAAGCTTTCAGGAGAAAGCTTCCTTAACAACCCACATGACCGCCACCGGTCCTTACAGAAAGTCTCAGCCAAATTTTTGTCCACCTCACCATCTAAACTTTGCGCATTCAGAACGCCAGCAGGATGATTTAATATACAGTCAGAGCAGACAGCTCAAAAATGATTGTTTCAGATGTTTCAGTACCTGGAATCCAAATCTTCCCCTCTGGTTACTTGCTCCTCACCCTGCCACCCTGTTCATTTCCATATTTTTGATCAGAAGTTCCTCAGAAGTGTCAGTCTCAGTCAAGGTCATTAAAACACCGCTCACATCCACAATGCTTTGTCTACGGTTTTGATTTATATTTTTATTCTCGGTCAAAGGTCGCCTGTCGAACTTTACAAGCTAAAAGTTTTGGATTTTTTTTTTTTTTTTTTTAAATTAAACAAAAAAGCTTTTATACTTTCACAAAACTGAAATTAAGACAGATTATAAAATCACGTCAAGCTAACGGTTTCACATTATTTAGGAAATTAATAAGGCACAGAACAAAGCTGGGAGAGATGACGATATGATCTTGAGATCATGATAAATTATGCCAATACGCCTTTCCAAGATATTGTGAATATCCTTTTATCATTTTTGTAATGAATAAATAAATAAATAAATAGTATACACAGTGCCCTCCGCTAATATTGGCACCATTGGTGAATGTGAGCAAAGAAGGCTGTGAATAATCGTCTTTATTGTTTAACCTTTTTGATAGAAAACTGAAAATAAAAAAATAAACTTTTTTTTTTTTTAAATATAGGTGTGCAACAATTATCAGCACCCCTATGAATTCATATGAGGAAAAAAATAATCCCCAATGATATTTTACTTTTTTTTTAGTACACCTGGGTGACTAGGAACAGGAAATTCTTCAACCATGATTTCCTGTTTCAGAGGGAAGGTACGAGATAACACATAGGCCAAATTCCCTTAGCCATTCATAACAATGGGTAAGATCAAGGAATGTAGCTGTGATGTGCGGCGAAAGGTTGTTGAGCATTTTGGGCACACCCAAAATGGGGTGTGGCTATAAAAAAATAAATAAATAAAAAATAGAAAGAGCTTTGAAAATGCCCGTTTCCACCATCAGGGCAATAATTAAGAAGTTCCAGTCAACTGGAAGTGTTATGAATCGACCTGGAATTGGACGTGTGTCTATATCGTCTCAACGCACTGTGAAGAGGACGGTTCGAGTGGGCAAAAAATCTCCAGGGATCACAGCTGGAGAACTGCAGAAGTTATTTGCGTCTCAAGGTCAGAAAGTCTCCAAAACTACAATCTGAAGACACCGACATCACCACAAGGTGTTTGGAAGGGTTTCAAGAAAACAAGCCTCTACTCTCATCCAAAAACAAACTCGAGCGTCTTCAGCTTGCCAGACACTACTGGAACTTCACATGGGATCGGGTTCTATGGTCAGATGAAACCAAAATAGAGCTTTTTGGTAATAAACACAGAGGTGGTTTTGGAGCACACAGAGAGGTAGACATATGGAAAGTACCTCATGTCCACGGTTAAATATGGAGGAGGATCTTTAATGTTTTGGTGCTGTTTTCTGCAAGAGGACCTGATATATTGTTAGGATACATGGCATCATGGACTCCATCAAATATCAACAGATATTAAATGAAAACCTGACTGCCTCTGCCAGAAAGATTCAAATGGGCCGTGGTTGGATCTTCCAGCAGGACAATGATCCAAAACATCATCAAAATCAACACAGAAATGCTTTACTGACCACAACATCAAGATCCTGATCCTGCCATGACCATCCCAGTCCCCTGACCTGAACCCCATAGAACACCTGTGGGGTGAACTGAAGAGGAGAGTCCACCAGCGTGGACCTCGAAATGTGAAGGATCTGGAGAGGTTCTGTATGGAGGAACGGTCTCAGATCCCTCGCCATGTGTTCTCCAACCTCATCAGGCGTTACAGGATAAGACTCAGAGCTGCTATCTTGGCAAAGAAAGTTAGCACAATGTATTGACTAAAAGGATGCCAATAATTGTGGCACACCTATATTTAACAAAACATATTTTGGGGGGTAAACTTGTTTGATATCCATGAGAGCAGAGTATTTTTGTGAATTTTTTTGAACAAAATATAAAAAGTTTTCCACTGCCTTTTTTGCTCATATTTACCAAGGGTGCCGATATTACTGGAGGGCCCTGTATACACACACATACACCCTGCACTTGAAGTCGGTCAGCTCATTTGTTTCTTTCCAGACAGGGTGTGAAGATACGGGATAAATACATTTTCTGGTATTCACCAATGCTCACAAATTTATCTAGCCTATTTCACTACCACTTGTCAGGAGAAGCCAGATTTCCGGCTTCTCAGGGTTAATCTGGGTAAATCGTGAAGACTGCCATTGTACAGCCACAAGGAAGTTAACAAACATAAGATAAAACAAAGGCAACCGGAATAAACACAAAATACAGTTTCGAAATTATAACATTATTTACTGAAGCAAAAAACATTATTCAATACCAACAGGGCCGGTGTGAAAATGTATTTGCGACCATGGTTACTAATTCCCCAAATCTATGAAACTGCATTCGTAATGGGGTTCAGCTGGACTAGACCTGATTACTGCAAACCCTGCTCAATCTAATCAACACTTAAATAGTACTTTAACAAAAAAAAGAAATTCCAGAAATGATGAGGAAGAAGGTGATTGAAACGCATCAGTCTGGGAAGGGTTACAAGGCTATTTCAAATGCTCTGGGACTCTAAAGGATGACAGCGAGAGTCGTTATCTGCAAATGGAAAAACTCTGCACAGTAGTGAAACTTCCCAGAAGTGGACGACCTTCCAAAAGTCCTCCAAGAGCACAGCGATGACTCATCCAGGAAGTCACAAAAGAGTCAAGGACAACATCAAAGGAACTACAGACCTCTCTTGCATCAATACCTTTAGAGCATTTGGCTGATGCCCTTATCCCGAGTGACTTACATTTACTTGTTACTTCATTCATACATCTGAGCAGTTGAGGGTTAAGGGCCTTGCTCAAGGGACCAACAGTGGCAGCTTGGCGGTGCTGGGGTTTGAACTCACAACCTTCCGATCAGTCTCCCAACATCTTAACCACCAAGATACCATTGCCGAACAATGGACCAAAGTGCAGCAAAGGGAGGGAATGTCAGAAACGGGATTTGAACCCATGCTTCCAGGGGAGATTTTTGTTTGTTTGTTTTTTATTGCCATGTGAGCTTCTATGGCTATTTCCATGGCGAGAAATGTCTAAGGAACTCTATATAAGGTTTTTAAAATCTATTTTTCCTAAAAACTCTAAAATTGCATTAGGTATGACTTTGTTAAAAAAAAAAAAAAAAAAATTCCAGAGTTTTGACTGAATAAAAAATATTTTTCACGGGGTTAAAAGCAGTAGAGTCAAATAAAACATGTTTAAAGGATCATGAATTCTGGCAGAATTCATACTGATACTAAAAATGAGTCATCCTGGAGTGACCGAATCAAAAGCGGGTGTAGACAATCTAGTCCCAGAGATTTGAAAACAGAGAACAGTGTGTCAACAATAGGGCTGATTTCATGGAGTTTCATGGTGCATTGGTCCCCACTCAGTTTGCCATTCGTTGTTAATATACGAGTTTATTAAGGGTTTCAGGGCAGTAGGAGCTATTCCTCCAGGTAAGACTGCAACCTGAATGCAGTGCCTTAGACCGCTCAGTCATCCTGACACACACAATAAAGGTCACTGTTCATGACTCCACTATCAGAAGGACACTGGGCAAAAATGGCGTCCATGGAAGAGTGGCGAGGTGAAAACCACTGCTAATCCAGAAAAACATTAAGGCTCGTCTGAATTTTGCCAAAACACACCTTGATCCTCAAACCTTTTGGGAGAATGTTCTGTGGATTGATGAGGTGAAAGTGGAAGTGTTTGGAAGACAGGAGTCCTGTTACTGTATCTGGCATAAACCAAACACAGAATTCCACAAAAAGATCATCAAATCTACAGTAAAGCATGGTGGAGGGAGTGTGATGGTGTGGGGATGCTTTACTGATTCAGAGCCTGGGCAACTTGCAGTAATTGAGGGAAACATGAATTCTCTCTACCAGAAAATCCTAAGGGAGAACGTCCAGTCCGTAAGTTGAAACTCAAGCGCGACTGGATTATACAGTAAGACAACGATCCAAAGCATAGGAGTAAATCCTAATCCTGGAAGTAAGTGAAAGATCTCCAGTTATCGGAAGCGTTTGGTTGCAGTTACTGCTGCTAAAGGTGGCACAACCAGATTTTAAGTTTAAGGGGGCAATTACTTCTTCACATTGATGACAGGTGTTGGATACCTTTTTTTGCTTCAAAAAAAATAAATAAAAAACTGTAGAGTGTGTTTACTCAGGTTGCCTTTCTTTTATGTTGTATTTAATTTGAACATCTGGAACTATTTAGTATGAGATATACACAAAAACAGAAGAAATTTAGGATGGGGCAAATACTTTTTCCACAGTATTGTGTGTGTGTGTGTGTGTGTGTGTGTGTGTGTGTGTGTGTATGTATGTATGTATGTATGTATGTATGTATGTATGTATGTATATATATATATATATATATATATATATATATATATATATATATATATATATATATATATATATATATATATATATATATATATATATATATATATATATATATTTTTAAACAGCCACAAGAAGCAAAACAATATCTGGGTCGTATCAGATTTATCCGAACATAATATCCGATATCCGTTTTCATATCGCATTCGCGATCCGGACCGTTATCTCCACGTCGTGGGAATGACGCAGCACTATATTAAATGAGCGTCGGATTTGAGATGCGGAGAGCCAGTGAAAACAGACCAGGTCAATGAAAGGAGTTTAAAAAGGCAACCAAAAGGCTCTGTATAATAACACTGTACACACTAAATGCCAAACACTAATACTGATGAGCAAGTCATTCAGGGTGGATTTTCCCTTTAACGTGAAAGGCAACACAAAGCATCAGTATAAACACACACACACACACACACACACACACAAAGCTCACTAAGACACTAAAAACATCATCAGATTTCAATTCCGGAAAATATACCTGTTATGAGGCTACAGTATCTATCATCACAGTTAATTGATCTGGCTAGATGGAGCCCTGGAGCATTGAAATGTAGGTTAATGCTATAGTGGACATCTGTTGGGATGAAAGAATTCCCAACACAGGTGATGCTGAGGTATTAGCTGCACAGAAACATCTAGTATTGCAAGTTACATTCAAGTAGGGAAAGAATGAGGGTTGTTTTGTACAGGGAGAGTCATGGGTGTGTGTCTGTTCTCATAGCATTGCCTAAAGGAGGAATGCGAATGCCAAGGATCGTCTGATGGTATTGTAAAACATAAATGGCATGATTCACACTCGGGGATGATTTGTAGTTTCCCAGCTATGTAGACTAGTTACACAGTCAAGAATGTAGGAAAACAGCTGTTCTGCAACGTCTAAGAAAAAAAAATGGCGTTGGCTCTGGGTCTTCTGCCATGTATTAATCCATAACCGGACTTACAGTGAAGCAAACACGGCTGTGAATATTCCCCTCAGGCGCTGGGGCTCAGAAAATCAACTAAAATTGTTATAGAATTGTTCCGATAATGTTTGTAGATCGAATTGCTTTTCTCTCCGAACAGTTCAATAGTGACGGTGTGTAGTGGCCTATTTCTGTTGAACGTGAAAGGCAACGTCAAACACACAATCGCAAAAACATTAATGTTTCAGATTCTTTTTTTTCTTCTTTTTTTTACCCACAGTAATTTTTTTTATACTTGATAAAAGTATGCACTTAAATTTCTCAGTATTTCCACAAAATGTTAAGTATTGGAGAAAAGAGAGAGAAAAAAGAGCATAGCAACAAAGTTAATGACTTTTCAGCAGAAATTAATGACCCACTGTACCCAACTGGGAGCAATCACTGGTCCCAATTGTTCCAAACTACTCCTCACTAGTCCCTCATTGTTCCACTATCCCAGATCACCATTGTTCCCACTGACCAACCAGTGGTCGCCACTGCTGCCAACAACCAATCACTGATCACCGTTGTTCTCAACAACTAATCACTGTTCCACCATTGTTCCCACTGACCAACCACTGATCGCCATTGTTCTCAATAACCAATCACTGATCACCATTGTTCTCAACAACTAATCACTGTTCCACCATTGTTCCAAATGACTAACCACTGGTTCCCATTGTTCCTAACCAATCACAACTGTTGCCAGATTACCATTACTGATCACTATTGTTGGTCACACACACACACACACACTTTGTTCTATGTTTTAAACTTTCTTCTAGGCTATATTTACAAGTAATAAAGGAGAGGTCTTCCTTCCATAACTGTTTCCTCCATGTCTAACTCGGTGACTCCTCTAATCAAGTTATGTTCTATTCCCAGGATGCATTTGTGTTTGTGGCCCTGTTTTTATACCTAGATGGTGACCATATGTCCCCACAAGGATAGGAATATTTGGCAGTTTTGACCTTGTTGGTTAATTATTATTATTATTATTATTATTATTATAATATATTTTTTAAAAACCAAAAATAAATAAATAAATCCAGCTTTTATTTTAAATAAAGAAAGAAAAGACCCAAAAGGTCTGCGTTTGGTTACCAATGTTAAGGTTACGGATAGATTCAGGTGTAGCATAGCATTATTTAGCTGCATTAATAATTATGTCAGTGGAAGGTCCTTACAAGGATAGTCAGACAAATGTGTGTGTACGAGTCAGAAAGCACAAAAGCAGCATGTAGTTACTTCCTGTGCTTACAAAGGAGAGATTAGGCTCGCACAGTACGTTACACCAGGATAAATTGTAACAGACCAAGCAGGTAATTAATAAAATACACGAAAATACACACATTCATCTTTCCTAAAGAATTACTACAACACATGAATATACACACATCATTAGTCATCAGGAGGATACGAGCAAACTGAAATGGAAAAGGTTTGTACTGGACATTAATCGCTGTGACTGATGACGCAGGAGAATAAAGATGGCCGCATCACTGAACAAACGGATCTCCTGCATAGAGGCTCTGTATCTAGATGCAGAACAAATAAGGGTGTACCCTACCCAGGATAATTACTTAAGATCTCTCAAACATTAAGTCATGATTGACTTTCCATTAAAAGTTCCAGTAAAACTTCAATAGGAACCGTGGCAGCTTTCCCCAACTAACGGAAATGACTGTAACTAGTCATCTAAATCACTTCATATAAATAGATTTGACAAAGAAAAATATGGGAAATTGGACAAAAGGTATGCAAGGAGAAAGAAGAAAAACACGCCGAAACTGAAAACCGTGAACTCCGTGGCAAAAGTTTAACATGGTCTTCAAATCAACAGCGTTCTTTCTTAACACTTTCCTAAGCTTCCTCCGCACTAATCATGGTTTATGAGTTCTCGCTTATGCTCCGCAAATGTACGCTCACCATTCGGTCACAAACCTCTCGTGTGGGCGGGGCTCAACAGCGATTTACTCTCATTGGCTGGTGAGATTTGGATCGACAGCTCGAGTGTCCAGCTGAGGAGGAGGAGGAGGAGGATGAACAATGCTCCATATCGCTTCTGAGAACTCATCTTGAAAAAAATAGTCATATGAGACGATCCAAACCTCAAGTATTAATTACTAATATACTGGTCATATACAAATATTAATAACTAATATATTGACTAAGCAAGAAAGGAAGTAAATAAGTAATTTCCATTACACACCGCACACAATATAACTAGACCGAGAACCGAGAATTCGTGCCACTGAAGTCTCCTGGAAGTACTTCCTGGTCGATCCGAATCTCACTAGCCAATGAGAGTAAATTGCTATTAAGTCCGCCCACACGAGAGGCGGTACGGGCAAACATTTATAATCACAGAATCTGTAGATATTGGCACTCTGTGCAGGGTGTACCCCGCCTTGAGCCCGATGCTTCCTGGGATAGACTCCAGGTTCCCCGTGACCCTGAAAAGGATAAAGCGGTATAAAAGATGGATGGATGGATGGACAGTTCACCTTTTAGCAAACCACCCCTCCCCTGAATGAACATTAATGGTCACTAAAGTAAATATATATATATATATATATATATATACACACACACACACACACACACACACACACACACACACACACACACACACACACACACGTTGTCCGTAATAGACGCTAACACTTGTCCTCCTCCACAAACTGCAGGCAAGCAAAACCTGTTCTGTTTCGAAATCATAAAATACCGAGGCATGAGCCAATCACAGCTCAGCGGGCAGCTCCAATGCGGCACATTTTTCTCATTTCTAAAAATAAATGCATACCTTTTTGTATAGACATCGGTATATTCTAAATGCCGCTGGGTGTGGACTGCAACTGATTATTTAAGCTACACTGTTAAGCTACAGACTACAATGTCAGTTAGGTTTTCCAACCAACAAGATTTTTGTCACCTCATCACATGCATTTGAGTCCTAACTGACGGATGATGGACTCGGAGGTGAGAGTACATGAAAAGTTGCCGAAATAAAAGGCAGTATAAGCGGTTTTTAGGTACTACGCAACACCAGTGTATATACAGCAGTAGAAAATCCCAAATATAACCCCCCACCCACCCTACACCAATCATTACTTCAGTTCATCGGTCTGTCGTGTGGTGTTTGCATTCTGTGTGAATTATGTTTAATGTCTTGCTTTCTTATGTAAAAGTATTCCAAGAACAAAATGAATACCACCAATTAATACCATTAAAAGCATAAATAAATAGATAAAAAAAAATTCAGACTAAATATGAATAGATTACCCATTTCATTCATCTTTGTGCTGAGGTTCTTGTTTTAAGATGTTCTGGAGTCCAAGCTGTGTCTTTAATAAAGAGCATGAGCATGGCTGGCCTAATCACTGATGATGATGAGTCTTTATTGGTCAGAGATACACTACAGCACAGTGAAATTCTTTTCTTCTTCACGGTCAGAAAGCCATGATACAGCGCCCCCTGGAGCAGAAAGGGTTAAGGGCCTTACTCAAGGGCAGGACTAGGGGCTTGAACCCCCGACCTTCCGATCAGTAACCCAGTACATTTTCTTTCACAAGCAGCTCTCTTTCGTTTTCTGTTCTTCCCGGTAACATGACAAGCTGTGTAAAAGCAAAGAAGAAGAAAATGAGAGAGAGAGAGAGAGATAACAGGAGCTTATCTCATGGATGTTTCATAACCCCATTATTTGCTTATAACAGCATGGGTCATGGTGTTTTCCTGTTTACATAAAGAGTGTGTTGACAACGGGATCCTTGATTCTATATACAGTCACCAACTGTGCTCTTCTTCCTCATCAAGGCTGGATATTAAAATCATAGAACATCAGTTAAACATTTTAAAGACCTGAAGCTGGTTCAAATATTTACAAATGGTATCCTGAGCCACGACTGACAAGGGTAACCACTCTCTCGGAGTAGTACGACATGTCACAAACCCTCACGCAAGCCAGAAATCCTTCAAAACAAACAAGAACATATACTACATCATGTAAAATATTGGTAATGCCATCACACAAGACTTGCCCATTTATAGAGTGATATCGTTTCTGTTAACATATTAGTCTTTTGGGCCTCTTCACAGCTCACAGCCATTATCCTGATGCTGATCTCCTCAACACTGCAGATACACAGAAACTAACTCTTCTTTTCAGTGACTACGTTTACACGGACAGCAGTAATGTAATTATTGAGCTTACTCTGAGTAAGATAATAATGTGATTACGGTGTGTACACGAGTCGCTTTTAGAATACTCCTGTCATGTACCCGTTTTACATGTTCGAGAACATAGTTCGATTAACGGCACGCGTCATTACGTCACCGTGCCACGCCGTCCGACGTCCCTCCAGAATTTCACGTATCGACATACAGTTGGTCTTCATTATGGGACCGTATACACTTTCGGGTGTTTTTATTCAATTTTTTTACGAATGCTTTAAGCGCAGTTAATTATCTGTCGTGCTGTACGTGCAAAAAGACGACTGCTTGAAGCCGTGGGCTGCGTCCCAAACCGCGTACTTACCGTCTATATAGTAGCCGAGATACGTGTATTTCAGCTACTACAGGCCTATAGTAGGCGAGTACGCGGTTTGGGACGCAGCCGTGCTCTCTCTTTTGCCGTAAAACGCTCGAGCGCTGCCGTGTGTGATCGTGTCCTGTCGCAGAATGCGGTGAAAACTCTCACACGGTGTTAACAGTGTGATTAAGGTGTGTACACGTCTGTAATACACGTCCATAATGCGACTAAAACAGGAATACTCCACACGTCTTAATTCGATTCGTGTTTACTTCGAGTATGACGTTAATCGGATTAAGGTCATTAAAAATGGCTGTTTACATGCCGGTTTCTTAATCAGAGCATCGTCTTAATCGGGTTAATAGGGGATTATTGTTGTCCGTGTAAATGCACTGAATGAAGACTGGATTTGCCCAGATGAAAACGTAACCAGTTTATTTAATTGCTGCCAATCTGAAACCTCCCATTAGAGCCTGGAAACTCCCAGTTGCACTACAACTATAGGTAAAGTGCTATGGTTCAATATCACGTCTACACTTT
Source organism: Ictalurus punctatus (assembly GCF_001660625.3). Lineage (NCBI taxonomy): Eukaryota > Metazoa > Chordata > Actinopteri > Siluriformes > Ictaluridae > Ictalurus > Ictalurus punctatus. Next base: position 7,758,810 of record NC_030427.2, read on the forward strand.
CCTGATACAAAAGAGCTCAACTGCCATCTTGAAAAGCACATTCCGGCACAATTTGTGATTTCTCTGCTCAGAGACACCTGATTCAACTCACTAGTTAATTACCCAGCATACTAGTAAGTGCCACTTAAGGCTTTCAAGTGAATCCCTCATAGCTCTAAAGGTAATTGCAAATGATTCAAAACCTCTTCCCCCTTTATGCAGCTGTATGTTCTCGGCAAGTCACTTGTGTATTTTTAGCCGATCACTCAGTAAAACCTCTTTACAGAGTGAACTGCAGCTACCTTAAAATGTGCTCATGGCTAAGCAAATTACAAAATCACAGTGGCTCCTATTCATCAACGCTGCATCAGTTAAATCTGATTGTAAAACAAGCGCATACAAATTCCACCTACAGTTTCCTTGTTCAACAATTTAATCTTTGGCATCTGTGAGGTCAAACCTGTGTCTGGTTGGAGTGCATGTAAATTTGAGCGGAATATTTTAACTACCCGAAATTTATATTTAATGATGAGTGTATATATTATATAATGTTAAACTTACATATATGCTTATATATAAACAAATGTTACACTTCAGAAAGTCATCATTTACACCTCCATACATTTTTTAATTGATTTGAAATAGTACTCATTCGGTTTGTACAGGATTTCAACAGATTTTTTTTTTGTGATCGGTGCAGGCGAAAAAATGCTCGATTTTGCTGCTGCTATTTTGTGCATGTGCAGAAAATCTGTGGTAATTTTTCACAATCGCAAGCTCCTCTGAATAATATTGCAGAGTTTGCTTGATTTTCCATTCATTTCTGCGATCGCAAAATTGCAAAATCCTGGAGGGAGTGACTAATTATCTCTTTTGATGTTGCCTTATTATTGCAAAAACGGCAAGAAGTGCCAATCGAGGTACGCTGGGGCAGGACTCACGCTGCCCCATGCTCACTTTATGAACATTTTCAGTGAGTGAAGGAGGAGAAGCGGACAGTTTCAGGGTGGCCAGCAAAAATACTCCACAACCATCAAGATCATTCAGCGTATAATCTAAATTAAACAGAATAAATTTCTGTAAAAGAAAAAAAAAAAAAAAAAAAAACGTAAAGTGTCTATAATGTACAGAACCGTTTGTATTGAGACAAACGGAGTTACCGACTCCCAAACGAAGGAACCGATTTTGAACAGCTGAATCGAGTCGTTAGTGATTCCAGACTTTACTTCCTGTACTAACTTACATCGGTTTGTAACAAAAAGCCCCGCTTCTGCTCTTCATCCGCGACTCGCGAACAGACGGAGCTGAAACTCATTATGGTAGTGGGCGTTTCCTTTTTGGCACACGCTGACAGCGGTAAGACCAATCACAACCGACTGGGACATCTGACCAATCAGAGCAGAGTATGCTCTCTGAAAGGAGTTTAGAATGAATCCTTCAGAATGGATCACTGAACGAGTCGTTTGTGACACAGCAGGAAAAAAAAAAAGGTTAATGCTGCAGTTTAAATTATGAGCACATTAAAGTGTTTTTTTTTTACCTTGGATGCATGTAAATCTATTGTACGAGACCTTTAAAAAATCCGGCCCGTTTCAAAACCATAACAGGTGCGCTTTAATAGGCAGGAGCTGGTTTCCATGCAGCTGAAGCGGATTCATCACTTGTACACAAATCTCAGCTCGGGTTGTGCTTGTTCCTACACAACTTTGATGTCCTTAAAATAGCTGTATCTGTTGTATAGTCATACAAGTGGGCAAAAATGTCTCACAACCTGAAAAAATTTGCAATTTAGAAATGGAACGGTTTCCAGAGCTGCTATATACCAACAAGCCAACCCCCAGCGCAAAAATGTCAACACTCTTCCTCTTGACAGATTTAAATTTTATGGTCTAGATCGGACGGCATAACCACACACTACTCTCCCTGTCTACCACACACACACACATACACATTACTCATAGATCCTACAAGATATGGAGTAAACCTCCTCCTGTATCTCACACACAATTTCACAGGCTGACGAGTCTAATTTGCCGAAAATGAGTTGCAAGGAAGCAGATTGAGTGAGGAGAGATAAAGCTCATGTGACTGAATGCTCAAAAGGAATGATCTTTTTCACAATTAGACACTGGGAGGTATAAAGAGCTGAGGCTTTGTGAGTGACGGCTCGATTCAAAACGACTCGGCACAACCGCCGACCTTTTCTCTGTAGGAGAAATACGCTCAGAAGGAAACGGTGTACAGCAGACATGTAAATCGAAGATGCGTCGATATGCAAAGTCAAAATCTGGCAAAACCGAGGAAGGAAAGAGGACCAGTTCCAGGAAGGAAGTCGGCCAAAGCAGATTAAAGAATCCAACAAATAAATCGGTGGCGGATTCGAAACCTGGAGGCTCCCGAAAAGAAGCGACAACACGAACTGCAAATCAAACACAGCCTCACACATAACTCAACAGTACATTATATACACCCCACGACATGCTAACAGAAGCTTCCTCTGCCCACAAGCTCGCAATATACACCAACCTTTGAAATAGAAAGGGCAGCACAGATTTTCACACTGCACAGCAGGGCTGTCAAAACAAATCTCACTATCCAAATCCTATTCAAATTGACGACAAAACAAAAAGAGAACACTTCCAGATGTTTAAGATCTCGTGTTAGGCAACTAAAAGAAAAACAAGTCTAAATCAGGTTACTCTAAAAAGTCAAAGAAATCCCTACTGTTACAACTAGTAGATGGAAAATAAAAGACATGTGACTCCCGGACACTGTGTGGAAACTGGATTCCATCAGATAAACGATCAGATTCACTTCCCATGAGTGCAGCATAAAATTCCTGCTAATTTTATACCCAATTAATATCTGAATGCATTGGAAAACTAGCTGTTTTCTAGCTAAGTAACCGAAATTTGGTTGCAATTTTAAAAGATATTTGACAGCCCTACTTAATATTAACTAAGCATACGGTGAAGATTAACTTTCAATGTACAACTCGACAGATTCCATTTTGTGGAATTAATACCTTCAGTACCAACAGCTAGAGGCCAAATGGATCCAAGTGCTTCTAAAGGAACCAGCTAAACATAAAAGGCATACAACTGAACATGATCGTGACTTTCTTGAAGTCATTTGTTGCAAAAGAGGAAATATAATTTCTTAAAATACTGACATTAACGTTGGAATCCAATAAAACATACAGTCCCGTCCAAACGTATAGAAACAGCAAGGCCAATTCTTTTGTTTGTGCTTTACACTAAAGGTGTATTTGTTTTGAGATAGAACACCAACATGAGATGATAGATCAGAATCTCAGCTTTCGTTTCCTGATGTTTACATCTAGATGTGTTAACTTGGAACATGACAGCTTTTGTTTGAACCCACCCATTTTTCAAGTGATCGGAAACATTGGAACATGTGACTGACAGGTGTTTCTTATTGTCCAGGTGTACCCTGTTAGATTGACTGTTTAAACAATGAATAGCTCCAAATGTCTACTCTTGGTTTGAGCCCTGTGTTTTGCCTATGAAGACTGAATTTGCTGTTAAAAAGGATCACCAACATGAAGACCAGAGAGCTGTCCATGGGAGAAAACAGGGCAGGGGTGAGCGATCACAATCCACCGTTCACAGATGACTTTAAGAGCAGAAATACGGAGGCGATACCACAAGACGCAAACCACTCATCAGCAATAAGAATCAGAACTGGCAAAGAAATACAGAGATGAGCCAGAAAAGTTCTGGAACCAAGATTCTAACCAAATAAAGGCTCCGATTCAAACATACAAGCTCTTCGGTCAAGTACGATGGAGGTAGTGTCATGGCTTGGGCTTGCATGGCTACTTTTGGAATGGTTCACAAATCTTTACGGACACTCTACAGACACATTCTGTCGGCCAATTTACAGATAAAGGCATCCAATCTAAATTTAGAGGGGACTTCATCATGCAAGACAATGATCCAAAACATACTGCTGACACAAGAAAGGACTTCATCAGGTGGGAAAAGTGGAAGGTTTTAGGCTGGAAAAGTCAACCACCAGACCTTAACCCAAATGAGCATGCATTTCACCTCCTGAAGAGGAGACTGAAGGGAGGTGGCCCCCACTCGCCCTTGCAAAAAAAAACCCAAAACAACTTAAATAAGCTGCAAGCCTGGACAAGCATCACGAAAGAAAAATGCAACAGTTTGGTGAGGTCAGTGGGTCACAGGCTTGATGCAGCTATTGCATAAGGAATATAAAATCAAATATTAAACAATTTGTTCCAATACTTTTGCGCACCAAATGTGCCATATTTTAAGTTGCTTAATACATGTGGATGTAAATATCAGGAAATGAAAGCTGAAATTCTGATCTACCGTCTGATATTCATCTTTTGATCTCAAACCCAAATGTCTTCAGGGTATAGCAAAAATAAAAGAACCGGCCTTGCTGTTCCAATACATTTCACAGGGGACTTTATACTCCAGTACAGACAAACTGCAGGACTCAATGCTTTTACTTGCATTTCTTGTTGAAAATCCTCACAGTCCGACAGAAATATCCATCCATCCATCCATCTTTTACACCGCTTTATCCTTTTCAGGGTCACGGGGGAACCTGGAGCCTATCCCAGGGAGCATCGGGCACAAGGCGGGGTACACCCTGGACAGGGCGCCAATCCATCGCAGGGCATCTGACAGAATTATTATTTTGGTACGATCACTCACCACCTGAAGAGGTGGCAACACTGCGTCTCCATGAGTCTTTTGACTGTAATAAATCTCGGCAAAGCTCTTCCAATTAGCTAGCAAATAAAGTAGGTTAGCCTAAAGGCTTTCTACAGTGTTTCCATTATGCTCTGGACTTACCACCTACAAAGCAAAACCGAATAGCATGAACTGGATCCTTTGATTTGGGATTTGGGATGTTATATGAGATTTGGTTCGTTACGCAAGACCGCAAGTCTCAAAACCCTTAGGAATGTCAGAATTCACCTGCCAGTGGCAGAGATAACTGGCCACAGGTTCAGGCTGGTATGTCTCAAAGATATACTACGCACTACATAATCTACCCTATGTAATATGTAGTACCTGATCTTTGTAGGATATTAATATCTCCAATTGAACTTGAACATTCTAACATGTACTAAACAGAAGCGGGAACCAAAAAAAAAAAACAAAAACACCACGATTCATTGCATCAGCTGACATTTTTCCAATCTTCAATTGTACAGTATCGGTGAGCCTGTGTTCATTTTAGTCTCCGATTCCTTTCTTTGACTGCCCAGAGTGGAACTCGGTAGAATGTTTTGAGATGCTTTTCTGCTCACCGGCTCTTTCGAGAGTGATTTATTTGAGTTCCTGTCAGTTCAAACCAGTCTGGCCATTCTCCTGTGACTTCTCAGGGTGGTTCCTCCAGCAGAATTGCCACTCAAACATGCATACAATGTTCCACTATAACCGAACTGTAAAACTAATCCACTTTAAAGTGTTATTAAAAAGCATATACTTGCAATGTCGAGGCCAATCTGAAAATAATAATAATAATAATAATAATAATAGCAGAGAAAGGTAAAAGCAGTCATTCCGTGCTGAAAGTAAGGCTATACCTCGAGAGGCGCTGTGCCTGTGTCTTTACACACGGGGTTTACTCGGCGTTTACGTTTGCCGTCTCGGGGACGTGGAATACCTCAGCTGTGAAGATGAGCTTGCTGACCTTCAAGCCGATTCTGTGTCAAAGGACTATTTCCACAAGAACGGATACAAAAAGCTTTGGATTGTAAAAGGACACGCTGTTGCACCCAGACTGGCCAAACACGCAGCTACAAGGGTCATTCTACCATTCAGCACTACAGTATGTACCTGTCTGAGACGGCCTTCAGCGCGCTTGGAACAATAACAAAAGCCTGTAACAGGCTCGATGTCCACCAGGTAATAGGCTGGCTGTCACTAGCATCACATCTGACATCCCATCCCTGCTCAGAGCTATGCAGGCCCAAGGTGGCCATTAGTTTTTTTTAAGGAACTTATTTGTTATTATTTTTCATAACACATACATTATAGCTGTGTCCACATGATGTGTCTGTAACTGCCCCTCTCCAGTTAATTGGTCTGACGGAGATGCAGGACAGAGCTACATGGGTGCTGTTAATCACATATTACGCTGATAATGAATCATTATTACTCTTTTTGTAACAATGTGTAGGCCTAAAGTTAATTATACACAAAGATATATATATATAATTGATGTAACTATAATTGATGCAAAAAAAAAAACTATAATTGATGTAAATCAAGATTAGGAATGAATCACTTTATTCTCGTGGTGTGTGCTGGGTAATGGGGAGACACAAAGGTTGGGAACCCCTGCTCCAGCCTATCATCAGTGTCACTTGTGCACCGCTCTCCGCCGGATATTTTTGGTCAATGGACCGCTTTTGACCCAGCAGAGGTCTCAGCTGCACCAAGAATGGTCCATTATCCAAATAACACGGTCAGTGGTGGTGTTTTTCCATCGGCGACGGGGGCCGAGGAGAACTGACGAATTGTGTGCAGTAGAAGATGGGCTGTAGTGAATGGTTATATACCTACAAAGTTACTGTTAGGGTAGGTAGCTGAGAAAATGGCCGATGTAAATGTTTATGAAATAGGCATATATGAATTTTTAAAGATAAATAAATAGGCATATATTACTAAAAAAAAAAATAAAAAAAAACCTGTTTGCTAGCAGTTCGCTAGCCAGCTAGCTGTTTGGAGTCAGGATGCATTTTCAGATCACATACTCATGTACTTTTTAATAATATATGGGGGGGGGATCTCTGTGACTTGAACCATGGCATGGCTGTTGGTGCCAGATGGGTTGGTCGGAATATTTCAGAAACTGCTGATCTCCTGGGATTTTCTCACACACACACACACACACACACACACACACACACACACACACACAACAACAGTCTCTAAGAGTGTACACAGAATGGTGCGATAAACAAAAAACACAGAGGGAGCGACAGTTCTGTGAGTGGAAAACGCCTTGTTGATGAAAGGTCAGAGGAAAATGGCCAGATTGGTTTGAAAAGCCACTCTTTACATCCGTGGTGAGCAGAAAAGCACCTCGGCATGCGTAAAACATCAAACCTCGAGGTGGATGGACTACAACAGCATAGGTTCCACTTCGGTCAACCAAGAACAGGAATCAGAAGCTATCATGGGCACGGACTCATTCGAAACTGGACAGATCAAGACTTGAACACAAGTTCTCCAAAACCATGTAAGAGACTTACAAACTAGGTATTTGGCCCCTGGTGAGCGTGAGTCTGGGAGCAGGCTTTATCGAATACATTTTTCAAATTGTTCCATAACTGTCCCAAAGCAGGAACTGGCATCCTCCCTGAATCTTTTCTAACCGAGAATTGTTTATTCAGAGGCGTTCCAGTACTTCAACAAAACTGCCTTTTGAAATAAATGAGGAGCAACACATGGCTTTCCGTTCAGTTTAATAGGCCTACAATTTGTCCCTCTCGCTGAAACTTCCAGCAGTGTCTATTTTTAGTAAGCGTCATTCTTTTTCCTGGCACCGAGTACGCACGCTAGCCTGATTAAATATTGAGGCGCTATTTTCCCCAGATGGTTAATAAAAGATGCATCAGCCACACATGCTGAGCAGCTCATCACTCCACAAGCCGGCTAATGGATTCACATGGTGTATGGATTTCTACGGAGTGGGAATGCAGATACACTATGAGAACGTGTACAGTCATGGCGGTTTTGTATCATTTGATCCGATTCCCCTGTAACTTAGTTGATTTCTTGACAAAAGGGCTGGTAAAATACAACCTCGGGTCCACCTGAACGCCGACCCGACATTCTTCTACCTAGCCGGCTCAGGTCCCCGGTTACGTTGTTCGCATTTTGTCGACGTTAAAATCGTCGTTTAAAAATTTCGTTTTTCTTTGTAAGTAATCTTCCAGTAACTTTGCCCACATTTAAATGGTCTCTGTGAACGTGTACTCTCACAAGTGCAAAAATAGACATGACGTCACATTTCACCTCGCCCTCTCCCACACCCACAAATAGTTACACAGATACGATGTAGACAAACGAGTCGGCTACTGACTAGCATGTAGCTACACTAGCAGGGTTTTCACCGTCTCTGCCTCCTCTCATGTGGTTGCCAGTCGTGTTGCATGAGGTAAATATTCATCCATAAATGCCTGAAGGCTAGCATCTAGATCTCATGCATTACTTCCGATCGAAACAATGGGCAAAACCAAACAAACCGTCCCATCCTGATCACGTCTACACCGTTCTACTGGGGAACTCAGAATGGCAGCTAAATCAACACACTATCTTGTATAGGTGTCTGAAGCCACATGGAGCATATTAGGTTAAGGGTTAAAAACCCTTATTAAATCAATCCTTACAAACTGTTTCTCACTTCCGTCCTTTTTACCCATCTTACTGAATCATTGGCTACTTTCATACATCCTTTATGTGATGAATTCGATCGTGCATGAAGAATGTCGTATTGTCTTAAACAATCGGGGTTTATATGCGTCTTAAGTTTCCATTTTCAACCGATTTAAAAAAACGTTCAACGTTATGACAATACGATCGTTGATCTTTAATAACGACGCGATCGTGTCCTCGTGTTGTCGATTACTTTACGGGCTCATATCTGCAGCGATGGAGTTCCTGTGGCTGTGACGTTCGTTCGCCTGGCTTCAATCAGCCGGGAAAGGCTGCCGGAATGTAGCAGAGGACGTGTGCCTGTACGTTTCTTCATGTTCTCACTTACTGTAGTTTTACAGAACGGAAAGGTTAGGTCACTGGCCATCAGCATCATAACTTACCAGAAAGCCACAGCGGTCCCATACACCAGTCACGTACGTTCCTGCTTATTGCTGACTGTAGCCATTGCCATTTCCTCAAGGGCATGTTTAGGAGTAAGTGTTTTTTTTTTTTTTTTTTAAACCCCTACTAACCTATCTTGAGATGTATAATAAATAAATAAATAAATAAAGCTGCTTTTTCAGAGGACGGATTGTGAGTTTGATTACATTTGCATGTTAATTACAGCTTGTGCGATACAATAGGTAGTTCATAACAAAAAGCTTACTTTAATATGCATTCTGTTGAAATCGTTCAATATTCATGGATCGAATGATACAATATACCATATCGTTGCGCCCCTATTTTCAGGAGGTCCTCAATATGGAGCTGCTTCAGTGCACCCAGTTACACTAGTGCGTTTTCGTTTTGAGACGCATAACTGTTGCTACGGTTACGCCCGTCGTCTACACTACTCCGGCGTTTTCGAACCCTCGAAGATGGAGACTTTTGGAAATGCCGAAGACCCCGTTTTAGTTTGAAAACTCCGGGTTCAGCTTCGCCCACATCCGCCCCACTGATTTGGCCTTCTGGATCATTGCATATCCTTCCCTGATTCGTCAAGCCGTACCACATGACCATTACGCTACTTTGATTGTATACACAACAACACGGAGACTGAACCGCAAGCTCTGCGCTACCTACACGCGCACGAGGCGAGCTACGATTAGAGAAAATCGCCAACAAATCTCATTTCAAGCATAGTAATCCCTACATGGAGCGCCGGTTTGTCGTGCCTGCCGGAGTTTAGCAACCAGCTTCCTGTTTACACTCGCATACGCGTATCCAGTGCGCATGAATGCTCATACGTACGTATTCGGTCGTGTAGTCTGGACGGAGATCGTTTCTGAAACGCGGCGGAAACGCCAGTGCGGACGAGGATCGTTTTCATTTTGAGACGCCGCTTTAAAACAGAAACGCACTAGTGTGAACACGGCCTCAGAGCAATGCCACGTTTGCAGTGGGATCAATTAACCCAGGGAAAAGTGGTCACAACGTTTCCAGCAGGACACACCTCCCCGCCTCAACCAGCCAATCAGGTTGACCTACAGCACTGTAGATTTGCATTAAGCTTTCGAAGGAATACACATCAGTTCATCAGTGCACTGCTGCACATCAGACTTACCCAGAAACCCCCTCTCTGTGCCGCAACATAAGTGCGCCTTAACACAGAAGTATAAACCAGTCTTTGCACATCCCTGTGAAAGAGTGATGCACATTTTCAGGATACTACTGCATTTAATTGGAGACAATATATGAGCCCATCTACAGGCCTAGCCGGTTGAAAACACTATTCAGATGATATTTATCTCTAGTAGCATCAAAGCTTTAAATAAAACTATGCACGTGCTGATATAATACTTAAGCAACAGCGTTTCGGAATTTTCTATAACAGGACGGCTGTGACAGCAGCGCGGGCTGAAATTTAAATGACGAGTTTATATCAGTGTGACCTGATAGTATCTAATAGTTACTTATAGAGATGCACCGAAGTATCGGCCGGTAAAGTCTATTCTTCACGCTAGTGGTTTAAAAACATCAGACGATCGGGGCCGATTATACCCTGTCAATCAAAAGAGGGCGGGAAAACACATGGATTGCGTGCTGTGTGTAAAGATGATGACAAAACTGCAGTCTGTAATCTCTGTAACGTCTGCGCTGATAAAATTTTACACGGGACGCTGCAGCAGTGAAGCGCGAGTTTCGGCGTACAGTCCGAGTTATTCTTTTGCCGCGCTGCTCGCACTAAATTAAAACACCAGTACACTCATGAAAGATTCCAATGAAGAGGAGTTGACAAAAATATACACACACAGATAGATAGAGCACAGAAAAATATATTTGTAGAGTGGTATATTTCATATCCAGTTCGTGTTAATATATAAAAGTTGATATTATATATGAGCAGTTTGATGTTCATGATGGAGTAGAGATGCCTGTGTGTGTGGAGAGTGAACGTGAGACTAACACGAGGTTTTTTACAATTCAGTCGATGTTAATACGAATGAATAACATTCAATAAGTTAAGAATCTTACTTTGATCTTCAGAATTGAGTTTGTGTTCATGTTAATGAGAGGACTGTGTGTTCTGTTGATGAGACCAGTTACTGTGGAGCAACTTGCTGAATAAAGTTTTTATTTGCATTTCCTTCAGAATTGTGGAATTAATCATTATTCATTTAAAAGAAGGTCTAAAAGGCAGAACTATGTTATCGGTATCGGGCCGATATCGCTCGGAATAATCGGTTGAGAAATTTAGTATCGGTGCATCTCTAGTCCTTTTAGTTAGCTTTTACAGTAAGAACTCATTCATGGATGATTAACAAAATGATTAATAATAACTGGATAAAAAATAAACATTATTTCACAAAGAAACGTGTATAATTATTGATACGGTACAGGAGACGTTTCATTTATGCCGTTATGACATTATTTATGGAAGGAGTCTCCAGTTTCAGAGCTTCGTAACCGACAGTAACCTTTCCACTACAGAAGAGTATTCAGCATGCGCGTCGTGCTTTCCGATGTCTCCAACATAACAAGCAGTGTCATTTCTGTTTCTTATTCATTTCGAGCGAGGAAAAAAAACGAGGCCGTTTACAGATGTTAGAACGCAACTTGTCTTGCGGGCATTCGACGACGTTTAACATAACCGTAGAAGACTACGTGTATGTCTGAGAGATCATGTAACACTGTGGTTCAGGAATAACACTGCTCGAAATGTGCCGTTAGAAGGAAAGAAACTACGTCAGGGTTGTGACGGTCTTCACATCTCATCACACCACTCCGTCGTTGATTATTATCCAACCAGAGCAGTTTTACTGCTTATTTATCTTAACCTCGCACCGATATTCGGACCCGTCCCTGCTCTTCGATCCACACGAACGTACAGTGTAAGCAAGGATCTCTGTTTTGAAGACTTCTTCATCAAGTAATGCGCACTTGTAGACCATCAAAAGTCCACAAGAAGTCACTTTTCAGCACCTTTAACCTGACTGCTCCTATATTTGGATGCACGTTCACTGTAAATCTGTCAACAAACAAACAAACAAACAAAGAGCTTTGTAAGGGAACTCACATGTATTACCTTTCCAGCCTAAACATATAACTCCAGTGTGCGACATGTGGAACCCAGTTTATTGTTAGTATTCAGTGGATATGACCAGAGCACGGAGCCTGAGGTAAACACTGGGTAATGTTAGCGAGGAAAACAGATGGGCGTGCGTACGCGTGCACACACACACACACACACACACACACACTATTAACGTTGACGCTTAACGCTAAATTTCTGCTGAACAAATCCATTATTCATCCTGAACACTGACTGTTTATCTACACCAAAAAAGAATTAAATAAATAAATAAATAGAAAGCACCATCGTGTCCAGCTATTGTAGTGTTGTAGCGTTAGCTACCGCGCGCGCGCGGCTAAACAAAGCCATTCCCTTTGATTTGTCCTGTATATTTATGGAGACTCGGCGAAGCAAATAAACACCGTGTGTCAATCTCGCTCGGGTGAGATGCAACTTTGTGGATTTGTTTCGTATTTGTGCAGGTGGGCTCCACAAATCGTACTTTAAATCCTTTCCAAACTGTCCCGCCAATGCATCTCCTATTAAACACACATACACGCGCACACGCGCGCGCCAACTTTCCAGCGAGCTGCTAGCTAACGTCAGTCTTACCTTGCGGCTCGCGCTCGAGCGGATCGGACAGCGAATACAGCGAGAATGGAAGTTCCTGGACTGCTGCTGCTGCTGCTGCTCCTCAACATGCGAAAGTTTGATTCCGAAAACGTGCCACGGTGTTTTCAGCAGGCCTCCCCGGGTTTCGTCCTCTATCCTCTGCTTCTGCTGCTCCTTCGCCAAGGGTTGCGGCGTGACGTCATCGCCGCCCGGACAGGACCGTCACGTGCGATGTTATGTTCAAGCGTCAAACCACAACATGATACAATTTTAAAATTTTATTTATTTATTTAAAGCGCGTTTAAATGAACGTTTTAACATTATATCTACGGCACGTGCTTGACTGTGTGCATACTTGTCTCAATTTTGGAAATAATTTGACTTGAAGCACAGTCTGAAAAGTTTAATGGATGGAAAAGAAGAAGAAAAAAACCCAAAACTGGTTGTAGTGCTCTTTTGCATGGATCCACTCAACACTTAGGTGTGTCTGCTGTAAGACAGATAAATAGATAGACCGATCAGCCATAAGATTAAAGCCACTGACAGGTGACGTGAATAACATCTCGTTACAGTGGCACCTGTCAAGGGGTGGGATATATCAGGCAGCAAGTGAACAGTCAGTTCTTGAAGTTGATGTGCTGGAAGCAGGTAAAATGGGCGAGTGTAAGGATCGGCTAGACGATTGGGTCTTCAAAACGGCAGGTCTCGTGGTGTGTTCCTGGTATGGACTACCAAAAGCGGTCCAAGGAAGGACAACCAGCGACAGGGTTAGGGGCGTCCAAGGCTCACAGATGTGCATGGGGAGCGAAGGCTAGCTGGGCCTGATCCGATTCGAAGAGCTACTGTAGCACACATCGAAGGTGCCTCACCTCACAATTTACAGGACTTAAAGGATCCGATCTAAAGGATCGGATCAAATATCAAATAATTGCCGTAAGAATCGAAATTGTATCGTATCATACCTAAACTAATATATAACAACATACAATAATACACACATCAATAGAGGCAGGTTTTGTTCATATTAAATGCACCACTCTTTTAAAAGTCTATAAGCAACATCATCTGGCGTTCAATTTCCTCTGTGGCTACACTCCACAGCTATTTTTGGGCTGTCAGTAATATGATGCTTATATAAATTCAGGCAAATCTGTGAAAATCAGACTGTGTGCAGAAAAATCACTGAGCCGTCTCAATAAGTTGTTCGAGTGTAATGACACATGAATATTTTTATTAGCGTTAAATGGGCGCATGGTGGCTTAGTGGTTATCACGTACGCCTCCAGGGTCGGGGGTTCGATTCCCACCGTGGCCCTGTGTGTGTGCGGAGTTTGCGTGTTCTCCCCGTGCTGCGGGGGTTTCCTCCGGGTACTCCGGTTTCCTTCCCCAGTCCAAACACACGCATGGTAGTCTGATTGGCATGTCTAAAGTGTCCGTAGTGTATGAATGGGTGTGTGTGTGTGTATGTGAGTGTGCCCTGTGATGGATTGGCACCCTGTCCAGGGTGTACCCCGCCTTGTGCCCCATGCTCCCTGGGATAGGCTCCAGGTTTCCCCGTGACCCTGAAAGGGATAAGCGCTATAGAAGATGGATGGATGGATAACATTTTTAAAAAAGAAGGCTCTGGAGAAGAAATTCTGTCCAACCTGTTAACTGATAATTATGACACGCCATATTAATCATTTAGCACCATTAGCATCATTGTTCAGAGCTGAGTCATGGAGATTGAGAGCTTCAATTAGACAGCCAGCTGTGCTAATAATCTTTGGATATGAGTATCCAGCGTATGAATCACTGAACTGTAAACAGAAATCATAAAACAACCTCCTGTTGTGGTATATCACTTACACGCTTTTGGACTGATTATGTTCTGCTTTAACTGTGAGTCACGTTAGAATATTTAGATCAAAACCTGGTTGTCATCCCCACTGCCCATACTAAAAGGGAACATTTGTTGTTAAACTCTAATCTTAAAATAGACCAACTATTACTGCAAGCTGGACAGGAAAAGTAAGTCTTAAATACCAGATAGATACCAGACTACCAGCAATTTGCTGACCACACCTACTGAAACCTCACATTATAATCACTGCTAATCCTCCGATGATGTAAGCTGTTCTTCTTACTTAAATGTTATGAGGACGGTGAGCCACTGTTGGGGAACTTAACCCTCAACTAATCAGAGCTCTCACGTAGGGTGTGTCAGTCATCTCCCTAGCGCGTGAATCGGTATATCGCGAATATATACACAAATATATATATATATATATATATATACTCGAGTTCGGGCACTGGTAAGGACCCCATGGCTCACTACACATTGGGACACTGATAACTCAATTTCCGGCGACATGATTACGTACTGGCGTCATAAAACGTCAGCTTTATATGCCTTTTTAAAGCTTTTTAAAATTGTTAGGTTAATCACACGTACTTCTGTCATAACATGTCGAGCAGAATTATAGGCCATGTTGGATGTTTTATTTTTTTAAATCATTAAACGCTTAAAAGTTGTTCGACTCAAACCGTATATAGAAATAAAGTTTTAATTGTTAACGTAAGTAATCATTTGAGAGCTACATCATCATCATCATTAATGAGAACAAGCCGACGTGTAGCCAGAAGTTGGCTGAGAGTTCATCCTCCATCTTTTCAAGCTGAGAGGCTTCAGGAAACATGACGTCATTTCCAGTAAGGGAACATAGCGAGCATCGATGCTCCTTGGTTTTGTGGTGCATTGTGGGATATTTTTTTTTAGAGTGCAAACGTTCCAGTTCATTGGAAGGATTTTGCAGTTGAGACCGCCCTTAACATGTCTGACTCCCTGATCAGTGCCCTAACTATTGAACTAGGGAGCTGGTGGAGACATACCCTTACTTTCAGGAACCATTTTATCCTGGTCAAGTTCTTGGTAAATCCCGAGCCTATTCCAGGAGCAAGGCAGGATGGGACTACTCCATCTCAGGGCACCATGCGCACACATAGATTTACACTTGGGAGCAATTTATTGTAACCAATCATGGCAAATCCAATCATCTGTCTATCTATCTCTTCACTCGGATAGTAACCGGAGCTCAGGATTGAACCAGCAACACTGTCAAGACCCTGTGAGGTGGCAACACTGCCCAATTTATTCAATAATCATGTGGCAATGCATCCATAAAGCAATACCCCTTTTAATATAAAGCTGATTTTAATTTTCACTATATTTAAAATGGATTCTCATATGTATTCCCGATTGTTGCCAAACTCTTCTCTCTGTAGGTCATGAACAGAGACCTACAGTGTTTGGTTTGTTATTTTCACACCATCCTAACAGGTTTGTTTGTCCCTCTCGCTCTCTCTCACACATACACGTCATTACCTCACAAACCTGTTTTAATTTGGATCATCCAATTGTTAGTAAACGTTGCCACAAACTTTGCCTCCCCAAACAATAATCAGATTTTTCCTCGTGATCTAGCAGCGCCCCCTGCTGTCAAAACACCATACAGCACGTTTCAAATGCTCCAGAATTTAAGCAACACATTCATTCAGACAAGGAGGCATGAACAATACAGTATTAACAAATATGTTTATATAATTTATAAAACTAATAGTCCATGTGCAAAATGCTGCTGTTGCAAGTGTCTTGAGTCCATGAGAAGAGAAGGATATTTCCTTAAATGGCTCTACAATTCTATATCATCTAAGGGTTTCAGGTCCAACGTTCATTACACAGGAACAACCTTTAGACCTAGATTTAGATCTGATGAGCCGTCATCTCTGGGCCACCTCCAGTTTTGTTTCCGACGCAGGCAGTGCAGCAATGACTTCCCCACACATAAACTGCTCCTGAAAAATAAACAACGCTTCTAAACATGTACAAATTTTCCCTCATTTAACCCATGTGTTGGTGATAATGCATATACTATCCCCAGGGGACACCATAGAAAATGCCGACTTTGAGACTTGGGTTACTTTCAAGAACGTTATTACATACTATAAAGTGATGATGTTCTCTATAGAGGGAGTATACAAAATAAAACAAAATGTTTTTTTTAAAAAAAAAAAGAAACACTAAGAAAACAAACAGAGGAAGTGGACTAACTAGGGCATATGGGGTCGGTGTGAGAAACAGCCAGTAACAAGTCTCTGCATGACAGTAATGAACTACTTGCCTTGTCATAAATTACTTTAACAATCAGCGAGCAGCTTGGACACGTGGCCACTTCCTCACCGTTCTCTAAATCCTCCTGTAAAATACAAGCGTTAAAGTTTTGCTTTAGAATTTCTTTAGATACTAGTGACAAAGTGAAGGGTTACAAACAAGTCATTTATTCTTTTAAATACTGCATGGGAGAATACCAATGCACAATATTTTAAATAGATAATAAGTGGGTCTATCTATCTATCCATCTATATACACAGTATGGACAAAAACTAATGGACACCTGACCATCATACCCATATGTGCTTGTTGAACATGCCATTCCAGATTTAGTCCTTCTTTGCTGTTACAATAACCTCCACTCTTCTGGGAAGGTTTCCTCCGAGATGTTGGAATGTGGCTGAGAGGATTTGTGGATTTAGCATTAAGAGCATTAGTGAACTTGGGCACTGATTTCGGGCGAGGAGGTCTGGCACCCAGTCCATCAAATACAAAGGTGCTCAGTGGGGTTGAGGTCAGGGCTCTGTGCACAACACTCAAGTTTTTGCACTCCAACCTTGACATACCATGTTTTCATGGACCTGGCTTTGTGCTCAGGGGCACTGTCATGCTGGGAAATGTTTGGGCCCCTTAGTTCCAGTGAACAGAAGTCTTAATGTTATGGCATACAAAGACATCCTTTGTGGCAACAGCTCGGGGAAGAAGAACCATATATGAGCGTGTGATAGTAAGGTGTCCTCAAACTGAGGGACGAGGTGATGTGGAGGTGATGTGCCCCCCCCCCCCCCCCCCCCTTTTTTTTAACATTTGAGCCCCTGCTGAACTCTGCACATCCCTGATCAAACTTTTTATCATCTATCTATCTGCTTGCTTATTGATTGCTTTTATTGACCCACTGGTTCTGTTACTGTTGTTTTCCTCATTAATTTGAGTTAGTTTAAGTTCTTGCTCTGTAATTGGCTGCCTTATTTGTTCTTATCCTAACAGAAGTCAAACGTTTGCTTTAAACAACACACAATGATAAACTTAAGATGTACCTTTGGCAATAAAATGTTTTAAAGGACAGCATCTGGTCCTTTAAATAAGTAACGCAGCCAGGTTGTGTCTACATTTCAGCATTAGTGTATATATTTAGCGTTACTGACCTTCGTGATAACAAATCTGTCTCCACAGGGACACGGAAAGTAATACGTTTCTGTTTCTTCGTCGTATTCGAAGTCCTCGATTTCGACTTCGTCGTGAAAAACCGACATTTTAAAGCCAAGCTCTTACTACTTGCTGTAATATCAAAAGAGTTAAGTCTCACGCATATTCTGCCCTAAAAGTCGCAGAAATATGACGTAGGCGAGCATTTTTAGCCAAATGCTAGGAGGTGTTTGACCACTAGAGGCCAGTGTTCCGACTAATTTTCAACTCTAAGACACTAAATGGACAACATGGGCACAGGGGTTTCTGAAAGTGGGTTCTGTGAACGCCAATAGTGTGTGTGTGTGTGTGTGTGTGTGTGTGTGCGCGTTACAGTGGTGGAAATCACACCACTGTATTTATTATAATATTTCAGAGTCCCAGCACCAATGTCAACTCAGAGTTCATACATTGAAGGCTCTGTGGTTCTAAAATATTACTTGACTAATTTCAGTACCGTTTATTAAATAAGTCAGTACTGTGTCAGTGGTTATTATTTTGTTGTTAAAGAGGTACCTGGCTGTAAAATGTTTGAGAAACCTGTTATAAACTTCAAAAATATATACAGTACAGCACCCCCCACTAATATTGGCACCCTTGGTAAATAAGAGCAAAGAAGGCTGTGAAAAAATATGTTTATTGTTTAACCTTTTGACCTTTTTTTATAAACAATAATCACAAAAATACTCAGCTCTCATGGATATCAAACAATTGCAAACACAACACAGGTTTATCAAAAAAATATCTTTGTTAAATATGTGTGCAACACTAATTGGCACACTTTGAATTGATATGAGAAAAATATATTTGAAGTATCTTCCCATTGATATTTAATTTTTTTTTAGTACACCTGGGTGAATAGGAAAAGGATATTGTTCAACCATGACTTCCTGTTTCACAGGGGCATAAATATGAGGTAATACATAGGCCAAATTCCCTTAGTCATTCATAACAATAGGTAAGAGCGAGGAATGTAGCTGTGATGTGCGGCAAAAGGTTGTTGAGCTTCACAAAATGGGAAGTGTCTATAAGTTCAGTGCACAAGCACTGAAAATACCCGTTTCCACCATCAGGGAAATAATTAAGAAGTTCCAGTCAACTGGAAATGTTATGAATCGACCTGGAATTGGACATGTGTCTATATCGTCTCAACGCACCGTGAAGAGGACTGTTCGAGTGGCCAAAAAATCTCCAAGGATCACAGCTGGAGAACTGCAGAAGTTATTTGCGTCTTGGGGTCAGAAAGTCTCCAAAACTACAATCTGAAGTCACCTACATCACCACCAGTTGTTTGGAAGGGTTTCAAGAAAACAACCCTCTACTCTCATCCAAAAACAAACTCGAGCGTCTTCAGTGTACAGACACTACTGGAACTTGAAATGGGATCGGGTTCAGTGGTCAGATGAAACCAAACTATAGTTTTTTGGCAATAAACACCAGAGGTGGTTTTGGTACACACACAGAGAGGTAGCCATATGGAAAAGTACCTCATGCCCACGGTTAAATATGGTGGTGGCTCTTTAATGTTTTGGTGCTGTTTTCTGCAAGAGGACCTGATATTTTGTTAGGATACATGTCATCATGGACTCTATCAAATGTCAACAGATATTAAATGAAAACCTGACTGCCTCTGCCAGAAAGCTTCAAATGGGCCGTGGTTGGACTTTCCAGCAGGACGATGATCCACAACATAAAACAAAATCAAAGTCCTGCCATGACCATCCCAGTCCCCTGACCTGAACCCCATAGAAAACCTGTGGGGTGAACTGAAGAGGAGAGTCCACCAGCGTGGACCTGAAATGTGAAGGATCTGGAGAGGTTCTGTATGGAGGAACGCTCTCAGATCCCTCGCCATGTATTCTCCAACCTCATCAGGCGTTACAGGATAAGACTCAGAGCTGCTATCTTGGCAAAGGGAGGTAGCACAATGTATTGACTGAAAGGGTGGCAATAATTGCTGCACAGCTATATTTAATAAAGATTTTTTTAAACAACCCTGTGTTTTGGTTGCAATTGTTTGATATCCATGAGCAGAGTATTTTTGTGAATTTTTTTAACAAAAGATCAGAAGTTTAAACAATAAAGAAACTTTTTTCGCAGCCTTCTTTGGTCATATTTACCAAGGGTGCCAATAATAGTGGAGAGCCCTGTAACAAAGCTGGTAACAAAGAGGTGATGTTCAGAACTGTCAGTCAGTCATTTTAGTTTTGGACTAGCTGGGTGACTTAAAATATTAAACTTTATTATTACTAAGATCATTCTTAAACCCTGAATTTAACAAAACACGCATTTAACTATTCACAATGTGTGTAATCCCATCTCAGGCAACAATATATTATCCTTATACCACGGCGCTGTTGAATTCTCTATTCTGATTGGCTGACAGACGTTCTGAGGTGTGCAAATATTTTTCAGTAAATGCACAGCTAAAGTAGTTCCAGTCAGGTCTCGACCACGTTACAGTTCTAGATCACTTCGCCGATTAACGGAAACAACAGAAAAGTTACCTACGGTCCACCGCAGCACACACATTTAACAACAATCAAAAGGACAAAAAAAATGTTCAATTTCTCTCATTATAAGTAAGTAATAAGTAAGTAGTGACGGGCCATTGAATTATTACAAAAAATAATGTGCACCCGATGTGCTAATGCGGCCACGAGGCGAAACAGAGGCTTGAGCATTGATATGCAGTTATTGGAACGAGAGAGAATGAGAGAGCAAGAAAAAAGAAAGAGAGAGAGAGAGCATGAGACAGCATGTGTGATTGCTGTGATGACACAGAAAAGCCAGTGAACAAGTATCTTTATTTATTTATTTGTTTGTTTGTTTGTTTGTTGTATTTTCTACAGTAATAAAAATCCCTGTGAACAAGTAGGCTTATCGATATTTATTTATTTATTTATTTAATTATTTAATTATTTATTTAATTTATTCTATTTTTATATTATCAGCACGAAACAGAAAAAAAACCACCATGAACACTCTCTCTCTCTCTCTCTCTCTCTCTCTCTCTCTCTCTCTCTCTCTCTCCAACTCCATATGGCTGAAGCCTTCATGACTTGCTCTGAAATGGCGGTATGGAATTAGCAACGGAGGCTTGAGATGGGATGCGTGATATATTAGTTCCACACGTGAGCATTTTAAGGACGAAAACCCGACGAACGTCTTTAAATAAAACATCTGAACGACGTCTTGAGGTGTGGTAACTGTGGTGTGAGCGGAATAACTGACTCCGGTCTGTTGAGTCACTAGAAAATAACGCACACCCGAGGTGTAGCGGCATTACCACTTTGGGATGTGCACTATTTTCTAATCGTTCAGTGGCCAGCCGTCAATTATTTCTTACCTTTTAGATATACAGCAGCTGCATTTTGCTCTTAAACAAGTAACTGTCATGAAAATAACAGGTCTGATCAATGTATATGTGCTACTGTATTTTAGAAAGCGACCGTTCATTTATCTTCATTAACTGTTTTATCCTGGACAGGGTTACAGTGGATCAATTTGATTAATTGACTTCACTGGATTAACCAGTTAATTGACGCATTCAGAGACCTATAGTATTTTGTTTGATTGGAGGAGACCAGGTATAATGATTATCTATATTCTATATAAAATTGATCTATATATATAACCTAATCTATAATCTGTTTTTAGATAGATAGGTAGATAGATAGATTTTTTTTATGACTTTTATAAACTATATAACGGACAGGTGTGGAACACGAATGATGAAAAATGTTTCTGAACACTAGAACTACTCTGATCAAGAGAACTAGGCTGTAATAACGTGGACTATTTAACATGTAAAACATCTTGCATTCCATTCGTCTTGCATTATATAAACATCCGCATAATGATGTAGATTGGGAGGCAGGGCGCGTCTCGTTATCCACGACGGTGTTAAATCTCTGGCTCTCGGACCCTCACTGTACAGAGCAGACGCGGAGAGAGGTGAGAGTGCAGCGGGAAAGCAAGACCTCGCGCTTGCAGGACAGTACTAGCCAAATTTGGCAGGTTGCTAAGGTTTGTCCAAAAAGTCGCTAGATTTGTCACTATGGACTTATTTTGCAAAAAAAAAAAAAAACAGTTGCTAAAGGGGTCGGAAAAGTGACTACGTTGGTAACACTGGTCTACACTGACAGCTAGATAAAAGTCAGACTAAGCTCCGCCTCTCCACAGCAAAAAGAAAACAGAGGGAGAGGGAACGCGGGGTTTTTCATTTATGCACATTCTATTTGAAAAGCAATAAAATACACCGAGTACACAAACGATATTCGGTGTTTTTTCTCAAACAATTTGCGCCCCCCTTCCGATCTCAAGCATGTGCTTGCGTGTTGCCAGAGTTGTTAAAACAAATTCCTGCCATGCTTGCCATGTATAATTTGTGTGATTCTGATTTTGATTCTGGTCGGGGATCTTAAATCTTATCCGCAAAGGGCCGGTGTGACTGCAGGCTTTTGTTCCAAACAAACAGGAATCACACATCATTAGTTGTTCTTGGTCTTCAAATAACTTTGACATGTGTCTCCAGTTTGGCTGTGATGAAAACCTGTAGCCACATCAACAAGATAAGATTGTAGTTCCCAACCGGTGAAGGATATTTATCCAGAATTGGGCTCTTTGAGCAGTCCTCCTTTACATTAAACATTCATATTGCACAGGGACACCTTGTCAGTGGGATTCAGAGACATTCCTATGCATTAGGACTGAGAGAATGACGCACGCAGAAAAGGGTAACCTAGTTATACGGAATTACAGACAAGCCGTGGTTCTTTGAAGGTAAACAGTCAGTAATTGTGTGGCTGGGTCAGTGTTCGGCCAGGGGTGTGTGTGTGTGTGTGTGTGGGGGGGGGGGTCACCGCTGACCTTTTCTGCACCTCATCTGCTGCAACGCTAAACGAAGAGCTTTAGCTGCCTCATGTAGACAGCTGCTGAGCTTATCTGAGGTCTTATCTCTGGGCAGAAAGCCTGGCACTGTGCCAACACAGCCTTGTGATTTGTAAGCTTTTGCGTGAGAAAAGGTACGAATAGGTACGAAAATGTTTGTAGGAGAGCAACTTGGTCTGGCTAAGAGTGAACAGAAGCTGCTCTGAAGGGGAGTCGCCATAGCAACCGAACGGCTGAGCTAATTTAATAAAGACTAAAACTTCATTTGTTTAAGTTAATTAAACTTTTTTTCCCCCTTTAAGGTAAGTGTGATGCCTTTTTTTTTTTAAAGACATTAGCTTGCATCAGTTGACTCTGCTTTGCTCTTCTCTTCAAGAGACAAAGATTGCTTTTGTGTTGTTGCTTGAACACCTCTCTGACTTCTGATATTGAATACTGAGCGTGTATCTGGAATTCTCTTAGTGGGGAATCTCGATTATTTAATGCGAAGCTTGAAGATGTGGATTTGATTGTACGTGTTTTGGTACTATTCCAGTTATCCCTGAAAACGAGTTACATATTTATATAACAATTATAAATCAGTAATCATTTTTGATGTCCCTGTTGATGTCATGTGTTAATTGACAAGGGATGTGAGCGTTCAAAGCCTTCTCTCTGACAACTACCGGAGAATGTTGGCTGGTCTGCGTATGATATGTGAGAGAGGACATAGCCTGGGGGAATTTGGTGATGGAGGCTTCCCAGATTAGCCTCTGATCCTTCCAGTAGACTATGAGGTACAATGTTGAAGCCACATTGCTGATTGAATCCAATATAGCTAAGCTCTGTAACACTAGCTCGAACTCTATGAGGAGTACACAGGTTGTATGAAAGTCTTTTCCTGAGCAAATCCACGTGATTGTTATTCGGTGTTTTGTTTTGTGAGATTGGAATTCTTGTTCGTTTCATGCTCTTCCTCTGTATTCTTCTTCTTCTCTTTACCCATCTCTATTGCAACAAGGGACTTGCCGTTATGTTCATGGATTTCATGCCGTGATGCTCATTAAACACTAAGCATCAGTAAACACTCTGATTACTTTGAAAGTCTATTAACTGCCAATAAGATGTAGAGTGCGTAAAGGAGAAAAGGGCTTTTTCCAATGTTGTTTCCCGCACCTCTAATTCCTGAAGTCTGAGCACAATAAACACATCCTAAGGCTGCGGATAAGGCGCTCTCAATGGAACAATATTCACTCTCATCTGGTATTTGTTCCCAAATAGTCTATATAGAAAAATACACTAGGACAGTGCATATATATGTGTATTATGCCATAATTTGGTGTAAAGTACTAGAGACATGCAGCATGCCAGTACACTTTGTACGTTTCAGAATCTTTTACTTATGTGCGCATGTATTAATAGTTTATTTATAGTTAGTACTAAAGTAAATTTTCCGTCCCCATCACGCCACTGCCCTGTTTGCAGGGGGAGTAATCCAATAAGGAGGAGAGACCGAATCGCCCCTCTGTGTTTTCCTCAGATACTAAAGCCAAAGCAGCAGAGGAACTCGGCACAACTCAGCACAGCATCAAACACTGGTACGTGCAACATCCAAAGCCTGAGCTCTTCTCTTCTCTTCTCTTCTCTTCTCTGCTCTTCTCTTCTCTTCTCTTCTCTGAAATGGACTGTGTTGTAATACTATGTAGTTGTATGTATCGATTGACTTAAATTATTGTACTGTACATTACATAAGAGATTTTCCCTCTGTAGTAGAAACATTTTTTAAAAAATTTTTGCATAACATTTTTAAATTCTGTTTCCAAGGCTGCACAACAATGCCCAGTTAGGCCTATTGTCAGAGATGATCATGACATTTAATACATGTAATTTGACAGAGCTGCAGGTGTATTAGGTGAACCTACCTTGTTGTACCTGGTTCAAGTCAGAGAAATGTTTTCATGTTGCTGTATGTATTGAATATTTACCACTGATAGCGGTCTGTACTCCTAGCATTACCTGGCATTCTAACGCCAGATGTAATACCTCAATGTCTAATACAGATCAGAGAAGTTATTTTGCAGCAACAGTACGAGCTGATGATTTTTTTTCTCAAATCAGCTTGACTCACAACCCATTCAGTCTGTCATCGAATTCACTGTTACAGTGAAAGTTTCGTAAATGTTCCTTACAGTTTAGGTTTAACAGTAGACATACTATATAGGTGAGTAAAAGATCTCGTACGCACACTCTAAATTTAGCTTAATCTCTGACTGGCAAAGTAAAAGGGCAAGATTTTGTGCAGCTGCACTTTCAGCTGGGGATACAGACTTATGCTTGGAGTCATCTCGCTTCAAAGCATGAGAACAAAATGTTTTGTCAAAGCTGTCTACGTTTCGGATCAAAGGATAACCATTTTAAATGATAGCCAGTGTTGGGTATATTTTCAGGGATAATACACAGGGAAAGCTTACCTCGAAGAAAAACACACAAGAGCTGATACTAACATACCTACGTGCTTTATGAAATTTGTACCATCTGTCTAATAGGTCTGCAGCAGTGAAGTCTATTGCGATATCTGGCATCCTGATTCGTGCAGTAAATATTCTAAAGAATCCTTGTTGAATCCTTGTGAAGATTATTTTTTTCAACCTGAATCCAGACTCGCCAATTTCAATTTGTAATACTGTACTGGGGTCTTGCTGTGTTTCCTCTAAATGCCAAACATGGTATTAAAAAAAAAAAAAATTGTCATTTAATTTTCGTTTACAAACCACCCACTAAAAATATGCTTTGGACGTTTTGTGTATCTTTTGATTGTGCAATGTTTGGAGGAGAAATTGAAAGTTGAAGCAAAGACATTTGGATGATAGAGTAAATACTCCATTGTGTGCACATTCATCGCATATATCTATATACTGTATATATTCCAGCTGCTGTTGGACCCACAATGTCAGAACGCTATGATTGTCACTACTGCAAGGAGTCCCTGTTTGGGGCGAAGTATATTCTGCGAGAAGAGAACCCCTACTGTGTGAAGTGCTACAACAGCCTTTACTCCAACACCTGCGAGGAGTGCAAGAAACCCATTGGCAGCGACAGCAGGGTAAGTTCATCAGCTCAAGTTTCATCAGTTTTCATCTTGACCCGTATGTCCTCTTTAGGACCCAGTTAAAATTTTCTCAAAATAGTGGAACGATAGTAAAAAAAAAAAAAAAAGGTTGTTTAGAAGAAAATGATTGATACCTTTCGAAAGAACAGGAAAACATTACTGTATAAAATACAATAATTCACATTTAACACAGAGAGATGTTTTAGTTCACAACCTGGTTACGCTGCCTGTAGATGAATAGAGCTTCAAAACAAGATAATGAGCCAGTGACCCAAACTTATATCAAGAACCTCCAGAAGCACCTCCGACTTTGTTAAACATTTTAGGAAGTTTTGTTTTCCTCTCCAGGGACGGTCACACCAGATATTAATCGTAAAGGTACATTTAGTAATATTTTTTTCAAAAAGAAATAGTGAATTAACGCAGCATTTAATTATAAATCAGGTTTCGTTTATTGTCTTAAAGTTTGGCAACAATGACGTGGTTGACTGTATACTACTACATATATCGTGTTCTGGGTAATTTGACACAATTAGTGTAAGATAAGATAAAAGTATTACACCTGACTGGTCATTGTAAATATGAAAAAATAAATAAACACTATCTAGACTAAGATTCATGACTTATCAGGCTTAGTCCAATATATGGTAGTATCACTAACCTATGAATAGATCACTAAGCTTGGGCGTTTGCACAATATATTTAACATCTAGCTCGGCTGAACCATGCGTGGGATTAATAATTACTACTAATAATTAATAATTAATTACTACAGCGTCTAGAATGGAGAGAAATGAAGTCTCTCCTGTTAAAGACAACCGGAAATCGAAACCTTATTAGTCTGTGTTGTATTGTGCAGGATTCGTCTGTATCCGTCAGTTATGAAAATGTATTGCTTTTTGCCTGGGTCTAATGTTCTTCAGATCGTTACCTTCCCAATCACGATGTTGTGTCGCAGATGTGTCAGTGATACGGGCTGAAAAACATCTAGGAATTGGTGCACTCTTTTTGGCATGGCTGGCATGACTGCCACTGCTAGTTTGCATGAATCTACATTCTGGCCTAGAAAGAAATCAGCCTCAGCTTCTTCATATCATTCTATGTAGTTTTCGTATGCCTATTGGTGATGCACATTTTGTTAACGGCAAAGAATCTTATGCGGATACCGAGAATGAAACCTTAGTGTTTATTTGTGTCCAGTGGACTTATATAAACACTGTAGGGTGTAAATTCAACACCGTGTGTGTAGTTCTGTTATCCCATTTATATCAACTGCCCCTGATATGCCTTTCATACCCTCTCATTTTACACCAAGGGACAAACTGAGTATTTTGCAGTTGTCCTACGGTATTACGTGTTATCACAGAGTGGGCTAAAAAGCAAGAAACACCACAGCCTTATACAAATTACTGTCACTATTTTAGGGCGGTTCATTGCTTTGTTAGTTTAAGTGATGCTTTTTAACCGAGCCCTTGGATACCTAGGGAACTAGGGATATTGCATCTTATGTAGCTACAGTCGAAGTCGTGAGTTTACATACGCCTTGCAGAATCTGCAAAATGTCCATCATTTAATTAATTAATTAATTAATTAATTAATTAATTAATTAATTAATAAATAAATAAGAGGGATCATAACATTTTCATTTTTTAATTTTTAAAAAAAATTTACTACTGCCCCGAAATGGCTATTTCACATAACCGATGTTTACATATTGTCCACAAGACACAATAATAATTGATACACAAATAAACGAGTTCACCGTAGCACACTGTATTTACTGTCAAGGGGAAGATTGCACAGATTTCTGTTCAGTGTTAAGCCCTTCTCCACATATCATTTACTTGGCCACTCTGAAGTTTTCCTGATTTGTAAAGAGATGTGAAGGGGGCTGGTTGAAAATAGAATTGCAACATTGTGCGGCTCCAGACAAACTATTCTCTTTGGTTTTTATTAGCACTCATTTCTGTTCTGTAGATATGTAGGCTACGCATGGCTCCTCGTTGGTATTTCAAGGACAAAACCCCGTAAAAACCTCTATGAAGTGGGACATGGAATTTAGCATAGAGCAAAAGTATTACCATCGTTAAGATTTGCATAGTAAATAAGCAAATAGCTCACTGTAGTCTATGAGAATTTACTTTGTCTTTTCTGCTCAGGCTCCTGGCATTAGGGTCACATTCCAGGCTAATTCACGTGCAGAGTAGTCATTTTTGTGTGACCAGTGTCCTTGGCTTCTTTAGCCACCTCATCCCTCCTCTTACAGCAACCAAAATTCTTCAACTCACAGTCGTTGTGATTTAATAATGATTTAATATGTACGAGCACACCCTTGGGCTCTTTAAGGCCATATTGGCGGATAATTAAGTATGTCAGGTCACAAGGCTGTGCGCATGCTGTATGTGCTCACAGGATAAGACTAAGTCTCACCAAAACACCCTGATTTATCACAAGCCCCATCACACACCGCTTAATGACCTGCCACGATGCTGAAGATTAAAGAAAATCGGTTTATGCTTCGTCTTTTATGTGGTGAGAGCTGCAAATACGGGCCATTTAAAAATATATATATTTAAAAGAACTAATAAATACAACACAGAAATGACATTTTGTGCGCTTGGGACCTGAACATGAAAAGGACGATCTCAATTCACAACACTTTATACTATAATCATCGTATTCAAGTCATTTTTGTCACCTAAGGCACGTAAGGGAGCTAAGAGCTTTATTAAAGAGAGGCAGGCAGGCAAATCCAAATCGTGAATCAAACGCCTGGTCCAAAAACAGGCAAAAGGTCAGGCGATTGGCCAACGGGCTTAAACTATGCGAAATGAGAAACGAGATCAAAAAACTATGAAATAAAATGAGGAACAAGGTACAAAGGCTTGGTATGCGGAAATCTCACGCAACACTTCGCGACGAACAGAGAGACACGAGGGGTTTAAATACTAAACATGATCGGGGGTGAAACACAAAACAGTTGAAACTAATGACACAGGACAGCAATCACAACATAACTCACACGTCATAAGTAAACAAAGTCAGTGTCACTGAAACCCGGACGCGCGTTCTCGCACTTCGGAGCGCGCTGCGTGCTCCAGCGCTTAACGTGAGCGGAAATCGTGACGATTTTGACCTAAAAGTGACAAAAAATCTCCTCCTAATGTTATATTTGCAGTCACACCGACCCACATAAACCATGTAAAAGGGTTTGGGTATCTACAGTTCCGTATAACATATACTGTATAGCTAATCTTTGAGATATATATTAAATTTACACTGTATCATTGCAGCAGAGGTGGCAAGAGTCATGGGACATCCATTGCTAAGTAGTAAGAGAACATGAAAGTTAAGGCATTTACTTTACATCTTTAGCGCTCATCTCAATCTTAATGAGTGTTCATAGCAGTTACAGCCTGCTTGGTGTTGTCCCACAGGATCTTTCCTATAAGGACCGCCACTGGCACAGTGACTGCTTCCAATGCTTCAAGTGTAGACACTCCATAGCAGACAAACCGTTCTCAACCAAGGATGAGCAGCTGCTCTGCACCGAGTGCTACGCCAACGAGTATTCGTCTAAGTGCCACAAGTGCAAGCAGACCATCATGCCTGGTGAGATCAAAAAACGCATGTGCTTTTATCATGCTCAGTTGAATGTCACATACCGTATGTACGTCCAGAAAACAAAGTAATTGTGTCTATACAAAGATTGCTCAGAAGTGTTCATTAAGTAAAGAGTAAAACACGACAAGCATGCTGTTATAGGAAGATAATCACAGATAGGGTGCCGTGATATGAAGTTGACATTTTATGATGTCTTATTCGTCGTATACCACAGCGATCCGTCAGTTAAAGAACGACAGATCAGACGTTGTATCGGTTTATAGTCAGGATTTAAGTTCGGTCCTGTTATCACAACTTTATAGAAGCTACAGACAGTGCTCTCCTCTCGTCATCATCCCGATGGCGTCCTCTGTCAGAAAATGTTACGACGTGCTGACTCCCACTGGAGACTTGTTTCATAGACATTCCAACCCGTTTAAACAATCGGTGTAAAATTACACAATGTGATGAAGAGTTAAAGAGTTGACAAACTGCTGTAATGTAAGAAGGATCAAAGACTTACAGGAAAACGATCGGATTCAGGGTCGTAACACATCACGCTACTCTGTTGTTAATTATTTTCCTATAACACCATGTCGTGTTGTGTTTTATTCCTTAATTACAGTATGTAAGTAATCGAGGGAGAGGGCTAACACTGTTATTCATTATATTCAGTGTTTTGTTTGGGTGTTTCACTGACAGGCGCGTTAATGCGTGCATAGTGAGTAAGTAAACCCACTTTCTCAGGTTCGAGGAAAATGGAGCACAAGGGTAGTAGCTGGCACGAGACATGCTTCACGTGTCAGCGTTGTCAGCAGCTCATCGGCACCAAGAGCTTCATCCCGAAAGATGACGGCAACTACTGTGTGCCCTGCTACGAGAAGCAGTTTGCCTTCCAGTGTGTGCAGTGCAAGAAGGTGACACTAATAACGACATCAGCGTTCAAGCCCTGAAATTATATAGAACACGCTAAACGGGTTTTTTTCACAGTTTACGACATAGTAATGTTAACATATAAAGGCACGCGACCGAAAACGAGACTTTGTTTTGGTTTGACACATGGGCTTCTGCAAATGAAACGAAAGATATCGATTTGAAAACAGCATTAAACAGATGAAGAAATAAACATTCCCATTAACCGGACGCAAAGTCAAAAATCAAGTGTTTCACATGATCCACAGTGCGTCTTCTCGTATCTCGTGTTTTAAGGATATTGCAAAAATCCCATAACATTTATGCAAAGTCAAGTTACCTTTACAGATAATATATATTTCCACAAAAAATTGCAGCATGTTATGTAACCGCTCATCATTCCTGGAGCCTACAGTTCAGCTCATAAGTTATACATACGCATTAAGAGGGATCATAAATTAGTGCTGTCCGGAATGAGCTATTTCACATAACAGATGTTTACATACAGTCCACAAGACACAATAATAACTGAATTTACACAATTGAACCCATTCAAAAGTTTACACACGTTGATTCTTAATACCGTGTGTCGTTAACTGGATGATCAACGACTGTTTTTACGTTCCGTGATAATTGGTCGTGAGTCCCTTGTTTGTCCCGAGCAGTTAAACTGCCCACTGTTCTTCAGGAAAATCCTCCACTTTCCTTGGTTTTCTAGCATTTCTTACATATTTGACCCCTTTCCAACAGCGACTATATGATACCGAGGTCCATCTTTTCACTGAGAGACTCATACACAACTACCATATTACAAAAGGTGCAAACATTCCCTGACGCTCAAGAAGGCAATACAAGATATTAAGAGCCAGGGGGTGTAAACTTTTGAACAGGATGATCTTCTGAAATTCAGTACTAAATGAAAAATATAAGAACTGGTTCATTTGTGTCAATCCAGTTGTTATTGTGTCTTGTTGACTACCGTATATGTAAACGTGTTATTTGAAATAGCTAATTCAGGGCAGTACTAAATAATAATAAAATAAATAAATAAATAGATAAATGCAATTTTTATGATCCCTCTTATTCAAAAACGGGGTAAGGGGTATGTAAACTTATAAGCTCAACTGTACACAGAAAAAAACATCCCCCATCCAAAATGTCAACATCACATATCGAACTAATTAAATATATTTTGCGGATTTAAACTCCACTTATTTTGTTCCCCTTAGCCAATCACCACTGGCGGTGTGACCTACCACGAGCAGCCGTGGCATAAAGATTGCTTCCTGTGCACGGGCTGCAAGGAGCAGTTGGCTGGACAGCGCTTTACGTCTCGTGATGGCTTCCCTTACTGTCTTGCCTGTTTCTGCACCCTTTATGCTAAGAAGTGTGCCTCCTGTACCAGCCCTATCAGTGGTATATATATGTTTTTAATGAATGCCTTTTATTGTCACTAAAAGGCATTCTTTAAAAAAATATATACCACTGATTATTTCATTGTACATGTGACAATAAAAGGCATTCATTCATTCACTACTAGCATTACAAGTATGTGAAGTGTGCCATTCGAGGTAATAAATATCCTTCATTTTTCATGCAGTTTATGTCAATATGAATGTAATTCTATCCTGCAAAACTACAGGTCTGGGTGGCAGCAAGTATATCTCCTTCGAGGAGCGCCAGTGGCATCATGACTGCTTCAGCTGCACGAAGTGCGCTGTGTCCTTGGTGAATCGTGGCTTCCTGACCGTGAGGGACAACATCCTGTGTCCTGACTGTGGCAAAGACGTCTGAGCACTGAGCACCTGAGTGGAAAAGTAGCTGACGGCATGAGATAATAAGTAGCTGCTGATGTTGAATGACTATTTTAATTTGAAGATTTTGTCAAACTTTTCACTGACATATCTAATCTGTTTGAGTGATTCATATATATATATATATATATATATATATATATATATATATATATATATATATAATATATATATTTTAAACTAGATAACGATGTCATTATATCATTACGAATATATAAGTAGGAAACGTCCCCTTATGAGGCTGGATAGCCAAACCACAGTAGTACCTGCACTGTGAAAGGCTTTATGTTGACTCTAAAGACTATTGTGATTTAAGGTATTGCCGATTTCTAAGGACATAACACTGAAATGGACTAATAGCATGATTCTGCAGCTGTTTATCTACAAAATTAAGAGCTATGGCTGTTAATAAAATAGACGAAAAATGCACTGAAGTGTCGTGTGTTAAAGACGTCTCTCTTATCATAAGTGTTATGGAGTCATAGAAGGTAGGGAACTTTAGGTGAAGCTCTGTGTCGATGGTGAGCACGTTCGCCTCACACCTCCAGGGTCGGGGGTTCGATTCCCACCGTGGCCCTGTGTGTGTGGAGTTTGCGTGTTCTCCCCGTGCCCCGGGTACTCCGGTTTCCTCCCCCAGTCCAAACACATGCATGGTAGTCTGATTGGCGTGTCCAAAGTGTCCGTAGTGTATGAATGGGTGTGTGAGTGTGTGCCCTGTGATGGATTGGCACCCTGTCCAGTGTGTACCCGCCTTGTGCCCGATGCTCCCTGGGATAGGCTCCAGGTTCCCCGTGACCCTGACAAGGATAAAGCGTTATAGAAGATGGATGGATGGATGGTTACTATCCAACTGTAGAAAACTAAACCTTACAGACATGATTGCACTAATGACCAATGACACAACTTACCTACAACTAAACATTGCAAGCTCCACCGGCGGGGCAGACACACGATGTTAGGGGGAAAAACACTTCACTGTTTTCTGTACTGTAAGGCCACCCTAGAGGGCTATTTATCGATTTTTTTTTTTTCAATCAAATGTATCGAAAGAAAAGCAGGATATCTGCACCATATCTGACAACGTGTAACATGAACTTGTACATTGTAAACATGGGCTTTAAATAATATAAACTTAAAATCTAGGCTACAATAAAACAATAACTTGTTAAGTATTCCTTTATTTGACATTATCCATTTTTCAACACGGTTCGCTGGAAAGGTTCCAGAGAAAGCTTCAGCTGTTGCAGGAAAATGCTCTGATGAATATCTGTGTTTTTCGATTTTATGAGAAGACTTTATGCAGGAGTTAAGGCAGGGTTATGTGTCTAATCTGGCATCTATTACCTATTTGGTAGCAGGCTGTCTGTACCGGCAGTCATCAACCCTCTTGCTTGAGATATACCTTCCTGCAAGTTTCATCTCCAACCAAAATCTAACACGCCTATTCTCTTCTCAAGGCAACGATTACAT